>NC_047110.1:45642095-45977595 GCF_902500255.1 Thalassophryne amazonica | reverse complement strand
TATTTACAAACAAACAAACAAAAAAACTGTAAGGGAAACACTCATCTCTGGTATATATCTGTCTACATTTTGTAAAGTATCGATCTACAACCCCAATTCCAATGAAGTTGGGACTTTGTATGTAATGTAAATAAAAACAGAATACAATGATTTGCAAATCCTCTTCAACCTATATTCCATTGAATGCACCACAAAGACAAGATATTTAGTGTTCAAACTGATAGACTTTGTTTTTGTGCAAATATTTGGTCATTTTGAAATGGATGCCTACAACACATTTCAAAAAAGCTGGGACAGGGGCAACAAAAGACTGGGAAAGTTGATGAATGCTCAAAGAAACACCTGTTTGGAACATTCCACAGATGAACAGGTTAATTGGAAACAGGTGAGTGTCATGATTGGGTATAAAAGGAGCATCCCCAAAAGGCTCAGCGTTCGCAAGCAAAGATGGGCAAAGATCACCACTTTATGAAAAAATAGTCCAACAGTTTAAGAACAATGTTTCCAGATGTTCAATTGCAAGAAAGGTAGGGATTCATCATCTACAGTCCATAATATAATCAGAAGATTCAGAGAATCTGAGAGCTTTCTATATGTAAGCAGCAAGGCCGAAAACCGACACTGAATGCCCGTGACCTTCGATCCCTCAGGTGGCACTGCATTAAAAACTGACAAACATTGTGGAAAGTATCTTACCGCGTGGGCTCAGGAACACTTCAGAAAACCATTGTCAGTGAACACAGTTCATCACTACATCTACAAGTGCAAGTTAAAACTCCATACCATACAAAGCAAAACCCATACAACAACAACATTCAGAATGCTGCCGCCTTCTCTGGGCCCGAGCTCATTTGAAATGGACAGACGCAAAGTGGAAAAGTGTGCTGTGATTTGATGAGTCCACATTTTAAATTGTTTTTGGAAATCAGGACATCATTTCCTCTGGACAAAAGAGGAAAAAGACCATCCAGATTGTTACCAGCGAAAGTTCAAAAGCCAGCATCTGTGATGGTATGGGGGTGTGTTAGTGCCCATGGCATGGGCACTTACACATCTGTGATGGCACCTATGAATGCTGAAAGGTACATCCAGGTTTTGTAGCAACACTGCTGACATCCAAGCAACGTCTTTTCAGGGACGTCCCTGATTATTTCAGCAAGACATGCCAAACCACATTCTGCACGTGTTACAATAATGTGGTTTCATTGTAAAGAGTGCGAGTCACTAGACTGGCCTGCCTGCAGTCCAGACTGTCGCCCACTGAAAATGTGTGGCGCATTATGAAGCGCAAAATACGACAACAGAGACCCCGGACTGTTGAACAACTGAAGTCGTACATCAAGCAAGAATGGGAAAGAATTCCACCTACCTACAAAGCTTCAACAATTAGTGTCCTCAGTTCCCAAATGCTTATTGAGTGTTGTTAGAAGGAAAGATGATGTAACAGTGGTGAACATACCACTGTCCAGCTTTTTTGAAACGTGTTGCAGGCATCCATTTCAAAATAAGCAAATATTTGCAAAAGAACAATAAAGTCTATCAGTTTGAACATTAAATATCTTGTCTTTGTGGTGTATTCAATTGAATATAGGTTGAAGAGGATTTGCAAATCATTGTATTCTGTTTTTATTTATTTTACACAACGTCCCAACTTCATTGGAATTGGGGTTGTACTGAGTCAATACATTTTAGAGGGTATGAGACGACACTTCTAGTCCAGATCTCCCAGTCTATTTTTACTGACCTCCACAGTGGAAAAGATTGGTGTGTGCAGTCATCTGGGAATACTTAGTGCTGTGTACAAATGTAGCACATTACACCTTCGTCTCTATGAATCCCATTAACATTCTTGTAAAGTTTGTGCTTTCTGTATTTATGAGCTTAGGGTCAGAGGGCACATCGAATCAAAATTGCTCCTATGATTCTGTCTGTGCTTGCTTCGCTATGCTTTGTGGATTAATAAATGTCTGGCAGAGGGTGCATGAGGTCTGTTTCATATTTATTACATAATGTAAACATTTATCCTGTCTCCCTTTCAATGTCGGCATCACTGCAAAGATGAGTGCTCCGTCATTAGTCACGGTGACATCATGGGCGACTGTGTGTTGTGTTTTGTGTCCATACTTCTATCATGAAGGAATTTCACCACTGGGGTCGACTTCACGTTAATTGGCTCTGCAGTGCTTTTTAATGAAATCTTTGCATGTCAAGTGTGAAGTGAAATCCCTACACCTCTGCTGTTGTAAAGGTTGATACTGTGCAACATCAATCTGCGGGAGATTTTGCTTGTTCAGTTGCATTGTGGGTAGCAGGAGCACCTGCACTGAGAGTAATGAGAATCTTGCCAGGAGGCTGAGCTCGTCAGTGCTCAGCTCTTTGCTGCTTCCAGTATTTTTTTTTTTTTTTTGCTATAGGCTTGTCAGGCTTGGATGAGCCACAGTGCACCTGCTGAGAATCAGTGAGTAATGACCTGCAAACAGTGTTTCTAGTCAGTCAGTGACAAATCGCAAATGATACTTAACTCATATGCATTAGTTAACTTTGCATATATCTGGATCCCACAAATGGCTCTGAGAGGTAATTAATCAAAACCGTGATCTTTCATACCCACAAAGTATCAGTTTGCTGCACACATCCTGAATCCCGTTGAGTCTCTTCATGCCACAGCACATCAAAATAACTTCAAATGTTGCAAAATTTATAAAACTGCTCATGTAATACATGTAAGGTCTGAACCCAGTGCAGTTTATTGCGAGTGTTTACACTGACTGAGAAGGCATATTAACTATGAAAGGGTATAATCTAACTTTTGCTTGTCATATTTTCATATTTTTCCAGGATATTATTTTTAAACTGTCCTTTAACTGGTTTGTTTCAAACTAATAACCCACTTGTCATAAAAATAGTGCACAGCTTGGCCTTTTCTCTCTTCCAGGTGGCTTGACATGAAGTTGAGTGGTGATCATCGCACCTGCCACTCATCACTGCTGCAATATTTAAACCCTGGTTCAACACTTCATTGATGCCAGAAACTCAGTGATTCCTGCCTGGTAACCTGGCCTCTCTGTTTCCGTATTGAGTTTAGTATTTACCGCTTTAATCCCTGGGGTTCCCACGCCATCATTTTGGTGGTTTTTGAATTTGAGCGTTCCGCCGTTCTGTGTTTTTTTTTAAACCCTTCTGTTGCTCAGTTACTCCGTGCTCATGCACACCAACTCACCTGTGTCTTTTCCTCCTCCTCAGGATCCTCCTTCCTCCTCCTTCCTCAGCTTTGTGAACGGCCACCTGGCTCCTGGCCCACTCCTCATGCTAAACCTTGGCTCAGGTTTCCACACCTGGATCACCCCTGTCTGGATCATCCTCGTCCACTCTGGTTCAGGTTCTGGCGGGCTGTGGCTCCCTGTTTCCACCGTAGTGCGGGCCGGGTCTCCACTCACCAGGCATTCTTACAATTCTTTCCACATTCTCTTTGCACATTTGCAATTTATCCTGTTGTAATAAATCCAATTTGTTTGCCATTTTGGGGTCAGACCGTAACAGGAGTTTCTGGCCACGTCATGGAACCAGGAACATCTGCTGAGTCCCTCTGCTCCTATGGACTCCTGCTGGGAAAACAACAGTCACAGCTCGAAGCCCTTATGGAACAGGTTCAAACACTCACGCAGCAGCTTTTTCATTCACAGACACTCATCACCTCACTGTCATTTCAGACTGCACAACTCACTGACATGCCCACACCAGCGCAATCCATGCCAGCACCAACACCTCCAGACCCCGTTAGCAGTAGTCACACCCACAACCTGTTTATTTGTCACCTGACCCTTTTTTCCGGTGATGTTAAGACATGCACTGCGTTTTTGATGCAATGTTCTTTTGTTTTTTCCCAGCAGCAGTCACATTATGTCACTGATTCAAGTAAAATAGTACATCACCAACTTGCCCTGGGGGGATAAACATACCTGGGCTACTACTCCTCCCTTCGTCATTCTTTCACCACTTTCACTAAGGAGTTTAGGTTGGTATTCGACCATCTGATGCGGAAACATTCCACCTTGCAGTGACTCCTGTCACTCAGACAGGAGCATTGCAGTGCTGCGGAGTATTCTGTCGACTTCTGTGTCCCAGCCGTGGAGGCCAAATGGAGGCCATTACAAAGCGCTTACATCAGTGTACTGTCTGAGACCCTGAAGGATGAATTGGCGGTCCGGGATGAACCCACAGACTTACACTGACTCATTTCCCTAGTTATCTATTGAAATTGCTGTTTAAGAGAACAGCAGCGGGAGAAGAGCTGAAGGGCTGACCGCATCATGACCACTTCTATCCCTCCATGACACAGACCTGATCCTTCTTCTCCTCTGGGTCCCCTCTCTCTGGCTCACCAGCTCCCCTGTTGATGAGCCCATGCAGCTCGAGAGTGCTAAATTGTCCCCACATGAACAACAAAGGACACTGGCAGCTTGGGAGTGTCTCTATTGCAGCTCTACGGAGCATGTATGTAGCACTTGTCCCATGCAGCCAAAAAGACAAGGCTCATACGAGTGATTAAATTCATGGGTGCACAATCAGGTCGCAACCAAGTCCCAGCCACTATCATGTTTGGTCACCATTCTTTTTCGGTACCTGACTCTGGGGCAGAAGGGAATTTCTTAGACCACCAAGTAGTCATTAATGCACATATCCTGGTAAAAGCAGTCCCTGTTCCATTATCCGAGCATGTGTTAGATGGCACTCCCTTGCCTCCCAATACTTATCAGACCGTTCTGGTCATGTTGGTAGTGTCAGGCAATCACCAAGAGGAGATACAGTTTTTTGTTTTTTCTTCAACTTCTCCCGTGGTGTTAGGACACCCCTGGACAGTGTTGCACAATCGTCGGATCGATTGGCTGACCAGGACCATCACCCAGTGGAGTGAAGCCTGTCACAGTCGGTGTCTCCAAACATCCGTGCCACCCAGTATTAAAGCCAGGGTGATGTCTTTCACTCCCCCCTGACCTGACGTAAGGCCCAATTGATTACCATGACCTGGCTGAAGTTTTCAGTTAGGAGCGTGCACTATCACGTCCCCCGCACAGACCTTTTTGCCACGCCCAGTTTGCTTCTGGGCGTGGCTTTCCTTTAAAACCTCTTGCGTCTGGAAAGGAAATTGATGGAGACGTATATCAGGGACTCCCTGGTTGCAGGCTTGATATGACCTTCGTCATAACCACTGGGGGCAGGTTTCTTTTTTGTCGGAAAGAAGGACAGTACGCTGTGCCCTTGTATTGATTTCTAGGGATTGAACACCATCACAGTCCGCAATTGGTACCCACTTCCCCTTCTTGATTCGGTATTCAGTCCTCTCCATGAGGCAGTCATTTTCACCAAGCGATCTTAGGAATGCCGATCTTAGGAATGCCTACCATCTGGTATGTGTCAAGGAAGCTACGTGTCAAGGAAGGTGATGAGTGGCAGACCGCGTTTAACACCCCACTCAGTTATTTCGAGCGCCTGGTCATGCCCTTCGGTCTGACCAATGCTTCCGCCACCTTCCAGGCATTTGTGAATGATGTCCTCAGGGACTACCTGAATTGTTTTGTGTTTGTATAATTGCTTGACATCTTAATCTTTTCTTATTCAACCTACATCCATCTAGTCCTCCAGCGGCTGCTGGAGAACAGTCTTTTCGTAAAAGCAGAGAAATGCGAGTTTCACTGGGAGACAGTATCTTTTTTAGGCTTCATCATCTCCAAGAGCACCATCCACACCTATCCATCCAAAGTTAAAGCAGTATTAGACTGGCCCACACCCACATCTGTTAAACAACTGCAACAGTTCCTGGGTTTTGCAAACTTCTACCCCTGATTAATTTGCAGTTTCAGTCAGGTCGCATCCCTCCTCACTGCACTCACCTCAGTAAAGACACCCTTTCAATGAACACCTCAAGCTGAACACGCATTCACTCACCTCAAACACAAGTTTGCCACTGCTCTCATGCTTACCCAACCAGACCCAGACCATCAGTGGAGGTGGATGCCTCCGACATCAGAGTAGGTGCTGTACTTTCCCAGCAAGCTGAAAGAGATCACAAGTCTACATTTGTGTGCCTACTTTTCTCTGCATTTGTCTCCCACCAAACTGAACAATAACATTGGGAACTGGGAACTCCTGGCAGTCAAGGAGGCAAGGAGGCCCTGGAGGAGTGGCGACACTGGCTGGAGGGGGCTGCAGTTCCTTTTACTGTATGGACTGACCATCAGAACCTGCAATACATCCAGTCAGCAAAACACCTCAATTCCCGGCAAGCCAGGTGGTCATTATTTGTCGATGATTCAACTTCACCATAACCTATCGACCCAGACCCAAAAACTGAAAACCCAATGAATCATCTTATCATGGTGGAGAGGTCTGTGTGCCCCATGAACCTGAGAGCTGTATTGTCTGGAGCCATCGTTCTCCTGGAAGGGTCTGCCATGGCGAATTGGTCTCAGGCGAGACGGCCAGACTAAGAATGGTTCAGAATGACTCCACAAAAAAACAAGGAAGGGGAAACATGATGGGGCCTGGAGGAAGCCCAGGGCCCCCATCTGGAGCCAGGCCTGGATGGAGAGCATGTCAGTGAGTGCCACGGAACCTGACTGGGCACAGCCCAAAAAGGCAACGTGCACTTTCCATCTTCATCCTGTGGGCTCACCACCGGCAGGGGGAACTGGTGGGGTTGGGTGCACTGTACCATGAGTGGCAGTTAAAGTCAAAGGCCTCGACCAACCAGACCAGGGCAGCAGAGGCTAGCTCTGGAGGCATAAATTGAAAAAATGTTTTAATAAATTAATGGAACATCACCTCATTCTGTGGAATAGAGCCAGAGCTTGTGCGGGAGGTCGAGTGCTACCAGTTAGATCTGGTGGGCATCACCTCCACGCACAGCATCAGCTCCGGAACAACTCTCCTTGATAGGGGTTGGACCTTATTCTTCTCTGGAGCTGCCCAGGGTGTGAGATGTCGAGCAAGTGTGGGGATACTCACGAGTCCCCGGCTGAACGCCGTTACATTGGAGTTTACCCCAGTAGATGAGAGGGTCGCCTCCCTGCACCTTTGGGTGGCTGGAGGGAAAACCCTGACTGTTGTTTATGCATATGCACCGAACAGCAGTTTGGAGTATTATGCCTTCTTGGAGTCCCTGAATGGAGTTCTGTATGGGGCTCCAGTGGGGGACTCCATTGCAGGAGTATGGAGTGAGGGGGTCCTTTCTCAGGGCCATCCAGTTTGTCCCCACGAAGCGAGAGCTCTGTTTGGGTGCTCGGCAGTAAGTCAGACTTTTTCCAGCGGGTGTTGGCCTCCACCAGAGCTGTGTCTTGTCACCAATCCTGTTTGTGATATTCATGGACAGGATATCGAGGATATTGAGTCGGGGAGGAGGGTCTTCAGTTCGGTGGGCTCAGGGTGTCATCACTGCTTTTTGCAGATAATGTGGTCATGTTGGCTTCATCAGCCTATAACCTCCAGCACTCACTGGATTGGCTCACAGTGGCTGGGATGAGGATCAGCACCTCTAATTCTGAGGCCATAGTTCTCAGCAGGAAACCGACGAGTTCAAGTACCTCTGGGTCTTGTTCTCAAGTGAGGTGACAATGGAGCATGAGCTTGGCCGGAGAATTGGCACAGCAAGGACGGTATTGCATTCACTCTACCATACTGTTGTGATGAAAAGGGAGCTGAGCCAAAAGGCGAAGCTCTCGATCTACTGGTCAATCTTTGTTCCTACTCTCACCTATGGACATGAGATTTGGGTCATGACCAAAAGAACTAGATCGCAGGTATAAGCGGCTGAAATGGATTCCCTCAGGAGGGTGGCTGGTGTCTCCCTTAGTGATATGGTGAGAAGCCCAGTCATCCGTGGGGAGCTCGGAGTAGAGCTGCTGCTCCTTCGTGATGAAAAGAGCCAGCTGAGGTGGTTTTGGCATCTGTTGTGGATACCCCCTGGGCGCCTCCCTCGGGAGGTTTTCTGGGCACCTTCATCTGGGAGGAGACCCTGTGGAAGACCCAGGACTAGGTGGAGAGATTATATCTCCACACTTGCCTGGAAACGCCTTGGTATCCCCCAGTCAGAGGTGGTTAATGTAGCCTGCCAGAGGGAGTTTGGGCTCCCCTGCTCAAGCTATTGCCCCCATGACCTGATCCTGCATAAATGGTTGATGCTGAGTATGAATGTGTGTATATATATATATATATATATATATATATATATATATATATATATATATATACACACACTCAACAAAAATATAAACGCAACACTTTTGGTTTTGCTCCCATTTTGTATGAGATGAACTCAAAGATCTAAAACTTTTTCCACATACACAGGTGTGCCTTAGACTGCCCACAATAAAAGGCCACTCTGAAAGGTGCAGTTTTATCACACAGCACAATGCCACAGATGTCACAAGATTTGATTGAGCGTGCAATTGGCATGCTGACAGCAGGAATGTCAACCAGAGCTGTTGCTTGTGTATTGAATGTTCATTTCTCTACCATAAGCCGTCATGGAATTTCACCTCGTTTCTGCTTTAAAGGCTTCATTTCTGCTTGAAACTTACTTTAGAATGATATAAGAGGTTTTACCTTTATCATCTGATGCAGCTAACCTTTGTGTGAAGAGACTCCGTCTCAGACATGCTGCTGTGATCCGAAATGATGCATGCACAGATACAAAAGGTGGACCGATTTTTAGGGGGAGACCGTTTGGTCTGCGACACTGACTTAATGTTGCAAGTGAATCAGGACTCAACAAGTGAATTAGCCAACACTTCTTTTCAGTTTATATAACACAAATTCATTGCCATCATCGCTGCAATACTTTTGTAGGCAACAGCATTTGTCAATGATTATGTGTTACCTCTTATCTTGTGAAAAGGAATATGTATGTTACACCATTTTACAAAAATGTGTGTCCTCAGACTTGTTGAAGGTGCTACACTGTACTTTCTTTTGTGGTATTATCCACCTTGGATCTGCTGTGGTGACCCCAAATGAAAACAAGGGAGTAGCTGACTTACTTATGTCAGCATGGTGGTGCAACATGGCAGCCTCCAAGAGGGGGCCGGCTCCCATGGAGATATGACGGGCTCCTTCTAAGCTGAACAAAACACAATGATTAGATGTTGCATATAATTACACACAAATGAACAGTTGGGTATGAATGTTATATTCCGTTTCTGCTAATAAACCTCTTTTAATGCTACTGTACACACGGCTGCTTGAAGCCTTTTGAAGCATCGTCTGTAATTTCACTGGAAAAGGCTGCATTTCATTCCCGATGGCAAGCTTAAGTGCGCTGAGCACAGCGTGCTGCTGCACACAGGAGGGTGGTGAACAACTGGGAGATGAGGTGAATGTGGAATGGAGGCTGACGCAGTCCACTGAACAGCATGCATTGACTGACCTTGAGGCCGGAGTATACCGGAGTACTTTATTACAGTAGGTTACAGAAGTCTGCAGGTTTTATGACTCGTGGCTGCTGATTTCATAGTGCTTTGCAGACAATTTGACGCTGCTGAGTTTTGTAATGAATGTGACCAGCGGAGATAAGTGCTTTTGACAAAAAGTAAAGTTAGATGTCACTTGAGCAAATCTGGCGAACACCACCACCGTGCAAAGGCATCTACACACGCATGCAGAAAGAATAGGTTACAATCCCATATTGGTAATATATTTGCTTTTATCTCCCCTTTTTTTTTTTTTTTTTACAAAAAATAGGTGCAACTATTAAGATGTCAGTAGGACAGGAGTTGAGCTGCTAATTGAACTTACTTCAGCCTTTCTGTGAAGATATCCCTTAGTAAAGTTAAGGTGAATTTTGTTGGAGATGCAGTTTGGTTCATAAGTATATTATTGTTAAATTTCCCTGCATTTATGGCCTTGTGTTGTAATTTCTCCTGGCTCATTATGTAATTTGCTGCCCCTTTCCAAAAACCAAACCATTGTATTCCTCATTTTTGGATTCATTAAAGGTCACAATGAAAACCGGATCGGGACCCTCACAGTGTCCATCTTGTGAAAGGCCCAGAAAATGGGTTATACAGGACTTTTTAAACAATGTGGGCATTTAGTGTGGGTGTAGTTTAGACTCACATTTCTAATGTTACTCTCACATTAGATAGGGGGAGCCCTCCACGTATCTAAAACTTAGACATAAGTGATGGAAGTAAAACTTAACTCATGTTTAAATGTTAAACCAGACCCCAGAGACTTCCAATCAAATAGCAAAAGCAAGTACTTGATAACTAACATGAAATAAGGAGTTAACACAGATATCATCTAAGGGCCCTGTCCCACTGGCGTTTATTCGCCAAACATCTGCAATATCCGTGTAACATGCCTGTATGAGTCGGCCGTCATCCGAACATGTCCATGATCATCCGCAGAGGCACGCATGTCCGCAGCCAGGATTTTTGAGCTGCTCAAAAATCTGGATGCGGATAACATCCGCCTTACATACTCCATACATACTCAATTCATACACAATACATACTCACTCAATGCGCTGTATATCTGCCGTTAACCGCTGATATCCACAACTGACAGGGATTTGCGGCTTGGCAGCAGATTGGGACAGTGTGTAAAACAGATATATATCGTGCCTATCACATCCACATCACAAACTAAAATATGTTGTAGCGAATGCATACAAATTGGCCACGAATAAAGTGTTTTTATTACATCTGCTTTGCAGCTGATTTGCGGACAATCTGTGAATGCATAACAAACACGTCACGTAAACCCAAAGTACTATATGTGGCAGAACGTGACATATCTGCCAGTCAGTGCCAGTCCGGCTGTGTAAATCCACAAAAACGTAGCTGCTGCAATCGGGTCTCCTCCAGGACTTTTATTTAACACCAACAAAAGGAAGAGTTGCTGTTTAGCCACAACTCAAGCTGAAGTCTGTTTTCTGTGACACTCTCAAAAAAAAAAACACTGTCTCACACCCCGAGCAGCTTTCCCCCTCCTGTTCCCCAAACTCATGAACAGTTAACCCTCACATGACAACATCAATCAATCAATCAATCAATTTTTTTATATAGCGCCAAATCACAACAAACAGTTGCCCCAAGGCGCTTTATATTGTAAGGCAAGGCCATACAATAATTATGTAAAACCCCAACGGTCAAAACGACCCCCTGTGAGCAAGCACTTGGCTACAGTGGGAAGGAAAAACTCCCTTTCATGGACATTAACTCTGTGATCAACTTGTCCAAGTCCAGCAAATGCTCCAGAGGCTGTATTGTTGGTGTGAATAGTGATGCCGAAAGGAGCAAGTGAGCTTATTTTATGACCGCAATGCAGATGCCGTGCACGCGCAACACGTGCGCGATGCATTCATAATACACCCGTAATACTGCCGTGATAACAGCAATGCGTCAGATCCGTTTCCTCACTACATGCGTTATATAACCGTGATTGTTCATCATATATTTGACATATATTATTAATATATCCATAATTCATACTGGGACATTTGTCATTTTTGGTCATTTTTGTTGCGGACGACAACGAACGCCCGTAATTTGTATACTCAATTCATGCGCAATTGATCCTCTCCCCAGTGGGACAGGGCCCTAACAGTGTATTACTGACTACTATGCCATATACCCACTGTAATGAGCTGTTGTTGATGTCAAGTCTGTCTGTCAGTGATTCTGTCTTATGTGACTTGTTACCCAACCTTTACCCAAGGCAGTGTAAGTGTGTGTGTGTTGTGTGTGTGTAAGTCATGGGAAATATGCAGTATTAATAAGATGCAACTGAGGTCCATACTGCTTGTGTCTCTGTTGTCTTGGCTGTATGGTCATGCCAACAAAGATCAAGGTGTCTCAAATGTAACAACTCACTGAGAAAGAATTACCCTAAGGGGACAGTGATGTGTCTATTCTATTCTATTCTATTCTACATGGACAATGACACAGGTTTTGTAATTTTGCCTCCCACCTGTACACCACCACAATGGAATTGGAAAAAAAAGTTTATGTGTGTTGGGTAGACTTTCAGATTTAATTCAAGACAACAGACAAACAGAGCTTATAAATATATCTTAATGGCTGAGTGGAGCAGGGAAGAATTTTCAGAAAAAGATATGAAGTTTCAACAACACTTTGCCAGATGGCACATAGTTGACTCAAGCCTATTGCTCTCTCTCTCTGTGTCTGATCAAACCTGAATAAAACGCGCTGTGACTTTTAAATAAAACCCCCGTCGCTGCATGTCAGTGTGATCATCAGACAACCTGATCGATCAGGTCTGATCAAATCAGCGGACCTAATCGGACCAACCAGAGCTTTAAAAGTTTAGAGTCACAGCGCTTCATTCACAGCAGCCTTTAACACAGCCAGACTCAGCAGCATAATGAAAATGATCCACCAAGACAAAAAATAATAATAAAATTAAAAAATAATAAATTAAATGACTGTTTCTGAGCCGCACCACACCATGCAGTAGAGAACAGAGCGCACTGCCACAGAGGCAGAAAATAGCAGCTTTGGCTACATAACTGTAAAAACCTCATGATACAATCCACTGTTTTCTAAGTGCAGTGATGTGTTCTGCACAGCCGGCAGGAGTGAACTGGGTTTAAATAGCGGCAAGGGCAACACGCGACTGTGTGCACATTAAAACGAGAACACACGCAGCTGCAAGCAGATCTACGAACACCGAAAAACACTGAGTATGCGCGCATTTCGGGCGTACTTAAATGAAACACTATGCCGCAATACACAGTTCTACGAATATGCCAATGTGAAAGGGGCTTAACAGCTCTTCATGCCTCCAGACAGCTTACAGCATAGTGGCTTTGTTTTGTGTGTGTGTGTGTGTGTGTGTGTGTGTGTGTGTGTGTGTGTGTGTGTGTGTGTGTGCTTTAGAAGAATTAGCACCGTCAGTTAGCTCCTTCAAATCGTCATCCGTCATCAAAACAAACTCCACGTTTAGCTAAACACCACCCACACTGGGCGGGGTTCTCAGGGTGCAACGGTACAAAGTGTATGGAACCAAATTTGCACGCGAAATGCAACGCAACACAAATGGGATGAATAATCCATGTCACGTGACATACAAAGCACCAGTCAAATTACAAATATCCACTCAGTCGTTATATAAAACAAAATAAACACAACCACAATATGTTATCACTAATAAATAAATGGAACTGCAGTGCAAGAAGCATAGCTTTAATTATTCTAGATAAAACATCTGTTTGCACATTAAATTTTAAAGTCCTCTGTAATCCAACAGTAGACTAGCAATTGATTAATGGGTTGGTGGACCTATTTGCTTTTGTTTAGCCATGGTATCAGGCACTGTTTCCCATGCATAAGTGTAAAATGACTGTTGTCATGATGCAACACACAGCGGTCCAGAACAGAACAACTGGGCCTAATAATACAGAAAGATTCTTTTAATGTAATGTGTGGAACAATGTGTGAATTTGCACCTTAGATGAATATAAAACATCCATTTAGAAAAATATATTACTAAATATTTTAGTGTTTTTAATCATTGTTGAACAAGAGAATGTGTAAAATTGATGTCATCATTTTTCTGAAACTTTAAAAGGTTTTGTCTCAGTTGGTGCAGAGTAATTAATACCTTTATAATATGCTCAAGATTAAACAGCCTTTACTCCTGGGTATGTAATTTTGGCAGAAATTGCTTTAAAACATACATGTAATATACACTGTGGCCCCTCCCTGGATAATGGACAGAATGAGTCTTGCATTTTGCATGGTTACCTTACTAAATGGTACAGTTTTGAATACCTTTATTATTTGATTCTCCACTAAAAGGAAAAGCTTCCTTCACAACAATGATGCATGCCAGTGAGGGTTTTTTCTTTTTAAATTTAATATATGACAGAGCTGGACCCATGTGAGGGAGCTCTTATTTAGCATCATGGAAATCTTTGCCTCACTGTGGTTCTTTCTATATGCAACCAGTCCAATGAAATCTCTGGAATTTCATGAATTCCCAACAGCATCTGTCATTGTTTGTGAACCTTCTTGAGCTAACTGTAGATGGGTTAACACAGCCTCTACACCATTTGGAAATAATCAGATTGGTTAAGGCAAAATCAAATTTCCCCAATAAACCAAATAAATTACAACATGGTAAAAAAAAAAAAAAAAAAACATTAAAAATGATTTCCTAAAATGCTTGCCTAAACAAAACTATGTGTGCACTCAACGTAATGAAAATGGCCTCACTCTATTATGGCCGTGTACACCAATCTTTTCAAAACGGAACTAATGCAGCCTTGCATAAGCAATTTTAATTGATTACGCTGCAGCACAGCGGTTGTGTGCTCATAACTTTACATACTTTATGAGATGTCTTTTTCTTTTTATGCTCATTTCCCCAGGCACCTAAAGAGCAGAGGCCACACTTGAGGGGTTTTGAGCTCTTGGGTATTCTAGCTAATTATCCATTGCACAGAAACAGAATCAGTGTATGAGACAGATTAATGTATTTCATCCAAAAATGTGAGGCATGAATAAAAAAGTAAATTTAAAAAATATAGTAGAATACCTGCACAATGCTACTATAAGTATTCAACATTACAATATTCCAGCAAATGTAAATGCATAAAATGCCTTTTATCTGAGTTTGAATAAAAGATGAGCATAATTATCTGCAAAGTTACACCCAATATTTATTGTTCACAAATTCCTGCCCTGTAAATACTTCTTAAGGATTGTTCTACCTAGTAAGGTTGTTAAGGAAGGAGGAGTTTGATGACAGTGATGTATCAGCTATTTTCTTTTGGAATCTTTGTTACACTTTATGGTATATGCTAAAACTACTTTTTGAATCTGGACTTTTATTGGGATGTGCAGCGGGTGATATTATAACATTACTTCTGCACTTATCTTTGCTACATATACAGTCAGTATTTGGGCAGTGACATTACTTATCTAGTGTACACATTCAGCTTTAATTCAAAACTATCACATGAATCATTTAATAATAATAATAATAATAATAATAATAATACATACGGTTTATATAGCGCTTTTCATGACACTCAAAGACGCTTTACAGGTGAAAAACATGTAGACAGTACAAACACACAGTATAAGGATAGGCAGGACAGAGGTAGGGAGAAACAACAGTACAATGAAAGACAACAAAGGGCAACAACAACAGATCTGGAGGGAGGAGATTGTGGTGGTTGATGGAACTGGAGAATCAAGCCTTAGGTGTTATACGTGGTCTGGAAAAGGTGGGTCTTAAGATGGTGTTTGAAGGATGGCAGGGGAAGGGAGTTCCAGAGGGTGGGGGTGGCGATGGAGAAGGCTCTGTCACCCAGGGTGCGGTACGTGGTCTTGATGGTGGGGGTGAGGAGGTTGGCATCCGAGGAGCGTAGACGGCAAGGAGGAGAGTGGCAGTGTAGGAGATTGGTGAGATACGGGGGGGCGAGGTTATTTAGGGCTTTGTAAGTGATGGGGAGAATCTTGAAATGTATACGCTGTTTTATGGGAAGCCAGTGGAGTTGACGGAGGATAGGGGTGATGTGTTCTCTGGAGGGGGAGCGGGTAAGCAGCCAGGCAGCAGAGTTTTGGACATATTGCAGTTTTTGAAGAACATTTGAGGGGAGGCCATACAGGATGCTATTGCAGTAGTCGAGTCTGGAGGTGATAAAAGCATGAATTAGTGTTTCAGCAGCTGAGGGCGAAAGGGTGGGTCGAAGGCGTGCTATGTTGCGGAGGTGGAAAAAAGATGTTTTGGTGATCTGGTTTATGTGTGACTTGAATGAGAGTGCAGAGTCCATGTAGATTCCAAGGTTTCTGACCAAGGGGGAGGGGGAAATAGAGTGACCATCGATGGAGAGTGAGAAATTCTGGGAGGTGTGGAGGATGGATTTTGGGCCGAAGGTGATGATTTCCGTTTTATTGCTATTGAGTTTGAGGAAGTTTTGGCTCATCCAGGTTTTAATGTCAGTGATGCAGTTGGTGAGGGTGGAAAGGATTGCAGGAGTGATGGTTTTGCTGTTTATGTAAAGTTGAGTGTCATCTGCGTAACAGTGGAAGTTGAGTCCATGGCAGCGGATGATGTGGCCAAGTGGGAGTATGTAGAGGATGAAGAGAACAGGGCCAAGAACTGAACCTTGTGGAACTCCATGTAGGACAGGGGCGGTAGAGGATTTCTGGTGGTTTATGGCGATGTAGTGGGATCTGTCAGAGAGGTATGAGTTGAACCAGGAGAGGGCAGTGTCTGTGATGCCAATGGATTTCAGACGGTTGAAGAGAATGGAGTGGTTGACTGTACCAAAGGCAGCGCTAAGGTCAAGGAGAAGGAGGATGGTGAGGGTTCCAGAGTCAGAAGATAGTAAGAGGTCATTTGTTACTTTGAGGAGAGCTGTTTCGGTGCTGTGATGGGTTCTGAAGCTGGATTGGAATGTTTCATATAGGTCGTTGGTGAGGAGATGTTTATTTAGATGTGTTGCGACAACTCTTTCCAGTAATTTTGAGAGGAATGTGAGGTTGGAGATGGGTCTGAAATTATTGGGATCATCAGGGTCGAGGCCAGGTTTTTTTTAGGAGAGGAGTGATGGCAGCGAGCTTAAGTGGTGGGGGGACCATGCCAGAGGTAAGGGAGGAGTTGATGGTGTCAGTGATGAGTGGAGCGAGGGGGGTGAAGCAGGCTTTGACGAGATCAGATGGCATGGGATCCAGGGGGGAGGTGGATGACTTCATGGTTGAGGGTATTTTGGAAAGGTCTGCTGTAGTTATGGGTGAGAAATGTGAGAGCCGGTGAACGGGGGGGAGGAGGCAAGTGTGGGTTCTGGGACTGGAGTGGTGGCATTGAAGGATGCAAGCTGAATGTGGATGGTGTCTATTTTTGAAGTAAAAAATGACATGAGGCGGTCACATTTTTCCAGGGTGAAAGTGGATGAAATATTGTCATGAGGTTTGAGTAGTTTGTTTATCGTGGAGAACAGGGAGCGTGGGTTGGAGGATCCTGAGTGAATGATGCCGGAGTAATAAGCAGAACGGGCTTTGTTGAGTGCTAATTTGTAGTGCAGCATGTGGTCTTTGTAGGCTTTGGCGTGGACTGTGAGGCAGTTTTTTTTTTGCAAAGTCATTCTAGTTGTCTGAGTTGTTTTTTGAGATTGTGGAGTTCCGGGGTGAACCAGGGAGCAGAGTGAGTGAAGGTGCCAGTTTATTGAGGGAGGTAGAAAGGGTGGAGGAGGGATGAGACTGGAAAGAGTGTTGGCTATACAGGTGGAGAGACTGACAGTGCAGACAGATTTAAGGTTGCAAAAGGTAATTTTGCAGCTTAGTTTTGGTTTGGGGGCAGGAATGTTGATGTCAAATTTAAGGTTATTTATATAACGGCTGAGTGGATCCTTGTCATTTGATTGGTGCTTTGTATGTCACGTCACGGATTATTCGTCCCATTTATGTTGTATTGCATTTAGAGTGCAAATTTGGTTCCATACTTTTGGTACCATTGCACTCTGCACACACAAACACACACACACACACACACACACACACACGCATGCGCGCACAAGCCTCCTCCTGTTCCTTATCACCAGCTGATCTCGGGGGGCCATCTTTCTGATGTAGTCATGTATGCTCCTCGTCTCATCCTGGATTGTGGCTCTGACACTCACTAATCCTCACTCTCCCACCTTGTGTTGCTCATAAAGCCTCAGGGTACTGGTCTTTGGTTGGAAACCTCCATGCATTGTGAGGAGTTTTTGTGTCTTGACATCAGTGCCTTCTATCGCCTCCTGTTGCCAGCTTATTATCCCGGCTGGGTAGCTGATGACTGGTTGGGTGTATGTATTGATGGCTCAGATATTAGTCCTACCATTGAGCTGGCTTCTCAGCACTTGTCTTACCTTCTGGAGGTATTTGGCTGTGGCTGACCTTCTTGCATCTTCATCATGGTTCCCATTGGGTTGTGGGATTCCCAGGTACTTGTAACTGTCCCGTATGTGTTTGTTATCCTGGCTTCTGTCAACTCCGCCCCCTCAGTCCAGCTCACTTTCCCTCTCTTTGCCACCATTCAGCTACACTTTATATATGATCTGTTTTCTTGTATGGCAAAAAAAAAATGTTTATCTGTTTTCTGTGATCTTTATGAGTAGAGAAGGATTTTCACACAAGAAAACACATCAATCAGGCATCCTCACTTTCTGTTTTTAAAACCAATCTTAAAACCCACTTTTATGCACTGGCTTTCAACCCAGAATGAGACCTCGGTCTGTTTTGGTTGTTTTAACTGATTAACCGCCAAGGAGGTTATGTTTTGTCTGTCTGTCAGCAGGATAACTCAGAAAGTTTTGAACGGATTTTGATGAAATTTTGTGGAGTGGTTGGAAATGACAAGAGGAACAAGTGATTAAATTTTAGTGGTGATCTGGATCACGATCCGGATCCCGATGGTAACGCGTTAGCATGTCTATGGCATTTTCAATGTTAAAAGTTAGCATTAAGCAGTTGCAGCTGTCATCACATTAGGGTGCATTTGTTTTCAAATTGCAATATTTCTTAAATTTATTTTTGTTTATATATTAATAATCTAATGATTATTATATACAATTTTAGAGAAACAGACAAAAAGAAATAGATCACTGTGCCAGGGAGGGAATCTCTTTAGGGTCAGTGACCCTATGGCCTTGTTTAGAGAAGTGTTTCATAAATGTTAAAAAATTCAGATACTCGTATTTGCAGTTTATTTGAATAATACATTGAATTTTGTCTCTTATTTGTTTTTGTCTATAAGCACATGCAATATCAATATCAGTGCTCAGATGACAGTAGCTTCTGGGAAAAGTGCAAGTTGCAATAAACTGTGATGCCAAGCACTAAGGATACATGCTATCCAGTCAAAGCAGATGAAACTTTTTTTTACTACTCAGCAAACATCATTGCTAGACTTTTTTAGGTTCAATGATTCCACGGCGTGTAGATGTTATGGCGTCAGTGACCCCATGGCCTTGGCGGAGGTTTGCACTCTCTGAGTGCTTCAAGTTTTATTTGTTTCAGTTTTAATTTTGGGGGGGGCTTGTTCTTTGTTACTTGGACTTTGTGGTTTGTTGGGTTTTATGTCCCCTTGTTTACAGCACTTTGTTTCAGCTGTTGCATGTTTTTAAAGTGCTTTATAAATAAAGTTGATTTGATTTGATTTGATTTGAAGAGATATTCATATAGTACATTCATATTTGGTTGAGAAATAGTGATTAGAAAACATCATAAATGCTACTTTCAAGGCACTGGGATGAGTCCCAGGCCACTCCAGCATTAACAAGTTAAATAGGGTAGCCTACGCATCATTATCCACAAGCACCAGATCCTCTTGGGTTAGATCCGAATTTGGTCCAAGGACAGAAAAAAGAATTCATCCATCATGATCTGGAACAATTCCATGTAAAGGTTTCCAAAGAGAGGCATCCTAGAGACATCCAATCAGATGCCTGAACCACTTCAAGCTGCCTCTTTTGTACACAGAGGAGCAGCAGTTCTATTCAGAACTTCTTTCACAAAGTCAGATCTCCTTACCATCCCCAAGGATGAGTTTCACCCCCTGCAAAGTAAACAATTTTAAGATACTTGTATTTGAGAGCACATTCTTTCAGTTGCTACCTAAGGGTCCTGTCTGACTGGGCTGTGACTGTTGGAGAGCAGTTGGAGACATGAATTAGCAACCAAACACACCAACGAGTGACTATTTCCCAGCTGGTATTTCACTGAAGTGGCCACATTTGCACAAGTGTTCAGCACTTATTATCCTATTATTATCCATATAAATTAACATAACATCTCACAGCTCAGCGAGATAGTACTCTAAAGATGCTGACTATGGGTGACAGCTGCAACATACTACAACCCCTGGCAAAAATTATGGAATCACCGGCCTCGGAGGATGTTCATTCAGTTGTTTAATTTTGTGGAAAAAAAGCAGATCACAAACATGACACAAAACTAAAGTCATTTCAAATGGCAACTTTCTGGCTTTAAGAAACACTATAAGAAATCAAGAAAAAAAGATTGTGACAGTCAGTAACGGTTACTTTTTTAGACCAAGCAGAGGAAAAAAAATATGGAATCACTCAATTCTGAGGAATAAATTATGGAATCACCCTGTAAATTTCCATCCCCCAAACTAAAACCTGCATCAAATCAGATCTGCTGGTTGACATTGACCCTATGCCATGACATTGATCCTATGTGTCTTTTTGCAAGGAATGTTTTCACAGTTTTTGCTCTATGGCAAGATGCATTATCATCTTGAAAAATGATTTCATCATCCCCAAACATCCTTTCAATTGTCCAAAATATCAACGTAAACTTGTGCATTTATTGATGATGTAATGACAGCCATCTCCCCAGTGCCTTTACCTGACATGCAGCCCCATATCATCAATGACTGTGGAAATTTAGATGTTCTCTTCAGGCAATCATCTTTATAAATCTCATTGGAACAGCACCAAACAAAAGTTCCAGCATCATCACCTTGCCCAATGCAGATTTGAGATTCATCACTGAATATCACTTTCATCCAGTCATCCACAGTCCACGATTGTTTTTCCTTAACCCATTGTAACCTTGTTTATTCTGTTTAGGTGTTAATGATGGCTTTCGTTTAGCTTTTCTGTATGTAAATCCCATTTCCTTTAGGCGGTTTCTTACAGTTCAGTCATAGACGTTGACTCCAGTTTCCTCCCATTCGTTCCTCATTTGTTTTGTTGTGCATTTTTGGATTTTTGAGACATATTGCTTTAAGTTTTCTGTCTTGATGCTTTGATGTCTTCCTTGGTCTACCAGTATGTTTGCCTTTAACAACCTTCCCATGTTTTTTGTATTTGGTCCTGAGTTTAGACACAGCTGACTGTGAACAACCAACATCTTTTGAAACATTGCATGATGATTTACTCTCTTTTAAGAGTTTGATAATCCTCTCCTTTGTTACAACTGACATCTCTCGTGTTGCAGCCATGATTCATGTCAGTCCACTTGGTGCAACAGCTCTCCAAGGTGTGATCACTCCTTTTTAGATGCAGACTAATGAGCAGATCTGATATGATGCAGGTGTTAGTTTTGGGAATGAAAATTTACAGGGTGATTCCATAATTTTTTCCTCAGAATTGAGTGATTCCATATTTTTTTCCTCTGCTTGGTCTAAAAAAGTAACCATTACTGACTGCCACAATCTTTTTTCTTGATTTCTTATAGTGTTTCTTAAAGCCAGAAAGTTGCCATTTGAAATGACTTTAGTTTTGTGTCATGTGTGTGATCTGCTTTTTTTCTACAAAATTAAACAACTGAATGAACATCCTCCGAGGCCGGTGATTCCATAATTTTTGCCAGGGGTTGTATATATTGGCTCCTAAATTAGGAAATTTGGCTCACTCTTTGGCTCAGTGCCATCTTCACTATAATAGTGTGAACCTTCTTAACTGAACCTAATCTCTGTTTCTGCTGGTATGACTCCAAACCGCCTGTGATTCTCTTCTTTCATTTTCCTCTTAGGTTTGAAGAAGACCCCAGCATACTTGAATTCCTTAACTTGGAGTAGGAACTCAATTCCATCCAGATGTCATCATTCATGTTCTGGTGTTTGATTCTGATCTTTGGGTTATTCTGTTTTTTTAAGGATTATCGCACGTATTATAAATTCATGTGAGTCCATGTGATATTCTCCTGTGTGATAGTTACTTGATTCCCCTATGTGTTAGTTCTCCTAATGATCTTTAGTGATATTCGCCTATGTGTTAGATTATCTCCTGTGCTTTTACTCTGACATCTCAATTCATTCATTTTTTATACCCATTTACTCCAAACAAGGGTCACGGAGGGACTGGAGCCTAACCCAGCAGCCATAAGGTGTGAGGCAGGGTACACTCTGGAAAGGATCAATTTCAAGTTTCCAATCCACCTAACTTGCATGTCTTTGGATGTAGGAGGAAGCTGAAGAACCCATAGGGAACCCAAACAAACCTGAAGAGAATATGCAAACTCTGCACAGAAAGGCCCCAGGTGGTAAGTGATCCCGCAACCTTCTTACTGTGTGGCAACAATGCTAACTACTAAGCCACCGTGCCACCCCATCTCAATTCAATTCAGTTTATTTATATAGTGCCAAATCACAACATACTTCACCCCAAGGCGCTTCATATGGGTAAGTTCTAACCTCACCAATCTCTTCCATGTTTTCTCCGTGTATCTTTACTTTCTGTTTTTTGGTTTCCAAGTTGCTCCCTCTGATGTTCTCTTTTTGCACTGTCCCTCGTCCGTCTTATACATGTTTTGAATTATGGTAATCACTGTGTAGCTGGTTTACAGTTAGTCTTCTTCTCCTCACTATATTATTGCCTCTCTGTGTCCCTTCCAGTTGCTTGATTGGCAGTTGTTCTTTCCTCATCTTCCTAGAGTTTTTTTGATTATAGTGTTTGTTTCTGTGTTACTGACCCACGCTGCCATTCCATATGTCCTGAGCCTTGCAAACTCCACACAGAAAGGGCCCAGGTGGGAAGGGATCCCACAACCTTCTTGCTGTGAGGCAACAATGCTGCTGATTCTGATTTGGTCACATGTTGGGCAATTACACTGTATTGTATCATTTTACAAAGATATAATGGCAGCAACTGTTAATTCAGTGCTTAGCCAGTCAACACCAAAGATGAATTTTATTTGTTGCAAATCCAAAAATGAGTGGGTGTACCATCCAAGGCTGTATGGGAAAACTGGTTTTGTTTGCTGTTCCATGTCCCATTATTTGATCAAATAAGCACACTATTATAGCTTGCCATTGAAAAGGAGTCCTCTATAATATTTACTTTCATTTTCTATTACACAGTCCTCCATCATTCCATCACACATGCACACTTTCCATTACTATAAAAAGGTCTTTTACGGATATTGTAAATTAGATTTCATTCAACAGTGGAAGCGCAATAGCTTGGATAATATTTCGTTTGATGATCAGGAATATAGGACCTGATTGGCATCCCTGTGTGGTCATATTGCTGCTATAATTCATGGAATTCATTTTCCAAAGAGTGCAGGATTTCTTTCTAATATAAAATCATGTTTAATTTCCCATGTTTGGCAGTTTTGAAAATTAGAACATTGCAGCACATAATGTGTTATAAAAAGCACATCAAGTACCAGTCCAAGTGTAATAAAGATAAAACACTCAACAAAAAAGTTATAAAGGTAAAACATGACTATCAAATTTGTAAAAATTACAAATGTGTACAAATAGGAAGTTCATGTTTAAAAAAATGTGTTCCTGGTTTTTCATGTTTTGCATGTCTTTCCATCAAAAATCGAATTTTGATAACTAAAACTAGCATAACAAGCAAATAATGAAAGATAATGGGGACAATTATTAACTTTTGGATTATTAAATGCAGTTTAGGCTGTGCAAATTGACCTGCAGACATAACCCCTAACCCTAACCCTAACTCAGTTATACATGCCGATAACTGTTTGAACTCTAATAATGGTGTCTAACCAGATCCTTACTCTGGATGGCATTACCCTGACCTCTAGTAATACTGTGAGAAATCTTGGAGTCATTTTTGATCAGGATATGTCATTCAAAGTGCATATTAAACAAATATGTAGGACTGCTTTTTTGCATTTACGCAATATCTCTAAAATCAGAAAGGTCTTGTCTCAGAGTGATGCTGAAAAACTAATTCATGCATTTATTTCCTCTAGGCTGGACTATTGTAATTCATTATTATCAGGTTGTCCTAAAAGTTCCCTAAAAAGCCTTCAGTTAATTCAAAATGCTGCAGCTAGAGTACTGACGGGGACTAGAAGGAGAGAGCATATCTCACCCATATTGGCCTCTCTTCATTGGCTTCCTGTTAATTCTAGAATAGAATTTAAAATTCTTCTTCTTACTTATAAGGTTTTGAATAATCAGGTCCCATCTTATCTTAGGGACCTCGTAGTACCATATTACCCCAATAGAGCGCTTCGCTCTCAGACTGCAGGCTTACTTGTAGTTCCTAGGGTTTGTAAGAGTAGAATGGGAGGCAGAGCCTTCAGCTTTCAGGCTCCTCTCCTGTGGAACCAGCTCCCAATTCAGATCAGGGAGACAGACACCCTCTCTACTTTTAAGATTAGGCTTAAAACTTTCCTTTTTGCTAAAGCTTATAGTTAGGGCTGGATCAGGTGACCCTGAACCATCCCTTAGTTATGCTGCTATAGACGTAGACTGCTGGGGGGTTCCCATGATGCACTGTTTCTTTTTCTTTTTGCTCTGTATGCACCACTCTGCATTTAATCATTAGTGATCGATCTCTGCTCCCCTCCACAGCATGTCTTTTTCCTGGTTCTCTCCCTCAGCCCCAACCAGTCCCAGCAGAAGACTGCCCCTCCCTGAGCCTGGTTCTGCTGGAGGTTTCTTCCTGTTAAAAGGGAGTTTTTCCTTCCCACTGTAGCCAAGTGCTTGCTCACAGGGGGTCGTTTGACCGTTGGGGTTTTACATAATTATTGTATGGCCTTGCCTTACAATATAAAGCGCCTTGGGGCAACTGTTTGTTGTGATTTGGCGCTATATAAAAAAAATTGATTGATTGATAATAAGGCTGAAATGATGGTTCTTGGTCCTGTGAGACATCAGCATCAATTAACGCTTGGCCTAGGCTCATGTGTCATGCGTCACACTGACAAAGTGAGGAACCTTGAGGTAATTTTTGATCCTACGTTGTCCTTTGACCTCCACATTAGAAATATTATGAGGACTGCTTTCTTCCATCTGCGAAATATACGGAAGATTCGTCCCATCCTGTCTATGGCTGATGCTGAGACCCTGATCCATGCGTTTATCTCTTCTAGATTGGACTATTGCAATATTTTATTTTCTGGTTTACCACAGTCTAGCATTAGGGCTCTCCAATTGGTTCAAAATGTCAGCCAGACTTTTGACACAAAGCAGTAAGTTAGACCACATTACACCCATTTTGGCGTCCCTTCACTGGCTTCCTGTCCCAGTGAGATCAGATTTTAAGGTTCTGCTACTAGTCTATAAAATTGTTCACGGACTGGCACCTCCCTACCTAGCTGACCTAATTAAACCTTACGTACTGGCCCAGGCTTTGTGTTCTCAGGGTGCAGGACTACTTTGTGTCCCTAAGGTGAATAAAAAGTCTGCGGGTCATAGAGCTTTCTCTTATCGTGCCCCTGTTCTATGGAATGATCTCCCCGTGTCAATAAAACAGTCAGCTTCTGTGGAGACTTTCAAGTCCAGACTTAAGTCGTACTTACTTTTCCTTTTGTATGGCTAGCATACTGGCATAGTATACTTCTACGCTTTTTACTCTTTTAATTCATTTTATTAGGAAACAGAGTGTGCCGTGGCCTCAACTTTACCTAAATTGGCCGGCGATCACCTTAGTATTTCCTGTTTTTCTTGTTGTTTAATGCTGACAAATTATATTGTATTTCTTGTCGTTCTGATGCCTGATTCTGTTTTTCTCTCTGTTTAAGGTGCAGCTCCATCCAGAGATGGGTGTGGTGTTTGTGCTGGAGACCCTCCTGTCCTGTGCACCAACAGCATTTCTTGTATATTTGTTTTGTGAATTGTTCTGTAATTTGTGTCTGTAGCATGGCCCAAGCAGAAGGTCATGCCTTTGAGTCTGGTCTGCTTGAGGTTTCTTACTCGGTGGGAGTTTTTCCTTACCACTGCTACTCTGGGGGTTAGTAAGGTTAGACCTTACTTGTGTGAAGCGGTTTGAGGCAGCTCTGTTGTGATTTGGCGCTATATAAATGAAAATAAATTGAAAATTGAAAACTTGTACCAAGTTTCACAAAATTCCTCTTGTGAGAGGAATTAATTTCAGAACTCTTATACCCTTTTTGGAATGGACAGATGGAAATTACAACAGAATCCCCCTTTGGCCAGCGGGGGATATTAGACAAATGGACAATACCAGCAAAAATCTATTTAAGCATAAAAATTCAAAAAGAAAAAATAATATAGCACCTTCAACTGCACCACAGACTAAAACAGTTAAATGTGGTCTATTAAACATTAGGTCTCTCTCTTCTAAGTCCCTGTTGGTAAATGATATAATAATTGATCAACATATTGATTTATTCTGCCTTACAGAAACCTGGTTACAGCAGGATGAATATGTTAGTTTAAATGAGTCACCGCCCCCGAGTCACACTAACTGCTAGAATGCTCGTAGCATGGGCCGAGGCGGAGGATTAGCAGCAATCTTCCATTCCAGCTTATTAATTAATCAAAAACCCAGACAGAGCTTTAATTCATTTGAAAGCTTGTCTCTTAGTCTTGTCCATCCAAATTGGAAGTCCCAAAAACCAGTTTTATTTGTTATTATCTATCGTCCACCTGGTCGTTACTGTGAGTTTCTCTGTGAATTTTCAGACCTTTTGTCTGACTTAGTGCTTAGCTCAGATAAGATAATTATAGTGGGCGATTTTAACATCCACACAGATGCTGAGAATGACAGCCTCAACACTGCATTTAATCTATTATTAGACTCTATTGGCTTTGCTCAAAAAGTAAATGAGTCCACCCACCACTTTAATCATATCTTAGATCTTGTTCTGACTTATGGTATGGAAATAGAAGACTTAACAGTATTCCCTGAAAACTCCCTTCTGTCTGATAATTTCTTAACATTTACATTTACTCTGATGGACTACCCAGCAGTGGGGAATAAGTTTCATTACACTAGAAGTCTTTCAGAAAGCGCTGTAACTAGGTTTAAGGATATGATTCCTTCTTTATGTTCTCTAATGCCATATACCAACACAGTGCAGAGTAGCTACCTAAACTCTGTAAGGGAGATAGAGTATCTCGTCAATAGTTTTACATCCTCATTGAAGACAACTTTGGATGCTGTAGCTCCTCTGAAAAAGAGAGCTTTAAATCAGAAGTGTCTGACTCCGTGGTATAACTCACAAACTCGTAGCTTAAAGCAGATAACCCGTAAGTTGGAGAGGAAATGGCGTCTCACTAATTTAGAAGATCTTCACTTAGCCTGGAAAAAGAGTCTGTTGCTCTATAAAAAAGCCCTCCGTAAAGCTAGGACATCTTTCTACTCATCACTAATTGAAGAAAATAAGAACAACCCCAGGTTTCTTTTCAGCACTGTAGCCAGGCTGACAAAGAGTCAGAGCTCTATTGAGCTGAGTATTCCATTAACTTTAACTAGTAATGACTTCATGACTTTCTTTGCTAACAAAATTTTAACTATTAGAGAAAAAATTACTCATAACCATCCCAAAGACGTATCGTTATCTTTGGCTGCTTTCAGTGATGCCGGTATTTGGTTAGACTCTTTCTCTTCGATTGTTCTGTCTGAGTTATTTTCATTAGTTACTTCATCCAAACCATCAACATGTTTATTAGACCCCATTCCTACCAGGCTGCTCAAGGAAGCCCTACCATTATTTAATGCTTCGATCTTAAATATGATCAATCTATGTTTGTTAGTTGGCTATGTACCACAGGCTTTTAAGGTGGCAGAAATTAAACCATTACTTAAAAAGCCATCACTTGACCCAGCTATCTTAGCTAATTATGGGCCAATCTCCAACCTTCCTTTTCTCTCAAAAATTCTTGAAAGGGTAGTTGTAAAACAGCTAACTGATCATCTGCAGAGGAATGGTCTATTTGAAGAGTTTCAGTCAGGTTTTAGAATTCATCATAGTACAGAAACAGCATTAGTGAAGGTTACAAATGATCTTCTTATGGCCTCGGACAGTGGACTCATCTCTGTGCTTGTTCTGTTAGACCTCAGTGCTGCTTTTGATACTGTTGACCATAAAATTTTATTACAGAGATTAGAGCATGCCATAGGTATTAAAGGCACTGCGCTGCGGTGGTTTGAATCATATTTGTCTAATAGATTACAATTTGTTCATGTAAATGGGGAATCTTCTTCACAGACTAAAGTTAATTATGGAGTTCCACAAGGTTCTGTGCTAGGACCAATTTTATTCACTTTATACATGCTTCCCTTAGGCAGTATTATTAGACGGTATTGCTTAAATTTTCATTGTTACGCAGATGATACCCAGCTTTATCTATCCATGAAGCCAGAGGACACACACCAATTAGCTAAACTGCAGGATTGTCTTACAGACATAAAGACATGGATGACCTCTAATTTCCTGCTTTTAAACTCAGATAAAACTGAAGTTATTGTACTTGGCCCCACAAATCTTAGAAACATGGTGTCTAACCAGATCCTTACTCTGGATGGCATTACCCTGACCTCTAGTAATACTGTGAGAAATCTTGGAGTCATTTTTGATCAGGATATGTCATTCAAAGCGCATATTAAACAAATATGTAGGACTGCTTTTTTGCATTTACGCAATATCTCTAAAATCAGAAAGGTCTTGTCTCAGAGTGATGCTGAAAAACTAATTCATGCATTTATTTCCTCTAGGCTGGACTACTGTAATTCATTATTATCAGGTTGTCCTAAAAGTTCCCTAAAAAGCCTTCAGTTAATTCAAAATGCTGCAGCTAGAGTACTGACGGGGACTAGAAGGAGAGAGCATATCTCACCCATATTGGCCTCTCTTCATTGGCTTCCTGTTAATTCTAGAATAGAATTTAAAATTCTTCTTCTTACTTATAAGGTTTTGAATAATCAGGTCCCATCTTATCTTAGGGACCTCGTAGTACCATATCACCCCAATAGAGCGCTTCGCTCTCAGACTGCAGGCTTACTTGTAGTTCCTAGGGTTTGTAAGAGTAGAATGGGAGGCAGAGCCTTCAGCTTTCAGGCTCCTCTCCTGTGGAACCAGCTCCCAATTCAGATCAGGGAGACAGACACCCTCTCTTTAAGATTAGGCTTAAAACTTTCCTTTTTGCTAAAGCTTATAGTTAGGGCTGGATCAGGTGACCCTGAACCATCCCTTAGTTATGCTGCTATAGACGTAGACTGCTGGGGGGTTCCCATGATGCACTGTTTCTTTCTCTTTTTGCTCTGTATGCACCACTCTGCATTTAATCATTAGTGATCGATCTCTGCTCCCCTCCACAGCATGTCTTTTTCCTGGTTCTCTCCCTCAGCCCCAACCAGTCCCAGCAGAAGACTGCCCCTCCCTGAGCCTGGTTCTGCTGGAGGTTTCTTCCTGTTAAAAGGGAGTTTTTCCTTCCCACTGTAGCCAAGTGCTTGCTCAGAGGGGGTCGTTTTGACCGTTGGGGTTTTACATAATTATTGTATGGCCTTGCCTTACAATATAAAGCGCCTTGGGGCAACTGTTTGTTGTGATTTGGCGCTATATAAAAAAATTGATTGATTGATTGATTGACAATACCAGGACACTGAATACAATGCAGCCATTTCTATTATTAACTGGCAACATAATTTCAAGGAGAAGCACTTCACTTGTGCTGACCTGCAGTTTCATTTGCTGTATATCTTTGGACTGCTTTGAAACGCCTCAGGATATTCAATGTTTGTGTCCTACATGCATCTAGATTGAGATGACAGCAAACTAAAGTCATTTTGGAGTTTTCTCCACATGTGTGGAACTACCTGGTAATCTGAAATCTACAACACTAACAACAGTCGAAAACTCAAAACTAAATGATGATTCAAAATTTTAAATGATGAAAGTTGAACCCAGTAGGTCCAACCAAAGTTATTATACCTACGGCTGATCAACTGTGGCCATGCAACTTCCTCTTCTTTGACTGTTCTCTAGCTAATTCACTAAATTCTACACATGAAAAGTAAGAACAAAAGGCTGGAGGCTAATCACCGCTGATCTATCGACCCACTCCTGGTCCCAGAGCTAGAGCACCAGTGTAAATGCATATAAGAACACCTAGTGTATTCTGAAGGTGTTAAAATTAGTTATCTACCTTTGACAGTTAAATATGTCAAGGGTTTCATATGAAACATCCTCAAAGTCCTATGTCTGTGCTTCTGTGAAGATAATGTCAAAGAGCATGTAGTAAGGCACCTTGGCACTTGCACGCACTCTTGCATGCTGAGTAAATGTGTCCCAAGATCCCATTTGCAAGCTTGGGTGCAGAAGACTTTGCAGAAGTCCCACTGAACATTCTCGATAGCCATTGTGTTTCCACAAATTTTCTCTGAAATATTCCTTAGTTTTGTCAGGGTTTGAGTTTTGATCTGGTTAACTGATTTTATTTTTCTCGTCTGTTATTTTTTTCTGTTTCTTTGGTGTTCTGTGTGTTTATTCTAATGTGGGGTTTTTCTGTTTGGGTCTGTCTGTCTGTCTCTATCTCTCTTGCCTGTCTCTTGGTTCTTGGTGATGGGTGTTTCTCTCTCTCTGGCCATGCCCTTGTTCTGGTGTTTTCCATGCACACCTGTTTCTGATTTGCTGCTCGTCACCTGGGGTTATATAAGCTCACTGGGTGCTTTAGTCCTTCGCCAGATTGTTGTGCCATGTGCCACTTTCCAGCTCTGTTCCTATGTTCCATTGTCCTTCCTGCCTCATAGTGTTCCTGACCTCCTGCCTGTTGCATCAACCACCCCTCAAGCCTGATGATTTTTGTACTACTGCTTTTTCTGGACTGCCTACTTGTGTACCGACATTTGCTATCCACCCGAGTAAAGCCTTTTTTCCAACCAGAACTGTCTGTTCGAGCCATGCATTTGTCTCCAACAGTTTCTGACCAACCAGCCTGATAGAACAATTTTGCCAACCATGGACACAGCCGGCTCAGACCTGTTCCAGCTGGTGGTATGCCATCACAGTAGGCAGCTTGCGCAGCACGGAGACCAGCTCACCACTCTCACTTCTGGGTTTAGCAAACTCGCTAAAAGCCAGGATTCGTTTATGGCATCGGTGAGCACCCAGATGGGACAGTTACTGTCTAAATTAAATTTTCAGGCTAACACTGATATGGCCACCGGCAGCTCCAGTGTTCCTCCTCCAGAGCCGTCAGCAACCTCACTGGCTTCCGTACCTGAACCTGTTTTCTGCAACCAGCTGCCTCGGCCTGAAAACTTCTCATGCGAGTCCGGTGACATCAGACCATTTATAACGCAGTGTGAGTTGCATTTCGAGCTCATGTCATCAACGTTCCCGTCTGACAGGGCGAAGATAGCATTCATGATAACTCACCTGACCGGTCGTACTGTGGCATAGGCAACAGCAAAATGGGGTCATCAATCCGCCACCTGTGCTTCCCTTGCGGCTTTCACCGCTGCCTTACAACAGGTGTTCCAACATACGTCCCCGGGGTGTGAAGCTGCATGTACATGGATGAGGCTGAAGCAGGGCGGCTGCTGAGTCACAGACTATGCCATAGAGTTCTGCATTCTGGCAGCTAAAAGCGAATGGAACTCAGCGGCGCTCCTAGATGTCTTCTTCCAGGGGCTGCCAGACAACATGCAGGACCAGCCCATAGCTGTAGACCTCCCCAAAGACCTCAATGAGCTCATTGTGCTGGCCATTCGGACCGACCAACGCCTACAGGATCGTCCTCGCCGGGCAGCTTGGTTACCGACCGACGCTCCACCACGCCACCCAACCGTTCGTGCTCCTCCAGCCATGTCAGAGCTGAATCTCCACATCACAGCACCAAAGAGCCCATGCAACTGGGTCACACCCATCTGTCATCAGTTGAGAGATGGTGCCACCGAGAGGACGGACTCTGTTTTTACTGTGACCAATTTCATATTTATTTACTTTAAGACTCAATAAAATGTTGTTGACATAGAAAACCTGTAAAGCCTACTTTTAGTACACATAAAATTCACAAGAGGTATCGATAAGGGAATCGATAAGGAATCGGATCGATAAGCGGAATCGATAATGGTATCAACATCGATAAAATATTATCAATACTCATCCCTAGGTAAGATTTATAGTATTTGAGTAACATAAAAAAATAATATGTGGGGGGCCTATGTGGTAGGATGAAGGTTAAAAAATGTTGCCCTGTCTTTTGTATTAATTACTGACAGGCGTTCACCTGGAATACATTTGCAAATTTACTTTGTATAATAAAAAAAACCTATATTCTTCAGAATGAGATTTTTTTGACCCAGGTTAAAAATCCCCAGCTCCACATCACTGACTTCAAAGTCACCCGTGATAACAGAGGTAATTCTGTTGGCGAGGATATGCTGCAGAAATGCCATCAAGCAACACATTTCCTGTTAATCTTTGGCGCTTCTTGTATGATACAATAATACCTCAAGCTCATAGCCATATCACATCTGTACTACTGCATTGCTGAATGCATCATGGAGGTCATAGCATGGTCAAATGAAATGCATATAGAAAATAAAATACAATGGATTCTATCTCTCATTGCAACACTACCAACATAGTGGGTGATGAACAATTCTTGCAAAGCTGAATAACCCTCGGCTACACAGAGATAAAACCTGACATCACCGTGTATCAGCCGACACCAGCTATTTACATTAGGCCTGGTGGTAAAATGGTGAGGATGCTATTTGTCTATAATAGTGTACGTTTCACCAGGTTGTGCCTCACGGAATAATCACATCTGCAAAAAAGGCGATTAGTTTTCTGTCAGACACACATCACATCCCCTGAGGTGCAACACAACTGAACCTATATTAGGCTTTAAAAAAATGATGCAGTGACTGCCTCAGACAAGAAGAATGGCTGTCTGACATGTCCGTCAGAGGAGACTTCCGTATCGTTTTTTTCTGCGGCACGTGTCAGTCAGAAATGAGAATCAACATTCAGAGCAAAATGAGTGTGGAAAACCTGCAAATTCAATTCACCTGTCAATCCACATGTTTGATCCCGTGTCACTGTCAGCCCTGGTTAACCAGTTCAACTCCACAACATTATCTCAGGACCATCAAAGGAGCTCACTAACTGTGTTTCACGTCGATCAGCTTTCACAACGCTAGCGAAACTGTGCTTGTTTGAAATGGTGAAAGTAAAATTTGCCATTTGCCACCTAATAAATATATAAATTAACTAGAGCACCGCGCTCATAGAGTCCAAACCTCTACCAACACTAGTTTCCAATTCCATAAAATGTTACCTTGGAAAACATTTTCAAGGTCAAAGTCCTGTTAGAAGTGACTTTTCATAAGCTAAATTAGAAGGTATTCAGTTCATGCACTTCATCATCAAAGTTTATCAAAGTTTTTTTTTTTATGATGTCAGTGTGTGTGTGTGTGTGTGTGTGTGGAGGGGGGGGGGGGTGTTCAACTTTTTCAGTTTCTGAATTCTTTTTCAGATATTTTTCACAGAACATTGGTTATCTCTGCTATGCACAGTTTGCCATTGCTTTTTGCACATGGTTTCCAACTGATAACTGGAAGTTGGACAAACAAACCTCCATCCAGTTTTGGTGGTGTAGGTAAATCCATAACAGAAAAATGAGAGTGATTGAGGCACTTTGGATTGAGATATAATGAAAAATGTTCACCAGATGGCCTTTTCAATATTAAATTCAAATGTCCACAAAATCCACAATCCAGATCAGATCCGGATCAAACTTTGTCAAGTGATAGTGAGTGCCAGTCTGCACCTCACTTTCACATATGAGAGTGATTGGGTCATGTTTGATTAAGATGTAATGTGAAATATACATTAAATGGGGTTTTCAATGTTAAATTTAAATGGCCACAAAAACTGTAATCTGGATCCGATCCGGATAAAACTGTCAGTCGATAAAGCATACCATCCTACATTTCTTTCTCAAATATGAAAAAAATTTGATCTTTATTGAAACAGTTATGAATTTGAAAATTTGTTCAGTATTAGGGGATAGGAATTATCAAGATTTTTCCTGATTTTGGCCTTTGAACTATGACCTTGAAAATTGAATTGTCTATCAGGGTATGAATCTTCAGTAAAAATTAACTAACATTATGAAATATGAAAAATTGTGGGCTCCAGGCTGTTCACAAAAGACAGACAGGAACGAAAACATAATCTCTGCTCACCTTCTTCGATGGAGGTAATAAATGTGTTCTCCATAATGCGACTGACGCTGTTATAAACCTGCAACTCTACCCTTTATATTTGAAGGCTGGCGTGTACATTCCCAAAATAGACTGCCAGTCAGTAACTTGAAGTTTTCATCTTGCCATATTGCTCCGTTTTTGGCAGTATCAACTGCTTTAAGTTGCACTTTTCAGAAAGGCGCTGTGTGCTTACGCAGCCTCTTTTCAGGCAATCAGTCAAATGGTGCAAAAGGAGGACAGTTTTTCCATTTCTCTCTAAAGTCAGTGCTATGTCACACACATGATCCAGTGTTAAAACTGTTTGTACTGTTAAAACTCCTCATTAAAACCTCTTCACATCAGATATCTGCACTGCAAATTCCACAATGTCATCAAAAAAAGAAAAATGTACAAAATATGATGATTTGCTTGACGCCTGTCAGACAACAGCGGCGGTAACCCATCAATGTGCTCCACAAGAAGCAGGCCTGCTAAATTGTGCCCTGTGGGCCACATTAGAGGCAGCCTCCGTTTGTGTGGACAAGCTTTTCTAGGATGTCTGGAGATAAAACCTTGAAGAAAAAGTGACTTGGAATGAGTGCAGACTTAATTAATTGGAATTTGATGTCAGGTTTCTTTTCCATTTTCATGGTTAACATTAAACAATAAAATTTTACACCAATTTTCATGGAACTTAATGCAGCCTTCATGTAAAAGTGACTTTGACATCCATCAATGACAACTAAAATGTACTTTGTGCTCACCTGAAGGGCTGTGATAGACAAAAATACAATTAAACAAATAAAGGAACTGAATTAATCTTTACACTTTTATCGTTGATATATACTTTAATTGGATATACTTTTTCCTCTCAATCTCATGAACATGCTTATTCACAAGAACTTTTTTAAAAAAAAGCTTAATTTAAAAAAAATTGCATTGCCAATGCGAGGATGAAATTTTATGCCCCGCCCCCAAAAAAGAGATTTTTCTCAGGAATATTTGTTTATTTGCTGCTGTTTGTGTTGTGTGGGCCGCCAGAAGAGGAGGTACTGCTGGCCCACCACCAGAGGGCGCCCTGCCTGAAGTGCGGGCTTCAGGCACGAGAGGGCGCTGCCGCCATGGACACAGCCGGGGGTGACAGCTGTCGCTCATTACCTCTTGACAGCTGTCACCCATCTACTCAACATCATCTCACTCCATAAAGACCAGACGTCATCTCCACCTCGTTGCCGAGATATCATACTTCATAGGAGGTAATACTCTCAGCCTTTTTGTGAGATTTGTAACTCTGTTATTGTGAGAATTTGCAGGAGAACCGGTCGTTTGTGAGGAGGCTGTGCAAGACGGCGCTCCTTTTCAGCTGAGACCACTGCAACATATTGAATGAGAGGTGGAGGTGGCATTCCCACCGTTGTTGTTACTGGGTGTACACACACCCACACTTGACTGTCTTTGTTCTTCGCCAGCAGTACCAGATCCGACAGTCGGGGACGGTGATCACCTGGGAATTCGGGACTTGGCGGCTCCAGTATTCACCAGGTTCTGGGGCGGCGGAAATCGTGTGGTTCTGGCTCTTCTCAGGACAGACGTCTTCTATCCTCGAGCCTGCCCACACGTCACCTCTGTGTATTGACTGTTATGATATTCTGTGATTGTCTGTATGTTCGTTGTGCACATTCACAACATTAAATTGTTACTTTTTGGCTCATCTATTGACCGTTCATTTGCGCCCCCTGTTGTGGGTCCATGTCACTACACTTTCCCAACAGGATATCTCGGCCAGCGTCATGGACTCCGAGGGGCGTCACCCGGCTGTTGAACGACCAATGGGAGAGCAGGGAGCGCAGGCGTCTGCAGGAGACGTGATTGGTGAGCTGCAGCACATTCTCACCGCCTTTACGGCTCGGTCGGATCAAATGACTGAGCAAAACATCCTCCTGAACCGCAGGGTGGAGGCTCTCTCCGCGCAGATGGCGTCGAGCACTCAGGGCGCTGCTGCAGCTCGTCCTCCTGCCGACCCTGTGCAGGATATAAATGTTCCAGTGGTGGTTCAACAACCCCTCCCACCATCCCCTGAAGCATACATAAGCCCTCCTGATCCATACGGAGGTTGTGTGGAGACGTGCGCGGACTTTCTTATGCAGTGTTCGCTCGTCTTCGCACAACGTCCCGTCATGTATGCGTCAGATGCTAGTAAAATAGCTTATGTGATTGCTCTGCTTCGGGGTAAAGCACGCGCCTGGGCTACGGCGCTCTGGGAACAGAACTCACGGTTGTTATCAGCATACACTGGGTTTGTGGTGGAGTTCAGAACAGTGTTTGATCACCCTAACAGAGGAGAGACCGCTTCAACTGTGCTGCTGTCAATGAGACAGGGACGCGAGAGCGCAGCCGCTTATGCAGTCAACTTCCGCATCGCGGCTGCGAGGTCCGGCTGGAATAACGCTCCGCGCCGCCTTCGTAAACGGACTGTCGTTGGTTCTGAAGGAGCAGCTGGTAGCTAAGGAGGAACCGCGGGATTTAGATGGGCTTATCGATCTCGTTATACGGTTAGACAATCGGTTGAAGGAACGCCGTCGGGAGCGAGGCGAAGGACGTGACCGGATACGCGCCGCCCCTCTCCCTTCCGGGTTCGATAAGGCGCCGCCCTCCCCACGCTCCACAGCCGCAGCGCTTTGTGGGGCAACAGCTCCCCCTGCTGACGTTGTTAGGGAAACGCACAGGGCCAAAATGGGGAGGCTGATCCGTGGAGAGTGTTTTCTCTGCAGCTCAACTGAGCACACACAGAGAAACTGCCCCAAACGGCCAAAACGACAACAACCGCCCTTAGAGACTGGGCTAAGGAGGGGTCAAACCATTCAAGTGAGACACACACAAATTGCCACACGACTCCCAGTCACAATCCTGAGCGGGGATTTAACCCTTCAAGCCCGAGCACTGGTGGACACGGGGTCAGAAGGGAATCTGCTAGACAGCAGATGGGCAAGGGAGGTAGGGCTCCCTCTGGTGGCGCTTCCTTCGCCATTGCAGGTGCGGGCACTAGATGGCACCCTCCTCCCTTTACTCACACACAAGACACAACCAGTAACTCTGGTAGTGTCTGGAAACCATCAGGAGGAGATTGAGTTTTTTGTGACTCCTTCTACCTCCCGCGTGATTTTGGGCATCCCATGGATGTTGAAGCACAATCCCCGGATTGATTGGCCGTCTGGGGTGGTGGTTCAGTGGAGCGAAACCTGCCATCGGGGGTGTTTAGGATCCTCGGTTCCTCCCGGTTCACAGGCTAAGGAGGAGGTCAAAGTCCCTCCCAATCTGACGGCAGTGCCGGTTGAGTACCACGATCTTGCTGACGTCTTCAGTAAGGATCTGGCACTCACCCTTCCCCCGCACCGGCCGTACGATTGTGCCATTGATTTGGTTCCAGGCGGTGAGTTCCCGTCCAGCAGGCTGTACAACCTCTCACGACCTGAGCGCGAATCAATGGAGACCTACATCCGGGACTCATTAGCTGCTGGGCTGATCCGGAACTCCACCTCCCCGATGGGGGCAGGTTTCTTTTTTGTGGGCAAGAAAGATGGCGGACTTCATCCATGTATTGATTACAGGGGGCTGAATGAGATTACGGTTCGCAACCGATACCCATTGCCATTGTTAGATTCCGTGTTCACCCCCCTGCATGGAGCCAAAATCTTTACTAAGCTGGATCTTAGGAATGCGCATCACCTGGTTCGGATCCGGAAGGGAGACGAATGGAAGACGGCATTTAACACCCTGTTAGGTCACTTTGAGTACCTGGTCATGCCGTTCGGCCTCACCAACGCCCCCGCGACGTTCCAAGCCTTGGTTAACGACGTCTTGCGGGACTTCCTGCACCGATTCGTCTTCGTATATCTGGACGATATTCTCATCTTTTCTCCGGATCCTGAGACCCATGTCCAGCATGTACGTCAGGTCCTGCAGCGGTTGTTAGAGAACCGACTGTTTGTGAAGGGCGAGAAGTGCGAGTTTCACCGCGCGTCTTTGTCCTTCCTGGGGTTTATAATCTCCTCCAACTCCGTCGCCCCTGATCCGGCCAAGGTTGCGGCGGTGAGAGATTGGCCCCAACCAACAAGCCGTAGGAAGCTGCAACAGTTCCTCGGCTTTGCTCATTTCTATAGGAGGTTCATTAAGGGCTACAGTCAGGTAGTTAGCCCCCTGACAGCCCTGACCTCTCCAAAAGTCCCCTTCACCTGGTCGGATCGGTGCAAAGCCGCGTTCAAGGAGTTGAAACGACGGTTCTCTACTGCGCCAGTTTTGGTGCAGCCCGACCCTAGCCGCCAGTTCATGGTTGAAGTGGACGCCTCTGACTCAGGGATAGGAGCCGTGCTGTCCCAGAGCGGAGAGACTGATAAGGTTCTTCACCCGTGTGCCTACTTTTCCCGCAGGTTGACCCCGGCTGAACGGAACTATGACGTCAGCAATCGAGAACTCCTTGCGGTGAAAGAGGCTCTTGAGGAGTGGAGACACCTGTTGGAGGGAGCGTCTGTGCCATTCACGGTTTTCACTGACCATCGGAACCTGGAGTATATCAGGACCGCCAAGCGGCTGAACCCCAGGCAAGCCCGCTGGTCACTGTTCTTCGGGCGTTTCGACTTCCGGATCAGCTATCGCCCCGGGACCAAGAACCAGAGATCGGATGCCTTGTCCCGGGTACACGAAGACGAAGTCAAAACAGAGCTGTCGGATCCACCGGAGCCCATCATTCCGGAGTCCACTATCGTGGCCACCCTCACCTGGGACGTGGAGAACACCGTCCGGGAGGCCCTGGCACGGAGCCCGGACCCTGGAACCGGTCCGAAGAACCGTCAGTACGTCCCACCAGAGGCCAGAGCTGCAGTCTTGGACTTCTGTCACGGTTCCAAGCTCTCCTGTCATCCAGGGGTGCGAAGGACCGTGGCAGTTGTCCGGCAGCGCTTCTGGTGGGCGTCTATGGAGGCAGACGTCCGGGAATATATCCAGGCCTGCACCACCTGTGCCAGGGGCAAGGCAGTACATAAGAAGGCCCAAGGACATCCCCCTCCAGGTGGACTCCCCAAAACTTCAGGACAGGTACATTGGCCCCTTCAGGATCCTCAAAGTCCTCAGTCCTGCCGCAGTGAAGCTCCAACTCCCGGCTTCACTGCGGATCCATCCGGTTTTCCACGTGTCCCGCATCAAACCTCACCACACCTCACCCCTCTGTGCTCCCGGACCGGCGCCGCCTCCTGCTCAGATCATCGACGGGGAGCCGGCTTGGACGGTGCGCCGGCTCCTGGACGTCCGTCGGATGGGTCGGGGGTTCCAGTACTTGGTGGACTGGGAGGGGTATGGACCCGGAGAACGCTCCTGGGTGAAGAGGAGCTTCATCCTGGATCCGGCCCTCCTGGCCGACTTCTCCCGCCGACACTCCGACAAACCTGGTCGGGCGCCAGGAGGCGCCCGTTGAGGGGGGAGTCCTGTTGTGTGGGCCGCCAGAAGAGGAGGTACTGCTGGCCCACCACCAGAGGGCGCCCTGCCTGAAGTGCGGGCTTCAGGCACGAGAGGGCGCTGCCGCCATGGACACAGCCGGGGGTGACAGCTGTCGCTCATTACCTCTTGACAGCTGTCACCCATCTACTCAACATCATCTCACTCCATAAAGACCAGACGTCATCTCCACCTCGTTGCCGAGATATCGTACTTCATAGGAGGTAATACTCTCAGCCTTTTTGTGAGATTTGTAACTCTGTTATTGTGAGAATTTGCAGGAGAACCGGTCGTTTGTGAGGAGGCTGTGCAAGACGGTGCTCCTTTTCAGCTGAGACCGCTGCAACATATTGAATGAGAGGTGGAGGTGGCATTCCCACCGTTGTTGTTACTGGGTGTACACACACCCACACTTGACTGTCTTTGTTCTTCGCCAGCAGTACCAGATCCGACAGTCGGGGACGGTGATCACCTGGGAATTCGGGACTTGGCGGCTCCAGTATTCACCAGGTTCTGGGGCGGCGGAAATCGTGTGGTTCCGGCTCTTCTCAGGACAGACGTCTTCTATCCTCGAGCCTGCCCACACGTCACCTCTGTGTATTGACTGTTATGATATTCTGTGATTGTCTGTATGTTCGTTGTGCACATTCACAACATTAAATTGTTACTTTTTGGCTCATCTATTGACCGTTCATTTGCGCCCCCTGTTGTGGGTCCGTGTCACTACACTTTCCCAACAGTTTGTTTCTCTTTACTGGAAAATTTGTGATTCAACATCAGAATCGTCTAGTCTGACCTAGTGTGTGGTCACAGTATGGCTCTTCAGGTCAGAATGGTAGCCATCTTGGAAATTTGCTTGGTATTTGTATACAAGGTGACTTATGAAGAATATTTATATGAATTCTGAGCCATTGTCATAATTTGAAATATTGTTTTAGTTGTCAACTGACAAAGCCAACATGCTTTTCTAGTTTTTTGTGTACAAAATGATTCACATTGGTTCGTGAAGAGCAAACTCCCTCCTTGTGGTCTTTGATGGAACTTCATAAAGTATTCATTTTACAACAGCTGTCTGGGGCTTGCCGTTATTTGACGTGAGCTGTCACCTTTCTAATAATCTTCCAGGATTTTGTCTCATTTGCGAGTCCCAGTGGAGGTGCCTGTAATCTCCATCATTATTAATCTCACAGAGCAGAAATGTCACGCCGGCAGCCTCACTGCTGCACACTCGGCATCATTTAATTCTTGTTTACTAGACTTCTTCCTTTGCCCCAGTGAATCCGCCGCCGTTGCCACACGAGCGCTCTTCCCCTTAAAGAATAGTCTTTTCATTTTGTCGGGAGACAGAATTTGCATTGAGATCTATCGTCTCCTTCCTGCCACAAGAACGTCTTGTCACTCCCCTAATGGATCACAACAGGCTTTGTGCCGTGCACACGCGTGTGTGTGCATGCATGCATCCATGGGTGCACGCGTGCAAGTGCATAAGTACGTGTGTTTGTGTGTGGCATCTGTTTGTGTTAACATATCTCCATATAAGCCCTTGAGAAAATGTTGTAAGCTGATTCTACCCTCTTGTTGAATGTCTTATTTCCTACCCCCCACCCCAACACCCCTTTGCCAGATCCTCAGACTCCTTCAGCTTTAATGTTCCATCACAGGGTTTGTTATGTGTCCAGGCCCCCAGTTGAATGCAGCATGGCTGTTTGTGCTTTGTGTGTTATTTATCCTGGTATTGTGGATTGAAGCTGAAAGAAACTGGAGCACAAGGTGACTGATGGAGACTTAAGGTGGAAGCAAACAACAACACCTCATCACTCTCGCTACTGAGATGAGATGAAATTTAATTTAGTTTGACGAGGATCACACAATAATGTGGATTTGGAAAAGTTTTTCTTTGGCATCTATTTATAACTAAGGTAAATACACCTTGAACACCAAAGGATACTGGTGTTTCAAGTCCAAAATATATGGTGTCTTTATGGCACTATTTGGATGTAAATGAAGAAAAATACTGCATTTGCCCATCAGAGGACCCACGACTCTCCATGCAAAATTCTGCCTGAAGATGGGGGTGGGTCGATGCATGAGCATGGCCAATATTATCTTCATTGGAATGCCCAGTTCAATAAAATATATGATTTCATCACAAATAAAACTAAGACCCCCGTCACACATAGGCCAATTGAGGCTGAATGGTGACGGAGTGATACAGTGGGGAAAATAAGTATTTGACCCCCTGTCAGTTTTGCAGGTTTTCCCACCTACAAAGAATGGAGAGGTCTGTAATTTTTTATCATAGGTACACTTCAACTGTGAGAGACAGAATCTAAAAAAAAAAAAAAAATCCAGAAAATCACATTATATGATTTTTTAAAATAATTTATTTGTATGTTACTGCTGCAAATAAGTATTTGAACACCTACCAACCAGCAAGAATTCTGGCTCACGCAGACCTGTTAATTTTTCTTTAAGAAGCACTCTTATTCTGCACTCTTTACCTGTGTTAATTGCACCTGTTTGAACTTGTTACCTGTAAAAAAGACACCTGTTCACACATTCAGTCAATCACACTCCAACCTGTCCACCATAGCCAAGACCAAAGAGCTGTCTAAGGACACCAGGGGCAAAACTGTAGACCTGCACAAGGCTGGGATGGACTACAGGACAACAGGCAAGCAGCTTGGTAGAAGACAACAACTGTTATGATTATTTATTAGAAAGTGGAAGAAACACAAGATGACTGTCAGTCTCCCTCGGTCTGGGATTCCATGCAAGATCTCACTTTGTGGGGTAAGGATGATTCTGAGAAAGCTCAGAACTACACAGGAGGACCTGGTCAATGACCTGAAGAGAGCTGGGACCACAGTCACAAAGATTACATTAGTAACACATGATGCTGTCATGGTTTAAAATCCTGCAGGGCAGCAAGGTCCCCCTGCTCAAGCCAGAACATGTCCAGGCATGTTTAAAGTTCACCAGTGACCATCTGGATGGTCCAGAGGAGGCATGGGAGAAGGTCATGTGGTCAGATGAGACCAGAATAGAGCTTTTTAGAATGAACTCCACTTACCGTGTTTAGAGGATGAGAACAACCCCAAGAAAACCATCCCAACTGTGAAGCATGGGGGTGGAAACATCATACTTTGGGGGTGCTCTTCTGCAAAGGGGACAGGACGACTGCACTGTATTGAAGGGAGGATGGATGGGGTCATGTATTGTGAGATTCTGGCAAACAACCTCCTTCCCTCAGTAAGAGCATTGAAGATGGGTCATGGCTGGGTCTTCCAGCATGACAATGACCCCAAACACACAGCCAGGGCAACTAAGGAGGGGCTCTGTAAGATGCATTTCAAGGTCCTTGAGTGACCTCTCCATTCTTTGTAGGTAGGAAAACCTGCAAAACTGACAGGGGGTCAAATCCTTATTTTCTCCACTGTATATCCACCCACAGTCGAAAATGTCGAGAACAATCTACACAGTTGGTCCCATTCGATCGGCTGTGCTGTGTGTGTTGCACATGTTCAAAACACTCCGTCGAGATGGGCCGGCAATATGTCTATGTACAGTTTTGTGCCATCTGATCAATCAATCTACATATTCTGATGGCGTCATAACAGCATTTGTGAGTAAGTGGCAGCACCAATGCCGGCTTTGACACATATGGTGTGAGTCCGGTCCATACGTTGGTTGTCCTCCGCTGTCCAGTACCGGCAGGTCTTGTGCAAAGGGAGGAACACAGCGCTCCCTCCCACTCCGGTCCCGTGTTTGCCTTCCAGACGTTTGGACATCGGGCAGTCTTCAGCATTTTATTTACCCATATGGAAAAGAAATAGAAAAAACTTGCAAGAAGTTACATCAATTCCAGTAATAAATCTTTATGTTTGACATGTGTTGCGCTTATAAGTCTCAGTTTGATATTATACATATCTACTAAGGAGTCTAAGGATATATTGTTCTTTTAAGTTCCCAATTTATATATGATACATAATTGCTCAAATTTACGGATCTTATATCTGGTCTGTCACATTTATTACTTACAAGTTCCAGATAGAACAGATACAAACGGTATAAAATTTATCTATATCTTTTCCATATGGGTATGGTCTTAGTGCCGTCTGACAGCAGTCTGTGTCATCTAACTGTTGTCTAAATACGCTTTGGCTGCGATCGTGTGGGTGTGGATGAAGCAGTCTGAACAGTATCCGCCCACAGTCTACACGCCTCTTTCCCTCCCGACTGAGTCCGAATTATGGCCATTTTTGCCGTGTCGGCCTCAGTCGGACTGGTTCCTGCGCATGCTTGCTATGTGTGACGGGGGTCTTGATCACAAACACCTTACCTGTTCGTGCCCGTTCTTTGTCCTTTTCTCATTCATAAAATGTGTTCCTTGTAACTTAATTTAATTTCAGGTGGGTGTTTAACCAACTTTCTTTAAAAAGGGGGTGGGCTGATGATCGGCACTGAGCCGTCTGAAGGGCAAAGGAAAACAATTGTTCTTTTAATATAATGTCTATTTGATGACCGTGAAGTCCAAATTATAGAGCAGAAAAAATAAAAGTGTAAATGAAAATGGGACAAATAATGTCACATGACTTACAATCTACAAATCAAATGACAAGGATCTGTTTAGGTGACGTATAAAATCCTATGTCAGCGATTTAAAAAACACTGATACAAGCAAAATGCAAGACATACTAAAATATCAGTGTTATTTTATTTGTGTTAAAACCTGGTGAAAATGTTGGATCTGATTTAGAATAGAGATTTTTAAAAAATGGAAGAGTGATGTCATTGAAATATCAGGTTGTTTTGGACACGTGCTCTAATGAATGCTTCTTTTGTTTCAAATCAGACTGTTTCAAAGATAAATCTATTTTTGCTATGTGCATATGTGCACACACCTTCATGACAGAAATTATGCTCCTGTGCACCTTCACAGCCACAACTACAGCTGTAGGTGTGTGTGTCACCAGGACGTAGATTTCTGATGAAAATCGTTCGAAGCAGGTGGTAGCAATAGGAACCTAGATTTGAGATTAACGCTGCAGACTTGGAGGCAACCAAATCTGGGTTTGTGTACCACTGAGGCCTCAGCGGTTCAGTGGGGCTGTATATTAGCACTCACCAGCTGTTCTTTCTTTGTGCCAGCTTGTCCTTTGTTTGCTGACAGGCTCATTGGCAGCTGCATGTTGGATGGGAAAAGGCACCTGTCAGAATTATACATGGAGCTGCAGCTCCACACACAAACTCCCAGCAGATGGAGGATGCTGGGATATGTGGCCAGTGTGTGTACCCAATGTCTTATTTTGAAATCTGCACAGGGTATGAAAAAAGAGAGCACAGATTGCTCGGTTTGCTCAAACACATGAATGACCTAATTGATCTTAAACAAACTCCAAACCAACAACAAATCATCCATTTTCACATCTGTTTGTGTAATGGAATCAGAAATCATATTCAACACAAATATCGCAATTTAAGCAAATATTTATTTTCCCAGTGATTGGTTTGTTTTCATAGGAGTAGTACGGCTGCAGCAGAGAGGGGACATGTTCAACACAAATAACCCAACCACCACCCCCCACCCCCCGGGTTTATTTCCTTGATTTTGTTTGAACGTCATGCAGTCGTGCTGCTCTGAAATACTGCAATATGAACACATAAAAATGACAAATTTTTTTGATAAAATGGAAGAATGAAAATGAAGATGAAGAAAAATGCGCAATATTAAACAAGTGTAATTCAAAGTGTAATAAGAATGCAAGACAAAAAATGTGCCAGTATATTGGAAGAGACATATCATATACTATGTCGCTTCCTTTAATATGTACTGAGAAGTGTTTGTATTGGGAAATTCTTCTTTTCAGCGATAATAAAGTGCTTCTTCTGGTTGCGATGTGAATAATTTATTGATTTTTTAGGCTAATGTTCTGTAAATTAGATGGATAAGCAGGGTACGTGGAATGTGAGTACCCTGCTTCACAGAGAGAAGGCAAATAGACCAGAGAGGAGGACAGCTTTGATCGGTAAGGAACCGGCCAGGTACAACAATGACATTGCCGCATTGAGTGAGACGTGACGGGCAGGTGAAGGCGAGTTGTGCGAAAGGGGTTCTGGCTACACCTTCTTTTGGTCTGGTCGAGGAACTGAAGAGAGACATGAGGCTGGTGTTGGTTTTGCAGTGAAGACAGCTCATGTCAGCACGTTGGCTGGGATTCCCAAGGGAGTGAACGTCAGGCTCATGACCATGAAACTCCCCCTACTGAGTGGCAGAAAATATCTCACCATCATCAGTGCTTATGCACCAACCATGACCAATCCAGAGAACGTGAAGACAAAGTTCTACGAGGATCTTCACACTGTCATAGCCACTGTTTCGAAAGCAGACAAGCTCATCATTCTTGGGGACTTCAATGCTCGAGTGGGATCTGACAATACTGCCTGGGATGGAGTCACTGTGAAGTATGGAGTGGGCAAGTGCATCAGCAATGGAATGCTTCTACTCCAGACCTGTGCAGAAAATGAACTCTTGGTCACCAACACCGTGTTCTGTCTCCCTACCCGAAACAGAATGTCATAGATGCAGCCCCCACTCTAAGCATTGGCATCTAATTGATTACGTCTTGGTCAGGTGACTGGGCAGGCAGGATGTAGGTGTGACCAAATCTATGTGTGGTGCAGAATGCTGGACAGATCTTCACCTCATAGTTTCCAAGCTCAACAGCCGAATCCATCTCAAGAGACGTCCACAAGGCCTGAAGGCTCCCAGATGACTGAACATCGCCAAGTTGAAGAGGGACAACATCAAGGAGTCTCTTGTGGAGACATTGAAAGAACATCTGGAATCTACCATCCTGGACAACCAGGATGTGGAAGCAGACTGGAAGGTCCTGAGGGAGCTGATCTACAACACAGCTACAGAGACCCTTGGACCTGCGACCAGAAAACACAAGGACTGGTTTGAAGAAAATTGTGATGAGACCCAGCTGCTCCTAGAGGAGAAACACCGTCTCCACAAGGCCTACCTCAACAACCCCATGTCCACATTGAGGAAGGATGTGTACAACACCATACGCAAAACTGTTCAACAGAAACTTTGACAAATGCAGGACACATGGCTGAGCGACAAAGCTGATGAGATCCAAGGCTCTGCTGACAGGCATGATATGAAAAACTTTTATGCTGCCTTGAAGGGAGTGTATGGTCCAACATTGTCAGGATCAGCCCTCCTCCTCAGTGCAGATGGGAACACTCTGATTATTGACAAAGCGAAGATCCTTGATCAGTGGGCTGAGCACTTCCACAGCATTCTCAATCGCCCCTCAGTCATCAACAATGAAGCCATCAATCGTCTCCTTCCAGTGCCCATGAACGTCACACTGGACAACTCTCCAACACTACTTGAGACCCAGGCAGCGATTCATCAGCTTTCTAGTGGCAAAGCTCCAGGTGCTGACTCCATCCCTGCAGAGGTCTACAAAGAAGGTGGTTTGGCTTTGACCGAAAAACTTCATCAGCTGTTTCTGCTCATGTGGCAACAAGAGACCATCCCACAAGAGTTCAAAGATGCTTCCATCATGCACCTGTACAAGAGGAAGGGAAACCAGCAGGCCTTTGACAACCACAGAGGAATATCCTTGCTTTACATTGCAGGCAAAATACTTGCTAGGATCCTGCTCAACCTTCTCACAGCACACCTGGATCAGGGACTACTGCCAGAGAGCCAGTGTGGATTACGGAAAGAGCGCAGAACAATCGACATGGTGTTCATTGCTAAGCAGCTGCAAGAGAAGCCAGTGTGGATTACGGAAAGAGCGCAGAACAATCAACATGGTGTTCATTGCTAAGCAGCTGCAAGAGAAGTGTCAGGAACAGAACTCTGACCTGTTCTCCACCTACGTTGACCTGACCAAGGCCTTTGATACTGTTAGTAGAGAAGGTCTGTGGAAGCTCATGGCCAAGTACGGATGCCCACAGAAGTTCACTTCCATGGTGAGACAATTCCATGATGGAATGCAATCAAGAGTTCACATCAATGGTGAGACATCTGAGGCATTTCCAGTCTCCAATGGTGTCAAACAGGGTTGTGTACTGGCACCGTCGCTCTTTAGTCTGATGTTCTCTGCAATGCTAACACATCCATTCAGAGATGGTGACATTGGAATCAGCTTCAAGTATCGCACAGATGGCAAGCGGTTCAATCTCAGGAGGCTTCAAGCCAAAACCAAGGTCTTGACAGACATCATCAGGGACTTCCTGTTTGTTGATGATTGTGCCCTCAATGCTAGCTCCAAAGCTGATATGCAAGAAAGTGTCAAGTTTTCATCAGCCTGCTCCAATTTTGGCCTCAATATCAACACAAATATGACTGAAATCTTGTATCAACCAGCCCCAGGGAAACCTTATGTTGAGCCCAACATCATAGTCAATGGACAGAAGCTCAACATTGTGAACAAGTTCACCTACCTTGGCAGCACGCTATCCCAGACCATCACTATCGATGATGAGGTGAATGCTAAAATCGCAAAGGCCAGTGCAACGCGCCAACGTCTGGAACAGAAATGGCATCAGCAAGCAGACCAAGCTGAAGGTCTACAGAGCAGTAGTGCTTCCCACACTGCTCTATGCTTGTGAGACCTGGACAGTGTACCAATGCCATGCCAAACAGCTGAACCACTTTCACACAACGTGCCTCAGGAACACACTTGAATCCAATGAAAGGCTCATTAAAAGTCTTTCACTGAATTCAGGTGTGTTGGAACAGGGAGACAACTAAGAGTGTCAGGAAGGTAGATCTCGAGGACTAAACTTGGGCACCCCTGATCTACACCATCTTGATGCAGACCCAGCTGCGTTGGGTTGGTCACGTAGCCCGCATGCCCGATGGTCGGCTGCCAAAGAGACTGTTCTATGGTGAGCTCCAGCAGGGCAAACATTCCCAGGGAGGACAGAAGAAATGCTTCAAGGACACTTTGAAAGCATCACTGAAAGCGTGTGATATCAGCCCTGACTCCTGGGAGGTGACTGCCATGGATCGAACCAGATGGCACTCCTCAGTCCACAGAGGTGCCCAGGTGTGTGAGGCAAATAGAACTGCTGCAGCAGAACAGAAGAAGTGAGCCAGGAAAGACAGAGCCAGTGAGCCTCCTACCATCCCCCTCATCCCATGCCCCCACTGCCCCCGCATATTGCATGTGCAGATTGGTCTCATTGGCCACCTGTGCACCCACAGGTAGGCCCACTCCCCAACAACCCTTGGATGACAAAGTGGTCTTCATCCAAACATATGGACGAAGAATTTTTTTTTAGATGGATAAATAAGTATCATAGATGGTAGTTAACATATATATTCTGCGCTGGCTGTAGCCTGTAATGTGAAATTCCAAATTTGATATGGTTGCACATACCTGGACTGTTCAGCAGGTGATACCGTTCAGTAGGTGGCAGCAGAGCAGATGTTTCGAAGCAGTTTTCAACTTTGTCATGAAAAATTTGCTGTACTGATGAAACATCTTGTATCATCCCCATCCACATGTTCATTTAATTGTTTTACTCCCTTCTGTTTGTGGTTGTAAGTTGTGCTTGTCAGGTGAAGTTCCATCCTTCTGTCCATTCTTCTTAGGGTACTATCTCACTGGGCTGTGACTGTTAGACTGTTGGAGACACAACATTGTGACAAACATGCAACTCAGTGACAAATTCTCAATTTTTTTTAAAAATGTCATTGAATTGGTACTTTCAATAAATTAGCACATTTCGTCCAACTGTGGGCCAAATGTCGCATGGACTGGTGGCAAAAATAAGGCCAAAAATACTGAGTGGTCCACATACATAACATGCAAGTTTGCTCAAATACCACACGGCACTCTCACAAATGTCAAGCACCACTTGCGCAGCCTTTGTAGATGCAAGGATTTGCATACAAATGTTATATGGCACTCCCATGGATGTCGGGCACCTCTCAAGCAGCTGCAATGATGACATGTTTGTGAACAAAGTGCTCAGGATGGCTGTGGACTGCTATTATGCTGTTATTATGTGGAAATACACCAGACTGTAGCCACAAGGCACAGCCCTAAAAATAATAATATAATAAAATAAAATAAAGTAAAATAATAATGATTTGGAAAAAAAACAGGAAGAAAACTGTGGACAGTGCACTCATCAACTTGCAGACTCATGTCCAGTTGCTGCGTCACGTCAAAATTATTGTCCTTGTTGGATGCTCTGTCCTGTCCTGCCAGAAATGACAACTATAAAAGCCTCCAGTTATGCGATTCTCCACTGGCTGGGTTCCGGGATGTGCTTAAAGCTTTCCTCAACACAAACATGGGCTCTGGGATTCTGTGGAAGCAATTCCACCTCTCCGTGAACTGCAGAGCATAAAATAATAAAGCATTAAACTTACTGCCATTGTGGTCCTCCAAAACAATAAAAATAAACACACTAAATGCAATATGCGTGCCTCATCCTCATTCTCCGCACAGGTGTCGTCCAGTCCGCTGTCACTGCGTGCACGAGGGGTGGGGTGGTCATCGTCGGCCTGGCAGCATTAAACATTTTTCCATTGTGGCCTCGAAAAAACAAACAACAAAAAAAAAACACCATAAATCCAGTTTACAGCCTCCTTCACCACTGAGCAGGACTCCTCCAACGTGCTGACGTGTGCACAGCCACGTGCATGACCGGCCACACTGCATGCATTCAGAGTGCTTTGTGATGCCTCTGTATTTGGCAAGGACCTTTGTCATCTCGCCAGCTTTGAACTTTTTCAAAATTCAGGTGAGACGTGAGCATCGCCCTGCAACTCACATGAGAAGATAGCAACACCCAAGTAACATTGCGCAAAATCTCACAAAATCCATCGCAAATGCTGTGTGCAGTCTGTCGCAACCCAGTGAGATAGTACCCTTAACTTTCGTAAGTTAAAACTCAAGAACTATAAAATTCTCAAAATCAAAGCTCTGTGTGCCAAAATAACAAAACCATGCATTTCTGACAAAAGTTTTTTTTTTTTTTTTTTACTACCGGTGTTTAATTATTAAAGTTAGATGTTAATTACATTGAAAAACTTAACATAAATAAACAACCACATTTGTACAGATGTTCTTAAACCTCACTCACTCATCTTCAACTGCTTACTCCAATTAAGAGTCATGGGGGGACTGGAGCTCATTCCAGTAGTCATTGGGCATGAGGCGGGGTACACCCTGGACAGGACACCAGTCTGTCACAAGGCCACATATAGACAAACAAACACATTCACATCTACGGACAATTTAAAATTTAAATCAACTTTCAAAACTACAAACAAAACAATTCACTTCAGAAAATGATTCCCTCCATGGTTGTAAAATTAATTGATACAACTAATCATGACCTGATTCTACGTATTTTTACACTCAAAGAAGTAAACTAGAAAATTCCGTCAGGAACTGATTCTTCACTTTGAAGCACAGGAAACGGTGAATGGAACAAGTGCTTACACAATTCAATGTTTTCAATTACCCTAAAATATTGAATAGACCAACTGTCTCACAAAGAGATTCAGTGTTTCGAAATGTTCAAAACACAATGGTGGGAATACGAGTGAAGCCCTGTGCATGATACGCTGAGTCCCACACATGAAGTGACAAATTTTGAGTCCACAGTGAGACAGGAAATATCAAATGTTGAACACTTCCTCGCAAGGGTGGAGCTAGAGCAGAAGCCAGGGTTGTACTGGACTGCCCTGAAATGTGATTGGACACAGATGATTGACATGTCACGGTGCATGCAAAAAAAAAAAAACCCAAACAAACAAACAAACAAACAAAAATAGCTGCATTTTGAAATTGGTGACACATATTGACTGCTAGGTCCCTCCTGTCCAGTAGTTGGTGAAGTATAAAACAAGAAGTTCTAATCGACCTTTATTAGAAGAAGAAAAATCTTTGACCCAGATTTGAACCTGAATACGTCGTTTGAACCATGGACTCCTAATGACACCAAAGTTATATTGGTGAGTAAACGACCGTATTTTATGCCAGGACTTACTGAGAATAATCTCTTTGAGCCACTACAGTCTGCTTTCAGAAAATATCATTCCACAGAGATGGCTCTCACTAAAGTGGTGAATGATCTTCTGCTTGCAATGGATTCGGACACCACTGCAGTTCTGGTGCTATTCGATCTCAGTGCTGCATTTGATATGGTGGATCATCATATTCTAACTTGATAGGTTGGAAAATGATTTTGGGATTACTGGGAGTGCCATTGCATGGCTGATGTCATACTTGGCCAGTCGTTCTCACTGTGTTTTGTACAGTAACGCTACCTCTGACCTTAGTGACATGAAATTTGGGGTTCCACTGGAGTCTGTCTTAGGCCCCCTGCTTTTCTCCCTTTATATAGCACCCCTTGGGCACATATTGTGGCATTTTGGGATTACCTTTCACTGCTATGCTGATGATACTCAGCTATACATGCCGATAACTGCTGGTAATCTCATTCATATAAAATCCTTAGAAGATTGCCTTGCATCAGTGAGAAGTTGGATGTCTACTAGAAACTTCCTACTTTTAAACTTTGATAAGACTGAAATGATGGTTCTTGGTCCAGTGAGACATCGGCATCAATTTGACCAGTTAACACTGACAAAGTGAGGAACCTTGGGGTAATTTTTGATCCTACATTGTCCTTTGATCTCCACATTAGAAATATTATGAGGACTGCTTTCTTCCATCTGCGAAATATAGCGAAGATTCGTCCCATCCTGTCTATGGCTGATGCTGAGACCCTGATCCATGCGTTTATCTCTTCTAGATTGGACTACTGCAATGTTCAATTTTCTGGTTTACCGCAGTCCAGCATTAGGGCTCTCGATTTAGTTCAAAATGCTGCAGCCAGACTTTTGACACAAAGCAGAAAGTTTGACCACATTACACCCATTTTGGCATCCCTTCATTGGCTTCCTGTCCCAGTGAGATCAGCTTTTAAGGTTCTGCTACTAGTCTATAAAATTGTTCATGGACTTGCACCTCCCTACCTAGCTGACCTAATTAAACCTTACGTACCAGCCCGGGCTTTGTGTTCTCAGGGTGCAGGACTACTTTGTGTCCCTAAGGTGAATAAAAAGTCTGCGGGTCATAGAGCTTTCTCTTATCGTGCCCCTGTTCTATGGAATGATCTCCCCGTGTCAATAAAACAGTCAGATTCTGTGGAGACTTTCAAGTCCAGACTTAAGTCGCACTTACTTTTCCTTTTGTATGGCTAGCATACTGGCATAGTATAGTTTTATGCTTTTTACTCTTTTAATTCATTTTATTAGGAAATGGAGCGTGCCATGGCCTCAACTTTACCTAAATTCTGGGTCTTTTAGTAAAGCTTACGGCTAGTGGCCGGCAATCACCTTTGTATTTCCTGTTTTTCTTGTTGTTTAATGCTGGCAAATTATACTGTAGTTCTTGTCTTTCTGATGCCTGATTCTGTTTTTTTCTCTCTGTTTAAGGTGCGGCTCCATCCGGAGATGGGTGTGGTATTTGTGCTGGAGACCCTCCTGTCCTGTGCACCAAGTGCATTTCCTGTATATTCGTTTTGTGAAGTGTTCTGTAATTTATGTCTGTAGCATGGCCCAAGCAGAGGGTCACTCTTTTGAGTCTGGTCTGCTTGAGGTTTCTTCCTCAGAGGGAGTTTTTCCTTACCACTGCTGCTCTTGGGGTTAGTAAGGTTAGACCTTAAGCCCCGTTTACACATAGATGGTAAGAGCTCCCGCAAGTGCCCCGGAAGAGTTTTTGGCCGTCTTAAGGATCAAACGCCGGCACTAGGGGGCGTGGCTTCGTTCCGGCTTTACCGGGAATTGTCGAAAAAATTATTCAACATGTCGAATAATTCCGGGAGCGCTCCCGGAGAATTTGCGTGACGACGGAGACAACGCGAACAACAGCATTTGATACTTTTTAATCGTCGTTTCATCCTGCCCCTTCCTGTAGTGCCGCAGTTTACACCGCCGTAATTGGCGGCCGGCGTTGTATCCCTAACCAACGGCTTGTAAAACGGCGATAGAGCCCACATCAGCGTCCTCAAAGGTGTTTTAACCGGCGACAGAGGCAGACAAAACGGCGGCGCTAGCGGACAGTACACCATTCTAAACGCCACCTCCCGGTTAACGGCGTTCCAAATGGCCGATAGGCGGCGGTCAGTATACAAATGCTAGCGCACTGCATGCAGGCCTCTCACTCGCAGCCAGCTCCAGATATTTTTGCAGAGAAGCTCCATTATGCCTCCTAAAAGAAAATTGGCAACAGCAAGGACTTACCAAGAGGTCTGGTTCAGAAGCAGAGCAGAGGCCTGTGGTGGAGACGAGCAACACGTTGAGGAGGGGAGAAGAAAAGGCTGAGAGATGAGCTCCCTCCCCCTGCAGTGACAGCTGCTTCAGCCTATTATACTATGGGGGGGGGTGCCTATATGCAAAAGTTCCTGGAGTAACGCAGGATTTGCCTGGATAAATCCAGCGGTACACAGGGCATTATCGGCGGCAGCAGAACACCGCCGTTCTCACGCGCGTCTTAACCTGCGATTGTAAAGGATAGAACTGGGTATTAACCCCCGTTGCCTGACGTGTGCCGGATGCTACAGCGTCAAAACGTCGCTTTATTCCCTGGATTTAGTCGCGTTTTATCCGTGTATTTGTAGCTGGTACGGCGCTCAAAACGCCGGCGAAATCCTCCGCCCCTTTCCACCGCAAAAACAGCCGGAACTACCGCGAACTTCGGTCTACGTACTACCCGCCGACAAAACCGTCTATGTGTAACCTGGGCTTTAGTTCTGTGAAGTGCCTTAAGGCAACTCTGTTGTGATTTGGCGCTATATAAATGAAAATAAATTGAAAATTGAAATTGAAGTTGACCCTTTTTTCCCCTGTCTCTGTCTTGTGCGCTGAGGTGGAGAACATATTTGAAACAGCTAAAAAGGTAATTATTTGTAATGTTTTTATTGTAATAGCTTGGTAAAACAGTTGCATGTTCATTCCTTCTTCATAAGCGGCTGTAAAAGTATGTTTATGATAGATTTAACATGTTGTTATATTGGATCAGATGAGCTCTGCTGTGTGTGTGCTCTGACGCAATGACTCGCACTCAAGACGAGCATTAAATGCCAGCTCACAAAAGAGCGATTTTGCAGCCAATAATGTACTAACACAAAGTTCAAAATTGGATCACAGCATCAAATGTGTGTTAAAAGCCACGGAAGAAATAAGGCCAGTGAGAAGAAGCGCAGAGGTGACTGTCCAGGAATGCGGAACAGCAGTGTGCAAAATAATAATTTTGCAGACATTAACAGACGAACACAAAGTTAAAAGTTGGATCACAGTGTCAAAATGACAAGCCGCAGAAGAAATAAAGCCAGCAAGAAGAAGCGCAGAGGCAACTGTCCAGGAACCCGTGGTTTGGTTCTCGCTGGTCTGGTGCATTTAATGACTCTGGAACACAGGTGAACAGCAGCCAGGAGCACAGATGCGCACACCGGCCAGACTGTACAGGAGTGTCTTTTTTTGTATTGCAAAAACCCACGCTTTAAAGGGACAAAGTGTGGGAGGGTTGGAGGTTTGGACCAAACCCATGCCTAAACGTGCACCAATGTTGCGTTACATGGCGCTACGTGGATCATATGTGGCTTGACGTGGATCATATGTGGCAACATGAGCCATTCGAGGCTGGACGGGGCTCAAATGACAGGTGTGAGGTACAGAAAGGCACATAGAGGCGCCTTAGTATCGAATAAGGCAAAGCTTAAAACGTGGCTCATTCTTCGAGTAATCGCTGACACACCCATGCGTGGCTCATTATCTAGGCTTATTATTTGGTTGGACCGAGGCTTTAGACATGTTTTATCCCAGATGCCCTTCCTGACGCAACTCCACATTACATGGAGAATGGGTAGGGGTGGTCTTAAACCAGGGAACATTCGGCTCGGGAAACAAACGCACTAACTGCTTGGCGACCACGCTGCCTTAAAATGATTATATAGTGAATAGTTGAATTTTCTTAATAGCAATTATTAAATGCATAATGAGCCTGCTAGTATGTTGAATGACTGCATAATTAATTGAGCTCAGCTTTTGACAAGGCGTAATGGCAGGAGATGTGTTTGTCAAACAGTACTTCAGGTACAAATCTCAGGAGGGTTATTGAGGCATTGCCAGCTGACAGTTACTCTGATGTAAAGTGCCATTAGTACAAAACAGCATGCAAGAATAATCAGGGCTTACATCAATATGCAGATATGAATCCACAGCTCCCTAGCACCATGTCTCAGACAACCATTGCTGATCATAACACCATCTTATTGTGTTCACCTAGTCTCACAAGTGACCGCCAGGATGTTGCAATTATGCTGGTGGAGTTATTTTATCACTAGATATAGATATCCAGATATAGATATAGAATAGACACCACCATTTCTGGTGGTGATGTTGATCTGTTGCCATCAAGTAACATAGTTTCCTTGCAGCAAAAGAGATGGCTTTTGGATGGGAAAAGGAAGAGATGGAGAAGGTGAAAGGCAAAGACAAAGGATCCTAGGAAGGAAGTTAAGTGCCAAAGTCAAACAGTGGTATTTATGACTTGGCAGCTCATGAGAATTTAAAAACTACAGTTGCTTGGATGTGTTGATACGCAAATTGCAAGAGGACAGTGGTACTTGCAAAGTAAGGTGGCACTCCTGTTTTTGAAACATTATCAAACCAAACAAAATGCAAAATCTTGGAATATTTAGCAATGGCAGTGTTTTAATTCATTGTATGTCAGTTGTGAACCTCACGCCGTCTCGCGGCCCATTACTACTTTCAGTAGAGTTCCAGTTTAGGGCACAATGTAAACACACCTCATGAACAAGACAACATCGGGGTGCAGCAGAAGTTTATCACAGGTGCTACACCTCTTCTAGATAATTCTCTCAACTTGGAAGAACGTGTCTTAATCATCATAATCACTCGTGAACTTGCTGAATCAATGCCATCCATATCCTCGATAGCCATTGTTTACATGGCTTTGAGACGCCGGAACTCTGCTGGCACCACAGTCTCTGGTTGTCGCGTCTGTGGGGGCTTCTTTGCTGTTGTGGACTTTTTATTTGAAAATCTTTACAACTGGGTGAGTGTCATGTTCTTTTTTTTTTATCTTTTGCTTTGTGTCCTTTCAATGGAACTTTCACTGAAACTCAAATTTTTATTTTACTTTGAGAGAGTCTGTGGGAATGGATGAGGATGTGCATGTGCAGCACACATATATATATAGATTATTTTCATAGTTACATTCAACACTTATAAGCATTATGTTTTGATTTTAACAAACTGCTTTCATGACTAATGGCTGCAGGTGCACTACACCTTCTCAGGGCTGCTGCTTTTACAAATCAAAATTAACAGTTATCAAAAAGGAGTCATCATCACACAACATCACACTTGTGTAAACTTTGGAACTAATCTGTGCCTTAGTTCTTAATGTTAAGCCAAATTCCATTCAAGCATGCGCGGGAACATTTCTAATAGCTATGAGGTCTGTCAATAAAGTAACAGTCCTTTTTATTTTTTCAAAAACTAGATGGATTTCATTCATATGTTTTTACGTCAGACATGCTTGAACCCTCGTGCGCATGCGTGAGTTTTTCCACGCCTGTCGGTTACGTCATTCGCCTGTGAGCATGCCTTGGGAAGGAGTGGTCCTGCCCCCTCATCGGATTTTCATTGTCTGGAAATGGCGGAATGAAAAGGATTTATTTTCCATCAGAATTTTTTCAGAAGCTGTTAGAAACTGGCACCTGGAAACCATTCGAAAAATTTATCTGGCTTTCGGTGAAAATTTTACGGGCTTCACAGAGAATAAGGACTGTTACTACAGCTTTAAGGACCCCTTTAAGGACGCTCGGCTCGCCGCGCTCTGAGCTGCGACGACACGGCACAAGCCACTGGACCATTTCTAAACGGATGGCTCTGTGGATACAAGACCATTGTGTGCTCTTTCTCTGGTTATCACAAGAGCTGGACATCAGCCATTTTCCGGCAGATTTCACTTTTAACAAGAGATTTTGTCATGGAAAGCCGCGCGGAGGCTTCACGCGTAAAGACCGATTCGCTTTGGAAGCGAGACAAAGGAACACCTCCGTTTCGGCATGTCAGAGGACACGACCTCGTACATCACCGCTGTCAGAAACATACGAGTACTCACGAGTACTTTGTTTTCGGAAGTCTCCGTCACTGTTGTTGTGAATGCCGTATACTTTGATACTGGTCACGGAAGTGCACAAAGCCATCTCGGACTGTCACTAACAGCCTAAATCTGAATTGTTATGATTTCAGTGCGAGATGATGCAACATAATTTGCCTGACTTTTTACCAAAATTAGAGCAACTTTAACTTTTGACCCCTGTACAAACTGAAATTGACTTTTGTCACTATTCTTGCTGTTTTTACCCCATAGCTCCATAACATTCTTTCGCAGATAGTCCAAAATATACCTTTTTGAAATCTTTGTGATCAGACAAGAGTTTTTAATATGATTGGAGCATCTTTTAATTTTGACCCCTGTGTAATCTTCAGTTGACCCCTACCTGACTGCCTATTGAAAATTCAAGTCGCCAGTCAGTTTTTTCAAAAGGCTAAGGAGTAGGTGTGCCAATTTTGGTGCTTGTTTCCAGAAATGAACGATTGTTACAGTTATCTGCTCCATTAAACCTAAAACTAACAGGTGAAACCTACAGAGTGGAAGTGAGTGACATTAACTATATATAAAAGGCACTCTTGGGAACTGCAATGCCATAAATACTGGCAATAGGAGTAAACACAGGATAGTGTGAAATTACTAATGACAAACAACAGAAATATCAATGATAAAAGACAACTTTAAATCAAAACAGAAATTTAAAAAAAGAGATTCTGCTGAAAAAGTCAGCAATCTGATACCAAGAAAGGTAAAGAGAAGGCAACATGATGAGCAGAATGTCTTATGTATGAAACATTAAAATGCTAATAGCTCACCAGAACAGATGAATTACCCACAAAAAGAACAGCAACAACAACAAACCTCCCAGAGCCCTGTCTCTATTTAGTTATGGACTTAATGAATGTTTTGGCCTCTGGTGAAGTGAAGTTGTGCTGAACCCCTTCATGGGTGATGTGGAGCTGAGCTGGGTGAAGAAGACCAAACCAGACCCCCTCGGTGTCATGTAGCATGTGGTGAACCTCACTGAAAACAGCATGGGCTCGTGCAGTCTTGCCAGTGTGGTCAGGGAAGACAGATATGGTCATTCAAGGATTCAAGGATTCAAAAGAGTTTATTGTCATATACACATAGAAACATGTTCCCTGCACAATGAAATGTGTTTACTGCATTTTTACCCATCCTAATTGCCAGTTAGGAGCAGAGGTCGCCTTTTTTGACGCCCGGGGACCCAGCTCCAGATGTATATTCCTGCCCTGGGTCACGAGCAGGGCTGAGCAAACCTTGATCGGCCTCATGACACACTTAACAAACAACAACATACATAAACCGGTCCGGTACATGAACACATAAAAGCACACACAAGGAAAGAATTGGGAAAAGAAAAACCTCCATTGCTGCTGTGTTGAACTCACGCAGCACCACTGGAGAGCAAAGAAAACCCATAGCACAGAAAAACAGTTATAACAAAAAACAAATCACAACAGACGACAGACGACAGCCGACACTTGGATGTGTCCAGTGTCCAGACAGACAGCCCGGAAGGCCGTGTGTGTGGCGCCATCAACAGGCCTTATCTGTCCAACCTGGGGGGGGGGGGGATCCCAGTCCTGAATCAGTCCACCAGAGTCTCAAGGTCCCACAGTCAACATCTCAGGACTGGGAAGGGAGGAAGGGAGGGGAAGACGAAGAGGCGGGGGACACGAGGAGCGAGGCTATCAGGAGTGTTCCTCGGGGGAAGGATTTTATCCCAGCAGTCTTGAAGGACAGCTGGTGTTTGGAAACCAAATAGATATCCAGACTAACAGATGCCTGGCAGATTCCACAGTCTGAAACTTCAGAGTGGCTCCCAAATACATCTGAATAGAGGAGATGTGGTCTTACTGACGATCAAAGCGGTTTTCCAGTGCAGCCATTCTCCCCGAGATGGATTCCAACGTGTGGTTGACACCCGCCGACTGAGCTGACAGTGCCCTTTCAATCGAATCAATCATGCGGGGCAGCCTGGGCGGGCCAATTAATGCCGCCTCCACCATCTTAATTTTCCGGTAAACCAGTGGTATGGCCACTCCACACAGCAGAAAACCCGGTCACCACAGCTCCAAATAAGTAAACATCTTCAACGTCCTCCACAGACAACGTGTACAGGCACATGACTTGCCACCTCCGCCAGCTGTCCATCACGTAACCCACCACATGTGTCCTGGCAGGACAGGTGGGGTCCTCCGCTCCCGAGTGTCTTGTGGAAAAAAATAGTATCAATTGCGTTCAGAGACCACTTGATCAGATCCATTTTGCCATTTTCCAGAGGATAAGGGCTGGCAGCCTCACAAACAAAACACGCTACAGTAGCAGGAAAGTTGGGGAGGGAGGAGGAGAGAAAAATGCAACCGTCCCAACTGAGAGCAAGAAGGCAAAAAAAAAAAAAGTTTGAACTTTAATCAGCTCCATCTCCCTTGCCTTCGAGAGGATATGTACACAGTCAGAATAATAGTGGAGCCTCGCTATTATGGCGCGGGGCATTCACTTGGTTTGGGTTTGGGTATGGGAACCAGGTGGACTCTGTCCAGCAGTGGCTCCTTCACAAGAGCGAAAGCTTCAATTAGCAGTTTTGAAACAATAGCCTTTGAGGTCAAAGTCGAGTCGTCCTCTGGAACACCGACAATACAGATATTATGGCATTGAGATCTGGACTTCAAATCCTCACATTTATCTTCCAACTTTGCTACTGCTTTGGTCAAATGTTCCACTTTGGTTTGCAGACTTATGATGTCACTTGTACAGGTAGACAGGGACTGTTCCATTTCGGCCATGGTTCCTTTTAGCCCATTGAAGTTAAACTACAGAGCAGAGAAGTTGGAGGATAATTACTGTTTGAAAGCAAGCAATTCAGACTTGATGGATGAAAAGCTGTCACCGAGGACAGCATGAAGCTCCATTTTAAATATAGTGGAGACATCTTTGCGGACAGTCAAGAGGAGCTTGGTTTTAAGCGTGATGACATCGATAGCAGGAGCGAGCTGAGCATCAATAGCCACATTAGCCTCCAGGTGCGGCAAAGAGGATCCACGACAGGATGGTGAGCCACAGCGGGTGACAGGACACAGGTGAGTCTGAATGGTGTTGTCTCCTTTATTGGACTTAGCCGGCATCATAATGATCAGAACCGAAACCGTGGCTAACGAAAAACCTCATAACTACGTGTACTTGCTAAAGAGTGCCAGGTAAACAAAACTCTGCAGGAGGACACCGCAAAGCTAACTACTACATGCCGCCATCACCCGCAAGTCTCCATCAGCCTGAAGTCCAGACTGCCTACGGCAGACAAATTTGTCATATACTAATATACTCAGGGGTTAAAGCGGGCCAGAAGGGTCTCAAAAAGCATGGCAAATTCTATGTTTTTTCCACAAATGCTGGTGAATTCTCAAAGCAAAACCAAACAAAAACAAACTTCCACTGCAGCTTTGCTCTGACTCGTTATCAAGAACAGAATAGGACTTTCTGTTTGAAACAAATGAGGATTCGGTGAAGCCACTTAGGTCATTTCATGAACAGGGGTCATGATTACACAAGCCAACATTATTGGTCAGTGAAAACAGAACAGCCCTGTGTGCAGGGAAAAAAATATAAAATGATTGTCTCTGTATATATTGATTAAATTACTGTGATAACATAGAGGACATAATTATTTTGGAATTTTTTCTTTTTTGAGTTTTTATCTGAAAAGGGGGACACCAAACCCCACCCAATTTGTGACGCACAGCACCTAAATATTACTTTGGTAAAAATAAACAGAAATCACCAATTATTTTACTTCTGATTTCATGGGCACACAGTAAAATTAATTTCCACCCATTTACCAGTGTCTTAATCACTCAGTACAGCTGCAGACAGCATATAAAACATGTGGTGTTGAATGGAACCCGTACTGTCCTGGTCTGTTACATTTAAAACCCATGTTCCTAAACTGCTAATTTATTCAATAAATGAAACTCCACTTCTGTTGTTTGAAAGCACCACTCTTGAGAGCTTTAAACCCATGGGGAGATTGAATTTAGTTGAACAAGTAACAGTCATCAATTATTCGCTTTAAGTTTGTTTCGTGCTTGAGTCCTAATATAGCCGTACTCTGGGGCTTTCCCGCGAGCCCATCCAAAAAAGTATCACTTGACTTATTTCAATAGTGGATTTTATGTATCCCCCATGGTCCATATATTAATATCTTATAGTCTGTAGCACCTTGCTAGAAAGTTTAAAAATTGACCCTGGAGACCCCTTTTCATGAAATGACTCATTTGCAAACATATCATAGTGCATTTCAGACCATAGGAAGCCTAGAATGTACCAAAGCACCTGAAAGAAGGTTCCAGATGTTTGAAACATCATAAATAATGTGTACTTGTATTCGCAGACTATGAAATTAGCTTCCGAGCCCGACTGTATCATGAAGCATAAGTGTGTTTCTATTTGTGTCTGTTGTCTGGATTCAGTAACAATATCAGTTTAAGTAAATGTCTTATGCTGGAAACCTTGTTAATATATAAAGAATGCAAACATATAGTTAAAAGCAGTAAAATGGCCTTTGTTATATTACTGCTCAACAGCCTTGAGGATGGTTGCCATGATTATATTTCTTATGGTGGCAAGTTGGATAAATCAGAACATTGAATTTCCGCTTGAGTTTCCAAGCAAAAAAAATCTGACCTGACCACACGTTCAAATCGTTGGAGGGAGAAAAAGCTTTGTTGGCAGAAACTGTTGCCCTGTGCCAGCAAGCTAATCAGTTTCTATAAGTAGAACAGCAGGAAGAATCACAATGCAAAAATAACCTATTCAAAGAAGAAGCACAATCCAGGAGCAAATGAAATAATGCACTGCATCAAGAAATTCAGCAACTCAGTGACAGCACTGGAAATTAATGTGGTTTCAAGGCAAATTACAAATCAGTGAAAGCAGCGAGAAAAGCTGGCTCGCTGATATAAAGCGCTGCACAAAGAAACGGAGCAGCTGAAGAAAAAGCCCTAAAACTAAGAGAGAAATGAAGCTGTGAAGGCAGAGCATGATGCTGTGAGAAAACAGAAATTCTTCCTATAATAACACGTTCAGGAGCTCTACAGCAAACTCAAAAGAAAAAAGTTTTGGACAGCATGTATGGTGAAGTGAAAGTGGAGAAAGAGGCTGTGAGTCAATAAAATCCACATATTTAGTATTCGGGTGCTGAAGGAAGAAGCTGAACAGTGGAACTTTTTCTGTGGGACAACATTATTTATGAATGTTGTGCTGGAACATTAAAAAAAAAATCTTTCACTCATGTTACTGAAACATTCAGTGGACATTTCCCAAGTGTGACTGCCTTTACACTTCACATGTAACACTCTGGGGTCTTTATCATGTCCCCTGAGTGAGGCGCCCATTCGATGGACATGAGAGCCGTTTATGTGTGTTCATCCGTCTGGAGGTAGATCTCAGGAACACATATAATTTCCTTCATAGATGGCATGTAGCCAATTTTATTAAGCTCAAACTATGAATTTTTCAGTTCTTTGGGCCACGTCTCAGCAACCACTTGGCAGATTTCCTGCATATTTTCTGTTGCGTTCACAGTCACATACATCATAATAAACCAATCTGAAAGTGGTTGCACCTCATATTTATAGATATAAACTATTCAACTTCATACTGTAAATTTTGATGTTGACATTTACTGTACACTAGTAGTCACATAAAGACCACATATTAAGCATCCCTTACTAGTTATGTGATGTGTCTAACACAGGATATGAATGAAGAGTCATAATCATAAAACAACTCAAAAATAAAAGTGGATTCTCACTGGCTGGTTTAAATTAAATAATTTGAAACCCACAGCTTTGCTTTATTACTTCTGATTACATTTTTAAAATAATCAAATACTTTTACAGATTTTTTTTAACTTTTTTGTAATATTAAAAAGTAAATGTGTTATATTTATTTTTAAGAGAGATTGAACATTTTATGAAATTATGAAGTCATAAATTGGTGGAAAACTCATCCAACAAAAAATTAGCTGACATTAAATTCACATTTTGTAAGAAAACAATTCTGAAAATTTGTGGGGGTGTATTGTCAAGTAACCAGACTGCTTTGCTTCACACTACAGATGCCACTGCTTACGATAAACACGCATAAGGAATAATGAAGTCTCTAGTGGTAAACCCACTCAAAATCATACATCTCACTTATTTGATAGTATAGAGAAAGGAGGAGCCACACTCATGCTGCTGTTATCTCGGCAGATCTCAGAAGAGAAGCAGACAGAGGAATTGAGCTGGAAAGGATGTGTATCCTATAAGGGTGATAAAGTTTGCAAATGGAAATGTGCTGACAAGTGAGGAGAGTGTGTTGAGAAGGTGGAGGGAGTATTTTGAGGAGCTGATGAATAAAGGGAGGACAGAAGAATGGCTGATGTGGTACATCAGTACATCAGTACATCATGAAGCCCAATGGTTTATTAAGGATGATGTGAGGACAGCTGTGAAGAGGATCAAGAATGGAAAGGCAGTTGATCCAGATGACATTCCCATGGACGCATGGAAATGTTTAGGACAGATGGCAGTGAAGTTTTACCGAGATTGTTTAAAATGTTGAAAAGTAAGAGGATGCCTGAGGAGTGCAGACGAAGTGTACTGGTTCCTGTTTTTAAGAACAAGAGTGATGTGCAGAGCTGCAGTAACTACAGAGGCATTAAGCTGATCAGCCATAGCATGATGTTATGGGAAAGAATAGTAGAAGCTAGGCTTAGAAAAGTGAAAATGTGCAAGCAGCAACATGGTTTTATGCCAGAAAAAGAGAGCTACTATAGAGATGCAATGTTTGCAGTGAGAGTGCTGATGGAGAAGTACAGAGAAGGCCACAAGGAATTGCATTTTGTGTTTGTGGACTTACATAAAGTTAAAAACAGGGTGCCATGAAAAGAATTGTGGTTTTCTAGTAAGAAGTCTCCAGTGGCAGAGAAGTATGGGAGGGAGGTGCAGGATACGTAAAAGGACAGTGTGACCGCAGTGAGATATGCCATAAGAATTACAGACCATTCAAGGTGGAGGTGGGATTACATCAAAGATCAGCTCTGAGCTCTTTCTCTTCTCGTCAGTATACATATTCTGACGGCATCAAAACAGCATCTGAAATGATCTAATCGCAGTTGACTGAGCTCTGAGATCAATCAGTCACACCAAAGCCTGCCAGCATGTTGTGTCACGAATGTCCACCTCCACTGGACACCGGTCAGGGAGGGCAAAGGAACTGTTGATATGTAATAATATGTATGTGGCACACATTCATCATGTACAGTGGGTGTGAACAGCGTGCAATTAAACCAAAAGCACCGTGTGCCACTGCGCCTCTCCGTGGTCTCATGCACAGTAATGGGTCATAGCACACATCAGGCACGGAGCTGAATGGCTATCACTACTGTAATAAACATATTATGACCTGATCACTATGTAAACTCTGCAGGAGGTGTCACATGGAACTGTATTGCCAGGCCATGACAAGATTATTAAACATGAGACTCACCTCCAGCACAGGACCAGGACAGTACAGAGCACAGAGGATCCAAACCACAGCCTGTAGTGAAAAGACTCTCACCAGGCAGCTGTGTGCTGCAAATAACCACGCAAAAATTAAATCCCATGTGATAATCCAACCAACATCATGATGTACAGACTTGCGTTGTGCTCCTGAAGTAAGCAAAAAAAGAAAAAGAAATTAAAGTTTGCTGGAAAGGCTGCGTCTGATGCATGGTGTGACTGCTGCAAACTTTCAGCAAAGGTGTCCAGTGGCACGCGCGCACGTGCGGCCTGCACACACACGTGCTGCGCACATGCGCCCCACACACATGCGCCTGCATGCGCGGAACTGGAATTATCACTGAACTGTGTGCATATGTGTGTTCATAACGACTGCATGAGCCACTAAACGTGCTCGTGGGGTGCACATGTGCGCATACCACTGGACATCTTCTGAAAGTTTGCTGGCAGTGGGCCAAGCAGTCACACCACGCATCAGACACAGCTTGGACACATATGGCGTGAGTCTGGTCCATACATTGGTTAGATATACAGTATTTGTGTTCAGTTATGGTTTTCTTTATTTGTTTTCTGTACTTGTTTTGGTATTAAGGTAGTTATTTTATTCAGGGTTATACTTTGAGTTTCATTCTTATTCTCACATTCCTTTGTTCTCTCTTGGTATGTGCATGTAGAACTGGATTTAACCAGTGTATACCACTTAGGATAAAGAGAGTTAGGTTACAATTATAAATCATATGTCTCCCATTATTGCACGGGCCTGGGGCAGGGGGATGGACCTCCCTTGAATACCCATGGGCCAATAAAAGAAGGATTTTGTGAAAAAAAAGGTCCGCCTCTGTTATGCATATGTAATCCTCTATAAAACTGCTTGTATCCATTATTCTGGGTTCTGCAAGAGTGGATCTTGTCTGTAAGAGAAGTTCTTGCAGGGCCCAGGCCTGATTATTTTTGCTGTGACTTTGATTAAATTTAAAAGTGCAGAATAGTTTGAGTTTGTACTTTGTAAGGGGCAGTATTACAGAAAGAACTGGAGGAAGAAATAACACATTGGTTGTACTCTGATGTCCAGTAGGATGAAGGATGAAGAGGATCAGGTAGAAGGCAAAAAGGGAGGACATGCAGGTGGTTGGTATGACAAGAAGATGCAGAGGACAGGGTGAGATGGAGATGAATGATCTGCTGTGGCAACTCCGAACGGGAGCAACTGGAACAAGAAGAAGAAGAAAATTTAACCCATCCTAATTATAGTTAGACACAATCCAACCATTCGGAGCGGTGAGCAGCCACAGTCAGGCACCTGGGTACCAACTGCAGATCGCTACATGCTGCCTTGGTCATGGGCAGAGAAAAGACCATGACCCTAATTTAATTCTGAGGAAAGGTTATATTTCATACATAACCTTTTGATTCATACAAAACACTTTATGAAAATATGTCCGCTGATTAATGCTTGGCTGACGATTGCTTAGGTTGTGCAAGGAAGGGCGAACAAACAACAAAAAAAGACTGCCAAATCCAAAGAAGGACAGTAGATCAGCAAACCTAGGCTGAAACCCTGAAACCCAGGCTATTCTTTTGAGCTGTTTTCACATATCAGTAGGAGTCTTGTGCACAATAAAGTGCAAAATCGCTATAAAGGTCATATAAAAAAATGCAACATATCGTAAATGCAGTCCGGAACTCCAAAAGTCAATGTGTGAATTTTCAAATTTTAATGCATAATATGCCAAATTGCATAATTTAGTTTTCATGAAATTAAAGCTGAACTGGAGAAAATGCTGGAACAATCCTTCACTGCCACACAAGAACCGTTAATGAATGTCAGTCTGGGAACAGTTGAGTGGTCTGTGTTCACTGATCCACGGCAGCGTGAGTAATCCTTGTTATAAAACCATTACTGCTCTTTACTGCAGACCAAATACAAAACTTAAGACTGCGAACAGTAGATCCATGTTGATTGGAAAGCTCAAAATTGTGTTTTACATGAAGAATAATCCAGGAAATGAACATTCACTTCAAATAATGAATGCAGTGAAATTGTGTGGAATAATGAGTGTTTTGATGAGGCGGCTACGCTTTCATTGTTGTCAGCCGTAGCCCGCAGACAGACACCACTCACAGATATCATCATTTCATTGAACCCATCTATTCATATTCAGAAGACCCAGGAGACAATAAGAGAACACGTATGGAGTAAAATATGCACCATTGTCTGTAAATCTCTTTCATTGCTTTTCATTGTCAAATTACCATCATATCACAAAGCAATGAGACAGATAGGCAGCGCAATAAAGCCGGGACAATAAGCAAGGCACATCTGACATCCAGGTAGGTGTGTTTGTGCAAATACGGTAATATCACAGCTTTGATAATCGCAGACTCCCACAGCGCCCTCACTGCTTTGATATTAGTGCGCATTGAAAGACGTTCAGATGAAACAGGGGGCACAGATTGGCAGCTGCAAGCGCTAATCCTACAACGGGTTCCACTTTCATTTGCTTTACAGATGGTTTTCCAACTCTGTGAAGCAGGGAAATACGTGAGCAGCTAATGAAAATGAATGGCCTGGTCCATTCAATTTGATTGCCAAAGCTGCTTTCATCAATATATCTAATAAAGGAGTCACACCTCCTGCTGGGGCAGAATTGACTCATGGTCTAGAAAGCAATTGATTTTTCATCTTATCTGCAGGATGACACTGCTTTCAAATGAGACGGCACATATTATCCAGAACAGATGAGACATATGAAACAAAGCTTTTCAAATATCAAGTATTGGGAAGACTGGAGTGACATTAGTCAAAGCATTTAAGTGCAGAAAATATCACAATTTGGACATTCACCTGTGGTATATAATACAGCAGGATCTCAGAGTTATTATTTCCTCCAAGCAAGGTGTGTTTTCACTCATGCCTGGGTTATTCATAAACTTATGGATCGATATTAATGAAAATTTTGGAGGTGTGGGTCATGGGCCAAGTGTAAAACCTTCATTATTTTATGGTGCTAATAAAGATCCAGTATGGTTGATTTCACCGAGAATAGGAAGCCCAGTGGGATAAGTGGGAAGGGGGTGAGACCAGAGGATCCTTGGTTGAAACCCCCATCTGACCAGAAAATCACTAAGGGCCCTTGGGCAATGTCCTTAATCCCCAAGTTGGCCCTGGTGTGTGGTGAGCACTTTGCCTGGCAGCAGTGAGTGTGAATGGTTGAAAGCGAGGCATTACTGTAAAATGCTTTGAGCTTCTGATATAGATGGAAAAGTGCTCTATAAATGCAGTCCATTTAAGGAACTGGGCTACCAATACGTAGATGCAGGTTTGTTTCCCGGTCACCCTACCTGACTGTGTCCTTGGACATGATACTTCATTTGCATTGTCCCACTTGACTCAGCTGTAAATGTGCACCAGCCTTAACTGATGGACTGGTGTCTCCTCCAGGGCTAGCTGTAGACTCTCATCTATGTCATGCTACGTATCCAGAGCTAAGCAACAGCCATGGGCAGCAGGGCTTATATAGGACTTATTTCAATATTGTATACAACTATAAAAATTAGAGATGATTTTTTTTTTAAATCCAAAAGCAGAGATGCTGTAAAAATAATGCATAGTTTCAAAATATTAAATAATTTCTGATAAAGAGTATTAACCATTCTCACCTGTGGCCTTTCTGTGTGGAGTTTGCACATTCTCTCTGTGGTTTCGTGGGTTTTCTCCGGGTGTTCCGGCTTCCTCCCACATTTAAAGACATGCAGATTCGGTGAATTGGAAACTTTAAATTCTCAGCAAGTGTGCATGTGGGTGTGAATGTGTTTGTCTGTCTATATGTGTCCCTGTGACAGACTGGCATCTTGCAGGGTATACCCTGCCTCACACCCTATGACTGCTGGGATAGGCTCCAGTCCCCCCGCAACCCTTAATTGGAGTCAGTGGTTGAAGATGAGTGACTGAGTGAGTGAATATTAAACATAGAAAACTGATTATTTAAATATGTGAGATAAGTGTACCTGTTCGGGCTTCATTTGTCTCACCCAGGTCATGCTGGTCTTGGCCATACTCCACCACTTTAGGGGTTGCTGGACATTGTTAATTGCCACTCATGATGAACTATGGGTCACAATGTCCATTGGAGCTTCCTAGTGCAGCAGATAACTGAAACAATCGTGCAAATGGTGATACAAGCACCAAGGTTGGCACAAATACTCCTTAGACATTGCTCTTTTGAACAAACCAACTGGCCACTTGAATTTTCAGTAGGTGGCCAGGTAGGGGTCAATTGAAGAATTACACAGGGGTCAAAATTAAAAATGCTGAAATCATTTTGAAAACTACACCACGTTATTTGTGTGATCGTAAAGATTCCAAAAAGGTATAGTTTGGGCTATCTATGACTAAATGTTCTGGAGTTATGGGGTAAAAACAGCAAAAACGGTGACAAAGGTCAGTTTCAGTTTGTACAGGGGTCAAAGTTAAAGTTGCTCCAATTTTGGTAAAAAATGATGCAAATTTTTAGTTGAGGTAACAGGGTTTTAAAAAGGAATAGTTTGCACCATGTATCATGCTTAGTTATCATGTTACGGGGTAACATATGTCACATGTCATAGAATTCAATGGACGTTGACCTTGTTTGACCTTTACTTTGGAGACCAAACATTCAACACAATCAAAACTATTCCATTTATTAATCCTATTAGCTCAACCAATAATTTGTATCACTTTTTACCAAAATTAGAGCAACTTTAACTTTTGACCCCTGTACAAAGTAACACTGACCTTTGTCACCGTTTTTGCTATTTTTACCCCATAACGTCTGATCATTCAGGCATAGATAGTCAAAACTATTCCTTTTTTGGAATCTTTATGATCAGACAAATAATGTGGTGTAGTTTTCAAAATGATTTCAGCATTTTTAATTTGACCCCTGTGTAATTCTTCAATTGACCCCTACCTGGCCCCCTATTGAAAATTTAAGTGGCCAGTCGGTTTGTTCAAAAGAGTAATGTCTAAGGAGTATTTGTGCCAACGTTGGTGCTTGTATCACCATTTGCACAATTTTGCTCTAAATATTCTCTTAGCCGCTGCAATATCCTATGGGGATTCTTATTTCGGTTTTGCATGTTTGACAACTGTGTGTTGTATTTTGTTCACTTGATCTTTGTTATTGTTACTATGGCCTAAGTAGTGCATCACCCCTCTAAGTCTGGTCTGCTTGAGGTTTCTTCCTAAAAAAAAAAAAACATACAGGGGGAGTTTTTCCCCTTACCATTGTTGCCTATGTGCTTCCTGAGGGAGGTTGTTAAGGTTAGACTAGGGGTGGGCAATCATGTGCCATGAAGGGCCAAGACACTGCAGGTTTCCCTTTCTACCAATCACCTCAGCAGGTGATTTCAATGATGATCAGGTGTTTATGTTCAGGGGAGAAGCTCACCAGCAAACCCACCTGCTGAGGTGACTGGTTGCAAGGAAAACCTGCACGGGCTTGGCCCTCGTTGCCCACCACTGGGTTAGACCTTACCCTTGTGAAGCGACTTGGGGCATCTTATGATGTGATTTGGCATTATATGAATAAATGTGCTGCTTCATGGCCTGTTTGGTGCCTTGATTGGGGCACTCCTTCTGCTGAATCACCTTTAAATTATTTACACATTATTCACTTTGTGTGTTTTTAGGAATCCGCTAGGTTGCGTAGCTACTAGCTCTTAGCCGATTTAGCATGGCGGCTTCTCCTGTCTCTCCCGTACTTTTCTGCTCTGGGTGTGAAATGTTTAGTTTTTCCTCAGCCTCCTTTAGCAGTAACGGTACTTGTAATAAGTGCAGCTTATTCGTAGCTTTGGAGGCCAGGCTGGGCGAATTGGAGACTCGGCTCCGCACCGTGGAAAATTCTACAGCTAGCCAGGCCCCTGTATTAGGTGCGGACCAAGGTAGCTTAGCCGCCGCTAGTTCCCCCCTGGCAGATCCCGGGCAGTCGGGAAAGCAGGCTGACTGGGTGACTGTGAGGAGGAAGCGTAGCCCTAAACAGAAGCCCCGTGTACACCGCCAACCCGTTCACATCTCTAACCGTTTTTCCCCACTCGACGACACACTCGCCGAGGATCAAACTCTGGTTATTGGCGACTCTGTTTTGAGAAATGTGAAGTTAGCGACACCAGCAACCATAGTCAATTGTCTTCCGGGGGCCAGAGCAGGCGACATCGAAGGACATTTGAAATTGCTGGCTAAGGCTAAGCGTAAATTTGGTAAGATTGTAATTCACGTCGGCAGTAATGACACTCGGTTACGCCAATCGGAGGTCACTAAAATTAACATTAAATCGGTGTGTAACTTTGCAAAAACAATGTCGGACTCTGTAGTTTTCTCTGGGCCTCTCCCCAATCAGACCGGGAGTGACATGTTTAGCCGCATGTTCTCCTTGAATTGCTGGCTGTCTGAGTGGTGTCCAAAAAATGAGGTGGGCTTCATAGATAATTGGCAAAGCTTCTGGGGAAAACCTGGTCTTGTTAGGAGAGACGGCATCCATCCCACTTTAGATGGAGCAGCTCTCATTTCCAGAAATCTGGCCAATTTTCTTGGATCCTCCAAACTGTGACTGTCCAGCGTTGGGACCAGGAGGCAGAGCTGTGGTCTTATACACCTCTCTGCAGCTTCTCTCCCGCTGCCATCCCCTCGTTGCCCCATCCTCGTAGAGACGGTGCCTGCTCCCAGACTACCAATAACCAGCAAAAATCTATTAAGCATAAAAATTCAAAAAGAAAAAATAATATAGCACCTTCAATTGCACCACAGACTAAAACAGTTAAATGTGGTCTATTAAACATTAGGTCTCTTTCTTCTAAGTCCCTGTTGGTAAATGATATAATAATTGATCAACGTATTGATTTATTCTGCCTAACAGAAACCTGGTTACAGCAGGATGAATATGTTAGTTTAAATGAGTCAACACCCCCGAGTCACACTAACTGTCAGAATGCTCGTAGCACGGGCCGGGGCGGAGGATTAGCAGCAATCTTCCATTCCAGCTTATTAATTAATCAAAAACCTAGACAGAGCTTTAATTCATTTGAAAGCTTGTCTCTTAGTCTTGTCCATCCAAATTGGAAGTCCCAAAAACCAGTTTTATTTGTTATTATCTATCGTCCACCTGGTCGTTACTGTGAGTTTCTCTGTGAATTTTCAGACCTTTTGTCTGACTTAGTGCTTAGTTCAGATAAGATAATTATAGTGGGCGATTTTAATATCCACACAGATGCTGAGAATGACAGCCTCAACACTGCATTTAATCTATTATTAGACTCTATCGGCTTTGCTCAAAAAGTAAATGAGTCCACCCACCACTTTAATCATATCTTAGATCTTGTTCTGACTTATGGTATGGAAATAGAAGACTTAACAGTATTCCCTGAAAACTCCCTTCTGTCTGATCATTTTTTAATAACATTTACATTTACCCTGATGGACTACCCTGCAGTGGGGAATAAGTTTCATTACACTAGAAGTCTTTCAGAAAGCGCTGTAACTAGGTTTAAGGATATGATTCCTTCGTTATGTTCTCTAATGTCATATACCAACACAGAGCAGAGTAGCTACCTAAACTCTGAAAGGGAGTTAGAGTATCTCGTCAATAGTTTTACATCCTCTTTGAAGACAACTTTGGATGCTGTAGCTCCTCTGAAAAAGAGAGCTTTAAATCAGAAGTGTCTGACTCCGTGGTATAACTCACAAACTCGTAGCTTAAAGCAGATAACCCGTAAGTTGGAGAGGAAATGGCGTCTCACTAATTTAGAAGATCTTCACTTAGCCTGGAAAAAGAGTTTGTTGCTCTATAAAAAAGCCCTCCGTAAAGCTAGGACATCTTTCTACTCATCACTAATTGAAGAAAATAAGAATAACCTCAGGTTTCTTTTCAGCACTGTAGCTAGGCTGACAAAGAGTCAGAGCTCTATTGAGCTGAGTATTCCATTAACTTTAACTAGTAATGACTTCATGACTTTCTTTGCTAACAAAATTTTGACTATTAGAGAAAAAATTACTCATAACCATCCCAAAGATGTATCGTTATCTTTGGCTGCTTTCAGTGATGCCGGTATTTGGTTAGACTCTTTCTCTCCGGTTGTTCTGTCTGAGTTATTTTCATTGGTTGCTTCGTCCAAACCATCGGCATGTTTATTGGACCCCATTCCTGCCAGGCTGCTCAAGGAAGTCTTACCATTATTTAATGCTTCAATCTTAAATATGATCAATCTATCTTTGTTAGTTGGTTATGTACCACAGGCCTTTAAGGTGGCAGTAATTAAACCATTACTTAAAAAGCATCACTTGACCCAGCTATCTTAGCTAATTATAGGCCAATTTCCAACCTTCCTTTTCTCTCAAGATTCTTGAGAGGGTAGTTGTAAAACAGCTAACTGATCACCTGCAGAGGAATGGTCTATTTGAAGAGTTTCAGTCAGGTTTTAGTGAAGGTTACAAATGATCTTCTTATGGCTTCAGACAGTGGACTTATCTCTGTGCTTGTTCTGTTGGACCTCAGTGCTGCTTTTGATACTGTTGACCATAAAATTTTATTACAGAGATTAGAGCATGTCATAGGTATTAAAGGCACTGCGCTGCGGTGGTTTGAATCATATTTGTCTAATAGATTACAGTTTGTTCATGTAAATGGGGAATCTTCTTCACAGACTAAAGTTAATTATGGAGTTCCACAAGGTTCTGTGCTAGGACCAATTTTATTCACTTTATACATGCTTCCCTTAGGCAGTATTATTAGACGGTATTGCTTAAATTTTCATTGTTACGCAGATGATACCCAGCTTTATCTATCCATGAAGCCAGAGGATACACACCAATTAGCTAAACTGCAGGATTGTCTTACAGACATAAAGACATGGATGACCTCTAATTTCCTGCTTTTAAACTCAGATAAAACTGAAGTTATTGTACTTGGCCCCACAAATCTTAGAAGCATGGTGTCTAACCAGATCGTTACTCTGGATGGCATTTCCCTGATCTCTAGTAATACTGTGAGAAATCTTGGAGTCATTTTTGATCAGGATATGTCATTCAAAGCGCATATTAAACAAATATGTAGGACTGCCTTTTTGCATTTACGCAATATCTCTAAAATCAGAAAGGTCTTGTCTCAGAGTGATGCTGAAAAACTAATTCCTGCATTTATTTCCTCTAGGCTGGACTATTGTAATTCATTATTATCAGGTTGTCCTAAAAGTTCCCTAAAAAGCCTTCAGTTGGTTCAGAATGCTGCAGCTAGAGTACTGACGGGGACTAGCAGGAGAGAGTATATCTCACCCGTGTTGGCCTCTCTTCATTGGCTTCCTGTTAATTCTAGAATAGAATTTAAAATTCTTCTTCTTACTTATAAGGTTTTGAATAATCAGGTCCCATCTTATCTTAGGGACCTCGTAGTACCATATTACCCCATTAGAGCGCTTCGTTCTCAGACTGCGGGCTTACTTGTAGTTCCTAGGGTTTGTAAGAGTAGAATGGGAGGCAGAGCCTTCAGCTTTCAGGCTCCTCTCCTGTGGAACCAGCTCCCAATTCAGATCAGGGAGACAGATACCCTCTCTACTTTTAAGATTAGGCTTAAAACTTTCCTTTTCGCTAAGGCTTATAGTTAGGGCTGGATCGGGTGACCCTGGACCATCCCTTGGTTATGCTGCTTTAGACGTAGATTGTGGGGGGGGTTCCCATGATGCACTGTTTCTTTCTCTTTTTGCTCCATATGCATCACTCTGCATTTAATCATTAGTGACCGATCTCTGCCCCCCTTCACGGCATGTCTTTTTCCTGGTTTTTTCCCTCAGCCCCAACCAGTCTCAGCAGAAGACTGCCCCTCCCTGAGCCTGGTTCTGCTGGAGGTTTCTTCCTGTTAAAAGGGAGTTTTTCCTTCCCACTGTTGCCAAGTGCTTGCTCATAGGGGGTCGTTTTGACCGTTGGGGTTTTTCATAATTATTGTATGGCCTTGCCTTACAATATGGAGCGCCTTGGGGCAACTGTTTGTTGTGATTTGGCGCTATATAAGAAAAAAGTTGATTGAAGTTGATTGATTGAAATTTAATTAAACTGAATTTACTCAGAATCAGCACTGACAAAAAAACATGTGTCATTTAAAAAACTTATAAAACCTTGTGATTCATAAGATGGTCTGAACGGGACAGCAAGTCTGGTGTTCTCCAGCATGTGAATGAGGGTTACTAACTGGTGCCCCATGGGCCACATATATCGTAGTCTCCTTTGTGTAGACAAGTTTTACCAGGACATCTGGACCTAAACATTGAAGGAAAAAAAGTGGGTGTACATGCACCCTGAGATGTGTTAGTGATAAGTGATGGGATTCTGATAATAAAAATGCACATTAAATTTTACTATACTCAAATGTATTGTTTGCACCCATGCAGTTATTGGGGTAGTTAGTGAAGCTGACGCTGAAACCGAAAGATCCTAATCTTCTGGTATTCTTTAATATGAAAAATACTTGTGTATTTTTCTGTGAGAAGTAGGTTTTGTTTTTGGTTTGTTTTTAAACCGCAAATGCAGGACAGTGGCAGGATTACATAAATAATGAGCACATTACTTAAAATTAGCCTTTGCATCTGTGAGCAGCTCACATTTGTCCACACAGCGCACTTTACGGGATTCATGAGCACCACTGGGTCTGCAAAAATTCTAGGGGAAACACGGTTATTAAATGAAGAAAATGCAGTTACAGATTAGAACACTCACACACTTACATAACTAGAAAGGTAAACATTGGAGTGCAAACCTTTTACTCAAAACGTCCAACATTTTGAGTCTTGTATGACATTTTTTATGGTTTCTACTGTGAGTCAAATGAATATTCTTAATATGTTTTGTATAAATTGGATGGTTAGTTGATTATTCTGCTTAAAAACCAACCACAGGTATGGCTGCAAACATAACCCTCTTAACAATGGCCATAAATGTCATCATAAATATACGAGGGCTGTCAATAAAGTATAGGTCCTTTTTATTTTTTTCAAAAACTATATGGATTTCATTCATATGTTTTTACGTCAGACATGCTTGCACCCTCGTGCACATGCGTGAGTTTTTCCACGCCTGTCGGTGACATCATTCGCCTGTGAGCACTCCTTGTGGGAGGAGTCGTCCAACCCCTCGTCGGAATTCCTTTGTTTGAGAAGTTGCTGAGAGACTGGCGCTTTGTTTGATCAAAATTTTTTCTAAACCTGTGAGACACATCGAAGTGGACACGGTTCGAAAAATTAAGCTGGTTTTCAGTGAAAATTTTAACGGCTGATGAGAGATTTTGAGGTGATACTGTCGCTTTAAGGACTTCCCATGGTGCGAGACGTCGCGCAGCGCTCCCAGGCGGCGTCATCAGCCTGTTTCAAGCTGAAAACATCCACATTTCAGGCTCTATTGATCCAGGACGTCGTGAGAGAACAGAGAAGTTTCAGAAGAAGTCGGTTTCAGCATTTTATCCGGATATTCCACTGTTAAAGGAGATTTTTTTAATGAAAGACGTGCGGACGGGTCCGCGCGTCGGGTCGCAGCCAGCGCGGTGCGGCGGCACAGGAAAACACCTCCGTGTTGATAACCATTTGTAAAATCCAGGCGGCTTTTGATGGCTTTCAGTGGAGTGAGTATATGAGAAATTGTTTAACAGCTGGACATGTTCCAACTTATCCTTAAGGCTTCCAACAGAGGTGTTTTTCCTGTGGCGGAGCATCGCGGCGGCTGCGAGCCGACGCTGCAATCCGCCCGCACGTCTTTCATTAAAAAAATCTCCTTTAACAGTGGAATATCCGGATAAAATGCTGAAACCGACTTCTTCTGAAACTTCTCTGTTCTCTCACGACGTCCTGGATCAATAGAGCCTGAAATGTGGAGGTTTTCAGCTTGAAACAGGCTGACGACGGCGCCTGGGACCACTGCACGACGTCTCGCTCCGTGGGAAGTCCTTAAAGCGACAGTATCACCTCAAAATCTCTCATCAGCCGTTAAAATTTTCACTGAAAACCAGCTTAATTTTTCAAACCATGTCCACTTCGATGTGTCTCACAGATTTAGAAAAAATTTTGATCAAACAAAGCGCCAGTCTCTCAGCAACTTCTCAGACAAAGGAATTCCGACGAGGGGCTGGACGACTCCTCCCACAAGGAGTGCTCACAGGCGAATGACGTCACCGACAGGCGTGGAAAAACTCACGCATGCGCACGAGGGTTCAAGCATGTCTGACGTAAAAACATATGAATGAAATCCATATAGTTTTTGAAAAAAATAAAAAGGACCTATACTTTATTGACAGACCTCGTATAATTAGTCTGTTCAAGTCATGGAACTGCCGTCTGAGTGTTTATTACCTGAAGGGGGGCTGAGATGTCCTCTTGTACTCTACACATATCCTACTTAATTTTTTAACAGACGAATTTCTTGCTTAAGTATGCAAGTACAATCTAAATGCAAATGGAGTGTTTACTGCTGATTTACTTTTGCCGTCTTTCGTTGGGCATTATGAAGAGAACTTAATGGGTTAAAGGCTATTCTATTACCAAAAGAAGTCAGCAGTCCCACCTACTGTGAAATTAGGCATGAAGATTGTTCTAATCCATCACACAACTGATTTTTATTCAGGAATATTACACAGGGATAGGGTTCTTGTTGTTGGTTTTGTTTTAATTTAGTATTTTTGGAAAGAAATGAACACCACTGTAGAAGACAATGACTTGTAGTGAGTGGCCAGAAAAAGAGACACAGCTGGGAACTAGGTTAGGGTGATAAAGAATGTAGATGGAAATGTGTTGGCATGCAAGGAGAGTGTGTTGAGAAGATGGATAGAATACTTTGTGGAACTGATGAATGAAGAAAATGAAGGTGAGAAAAGGTTGGATGATACAGAGAGAATGAAATATTACAGATTAGTAGGGATGCACTGGAGACAGCTAAGAAGACAATGAAGAGTGGAAAGGCAGTTGGTCCAGATGACATTCCAGTGGAGGCATGGAAATGTTTAGGAGAGATGGCAGTGAATATTTTAACCAAATTATTTAATAAAATCTTGGTGCGTGAGAGGATGGCTGAGGAGTGAAGTGTGTTGCTTCAGATTTTTAAGAACAAGGGTGATGTGCAGAGCTAGCAGTAACTACAGAGGCATAAAGTTGATCAACCACAGCATGAAGTTATAGGATGACATAGTGAAAGCTAGGCTTACAAAAGAGGTGAGGATTTGCGAGATGGAGAATTGTAATCCAATTACATTTATTCTGCAAATGTGATTGATTAATCGTGTGAGATTTCAGACCATAAAATATCGTTTTGACGGTGGCAAAATATTCGACCGTTTCACATTTGATGTATTACTCCATGCCCTGACTGCATTGCTATGCAGATGTCAATAATGGCGCTGTCAGCTGAGAGCGAGAGAAACTAGTGCTGCGACGACCATGCTGAAATGGGTGAATTTAATCTATCATACGAAAGTATTGATGTGGATTCTGATACAGAATTACTCAATGCGGTTGATGAGATGGAGAAATCTGTGGGTCTGCTCACAGAATTTCCAGTTTGGGATGAAGACGCTGTTGCTACGGTAAGCTTTACTTACAGAAAAAAAAAACTGTGTAAACAATGGAATTGGATTAAAATGGGAATAACCCTCTTGTGTCTGATGATTTGTGGACGTTAATGCTAGATTACAGTCACAAATATCCATATATATAATACATATATAAGAGGAGAGCAGTCAGGTGGGGGCATGAATGATAGAAGGGTTCAAGATTGAGGTGGGACAACATCAAGCATGGCCTCTGAGCCCTTCCTTGTTTACATGATGGACAGAATGACAGAGGACATCAGGCAGGAGTCTCCATGGACTATAATGTTTGAAGATAACATCATGATCTGTAGTGAGAGTAAGGAGCAGGCTGAGGTGAACCTGGATAGGTGGAGGTATGCAGTGGAGAGCAAAGGAATGAAAGTCAGTAAGATCCATATTGAGTGCATTTGTAAATGAGAGGGAGGATTGTGGAATGATGGTTGCAAGGAGTAGAGATGGTGAAGATAGATGAGTTTAAATGCTTGGAGTCAACTGTTCAATGTAATATCAGTGTGGACGAGGGGTGAAGAAGTGATTGCAAAAAAATTGCAGGGACAATTTGCCATAGAAGATTATCTGGAAGCTTTAGAGGCAGCACTGCTGACAAAAGATAAACCTTCAGACTACTGAACCTTCAGAGTAGTGAACCTTCAGCGTAAGGAACCCTTCCTGACACAGGTAGATGCAGAGGACAGGTTGAGATGGAGACGGATGATCTGCTGTAGCGACAAAATCAGAAAGAAGAATATTTTTAGAAAGAAAACAGAATTTTTTTTTTTTACATGTTTTTAACATCACTTCCTGCCCATACTTTGGATAGCTTTGACACAGAAGTAAATGTTATCCTTGTGTTCTGAATTTGTGATACATGGAATTGGAACATAATGTAAAATGACTGCCCTCAGCTGGAAACAAACTCTATACCTGAACAGCATGTCACAGTTGGACCTCATTATTTTAAACTGACAAAACTGTCAAAATGTCTGAAAACTGCACTTTTCTCGACAACCTAATCAGAATTTCTTTTCCAGGTAACCATGATAACCAGGATAACTGTGAGGCTGGGATTTGATAAAATGATCTGCAGAAAAAAATATTGTTTTTCATTAAATTTACAACACATCTTGTGTTAAAGATGCAAAGATGAACTGTAAATTAAACACAGTTTTCCCTGACATGTTTGGTATTTTGAATGTTAACGTCACTACAAGTATAACATAAAACACTGAATGGCAGTTACAGCAATGAACTGATGATTATTATTCATTATTTATTATTTTACTGTAATTCAAAGTTGTTCACTGTTTATCCTGGGAAAGTATTTGTGTTTCAACTATTATATTAGTTCCAAACACAAAATATACATATAAAGTAATGGTGGAGGGACGAACATCCCTGTACAGTATACCTAGTATAAAACAAAAATGATCCATAAATTGCACTAGGGTGGAGTAAAAGTACTACAAATTAAAGCTGTATGGCCTTTCAAATTTCAAAAAAACTGACAAAATTTAGTTTGTCCTGAAATTTAAGCATTATAATGTAGGTTTGTTTTTGTAACTTTTTGCAAAATTACAGCTCATTTTAATGAAGAGAACATAGTTACCTGCGGGGGAAGCAAATATTTTCATTCTAACAGCATCTACAGGAGAACGTGCATGTACTCATGCATGAGGTTTTGAAATTACCTGTGACATGACTCACTTGCGTGTTCCAGGGGCATGCACTCTATCGGTAAGACGTTTTGTAAATCACTTCAGAGGTGTTATCTGGTTTCAAAACATTGGTTTTAGATTTTCAAGTGTTTATTTCTGCCTAATTTTTGCAAAATATATGAGAAACATATTAGATTTATGCAGAAAGAAGCTGTTTTGGAGTGTTAAGCACAATCTTTGTTAATTTTGTTCGAGCGAGCAGCCACCTGCCTTTCTTTACTCTGATTGGCAGTCGCTGTGTCCTTCTCAACATCCCTCATATATATTGGTGAAGCTTCCATGTGATCTCTGACATTCCTACCAAATGTAGGTCATGGCGTCTGATCGCATAATATTCTCCCCATCAGGGGAGAAATTCTAAATTGTTACCAGATACGATGATTTTTGATCATATTGGCAATATCATATTATGAATCCGTTATTTAAATGCTAATTAATAGTGGCGCCAAAGAAAATTATTTTATTTTAAGAGGCTGTACAGCTTTAAGGTCAGTGGCATTTGTATAACACACCACATATCTAGAATCTGCTGAATGTTTAATAAAACAGTGTCTGTGTTTTATAATAGATTTTGAAGTTTTGGATTATCTGGTGAATAGTGACTGTAATGGGGGATTTTCAAGTTGCGCCGCCATCTTGAAACCGAGACTTCCGGCTAGGGAGCCTCTCGCTCGCGTGTTTGGTGTCATTAGAAACTACAGCTTGTTATGACGGCTCACGGAGCGGCTAACCGATCTGATTTCATGACGCCTCACGGACTGGCTAACTGTTCAGATGTCATGATGCCTCACAGAACAGCTAATCGTTCAGATGTCATGACGCCTCACGGAGCGGCTAACCGATCAGATGTCATGACGCCTCACGGACTGGCTAACTGTTCAGATGTCATGATGCCTCACAGAACAGCTAACCGTTCAGATGTCATGACGCCTCATGGAGTGGCTAACCGATCAGATGTCATGAGGCCTCACGGAGCGGCTAACCGTTCAGATGTCATGACGCCTCACGGAGCGGCTAACCGTTCAGATGTAATGAGGCCTCACGGAGCGGCTAACCGATCAGATGTCATGACGCCTCATGGACTGGCTAACTGTTCAGATGTCATGACGCCTCACAGAACGGCTAACCATTCAGATGTCATGACGCCTCACGGAGCGGCTAACTGATCGGATGTCATGACGCCTCACGGACTGGCTAACTGTTCAGATGTCATGACGCCTCAAGGAGCGGCTAACCATTCAGATGTCATGACGCCCCACGGAGCAGCTAACCGTTCAGATGTCATGACGCCTCACGGAGCGGCTAACCGATCAGATGTCATGAGGCCTCACGGAGCGGCTAACCGTTCAGATGTCATGAGGCCTCACGGAGCGGCTAACCGTTCAGATGTCATGACGCCTCACGGAGCGGCTAACCGATCAGATGTCATGACGCCTCACGGACTAGCTAACCGTTCAGATGTCATGACGCCTCACGGAGCGGCTAACCGTTCAGATGTCATGAGGCCTCACGGAGCGGCTAACCGTTCAGATGTCATGACGCCTCACGGAGCGGCTAACTGATCGGATGTCATGATGCCTCACGGACTGGCTAACTGTTCAGATGTCATGATGCCTCACAGAACGGCTAACTGTTCAGATGTCATGACGCCTCACGGAGCGGCTAACCGATCGGATGTCATGACGCCTCACGGAGCGGCTAACTGATCGGATGTCATGATGCCTCACGGACTGGCTAACTGTTCAGATGACATGACGCCTCACGGAGCGGCTAACCGTTCAGATGTCATGACGCCTCACGAAGCGGCTAACCGATCAGATGTCATGAGGCCTCACGGAGCGGCTAACCGTTCAGATGTCATGAGGCTTCAAGGAGCGGCTAACCATTCAGATGTCATGACGCCTCACGGAGCGGCTAACCGATAGGATGTCATGACGCCTCATGGACTGGCTAACTGTTCAGATGTCATGACGCCTCACAGAACGGCTAACCATTCAGATGTCATGACACCTCACGGAGCGACTAACCGATCGGATGTCATGACGCCTCACGGACTGGCTAACAGTTCAGATGTCTTCACGCCTCACAGAGTGGCTAACCGATCAGATGGTATGACACCTCACGGAGTTGCTAACCGATCTGTTGTTATGACGCCTCATGGAGCGGCTAACCGTTCAGATGTCATGAGGCCTCACGGAGCGGCTAACCGATCAGATGTCATGATGCCTCACGGAGTGGCTAACCGTTCAGATGTCATGAGGCCTCAAGGAGCGGCTAACCATTCAGATGTCATGACGCCTCACGGAGCGGCTAACCGATCGGATGTCATGACGCCTCATGGACTGGCTAACTGTTCAGATGTCATGACGCCTCACAGAACGGCTAACCATTCAGATGTCATGACACCTCACGGAGCGGCTAACCGATCGGATGTCATGACGCCTCATGGACTGGCTAACAGTTCAGATGTCTTGACGCCTCACAGAACGGCTAACCATTCAGATGTCATGACGCCTCACGGAGCGGCTATCCGATCGGATGTCATGACGCCTCATGGACTGGCTAACAGTTCAGATGTCATGACGCCTCACAGAGTGGCTAACCGATCAGATGGTATGACACCTCACGGAGTGGATAACCAATCTGTTGTTATGACGCCTCACAGAGCGGCTAACCAATCAGATCTTATGACGCCTCATGGAGCGGCTCACTGACCGGAGCTGGAGGCCGGTTAAACGATGTCTCCGAAACTCAATGTAAGTCCAGATTTCTTGCTCCGTTTTGGCTTCAGTGTCCTTCATTAGTGCCGTGTGGCTGGGGCTTTACATTCATTGCTAGGAAAGTTCAACGACCAAAATACCATCATTCTGGGTGCAATGAACATGTTTTCACAATTATTTGATTTCTTTGTGCAACTGACTTTGTTATTCAAGCGTTCAAAAGGCTGTTCCTACCGCCACACAACTCCAACCACATGAGAAAGTTTCTTGACAGTTCTTGTTGTTGAACAGAACTGCATCTCCCTAATCAGAGTTGTGACATCATCACATATGCGCGTATGTGCCACTCTATCGCAACTTGAAAATCATCCTTTGCAAAACACTTGCATAGACTTGCTGACGACAGCAAAATGTGATTTATGTGGTTGAGAGTAACAGATAAATGCACATTTATTCAAATGTATTTGTTATTAATGAGTATTTAGATTTGATAATGTGTGTCTTCATTATGTTCAGCGTTTTCATTTTATTACATTGAACAAAATCTATAAAATGAGTTTCTGTCTCATTTGTAAGACGTGTTTGTCAGGACTCTCTCTAGTTAATTACCTCTCCAATCAATATGAGGCTTTAACCTTTTGTGACCTCAATGTTGTGATTCCATTTGCATTAAACCCTGGGTAATATAAAATTATCTAAGGAGTAATGTAGTTATTGGTCTCAAAATTGATTTTTTTCAACCAATTAAGTATTTTGGCAATAAAATCTACAAGGTGAAAGACAGAATAGTGCTTTCTGTTGCCAGTCAGCCGCACAGAACAGTGCAGAAAAATATCACACAAGTACTTTTACTGGTACATGTTTTTTTCAGTATATAAGACAAAGATTAGAGAATAAGTTATTGCGAAGTGGTTTCATAGAATTAATTTTTTTCTTCTGTTTTTGTGCAATCGCAGTTTTTGTTGAGCATCTCAAAACATTCAGAACAAAAACATCCTGAGAGGACTGGACAATATTTCTCTAAGGTTAATCATACAACCCCAAATCAGAAAAGATTGGGACGATGTGGGAAATGCAAAAATAACACAAGCAAAAAATACAGTGACCTTACATTTGCTTTGACTTCAGTTTCATTGCAGAGTATGAACCCAAGATATTTCATGATTGGTGTGGTCAACTTCATTTCCTTTGTTAATATGTATTCATTCTTGCATTTGTAACTGAAGAATATCTGCAAGAGTTTGGGAGTGACAAAGATGGACAGGATTATGAATGAACATATCAGTGAGGCCACACAGGTGGGACCGTTTGGAGACAAAGTCAGAGAGGTGAGATTGAGATGGTTTCAATGTGCAGAGGAGGGACCAGGTTATACAACCCCTGGCAAAAATTATGGAATCACCGGCCTCGGAGGATGTTCATTCAGTTGTTTAATTTTGTAGAAAAAAAGCAGATCACAGACATGACACAAAACTAAAGTCATTTCAAATGGCAACTTTCTGGCTTTAAGAAACACTATAAGAAATCAAGAAAAAAAGATTGTGGCAGTCAGTAACGGTTACTTTTTTAGACCAAGCAGAGGAAAAAAATATGGAATCACTCAATTCTGAGGAAAAAATTATGGAATCACCCTGCAAATTTTCATCCCCCAAATTAACACCTGCATCAAATCAGATCTGCTCATTGACACTGACCCTATGCCATGACATTGACTCTATGTGTCTTTTTGCAAGGAATGTTTTTGCAGTTTTTGCTCTATGGCAAGATGCATTATCATCTTGAAAAATGATTTCATCATCCCCAAACATCCTTTCAATTGTCCAAAATATCAACGTAAACTTGTGCATTTATTGATGATGTAATGCCAGCCATCTCCCCAGTGCCTTTACCTGACATGCAGCCCCATATCATCAATGACTGTGGAAATTTACATGTTCTCTTCAGGCAGTCATCTTTATAAATCTCATGGGAAAGGCACCAAACAAAAGTTCCAGCATCATCACCTTGCCCAATGCAGATTCGAGATTCATCACTGAATATGACTTTCATCCAGTCATCCACAGTCCACAATTGCTTTTCCTTAGCCCATTGTAACCTTGTTTTTTTCTGTTTAGGTGTTAATGATGCCTTTCATTTAGCTTTTCTGTATGTAAATCCCATTTCCTTTAGGCGGTTTCTTACAGTTCGGTCACAGACGTTGACTCCAGTTTCCTCCCATTCGTTCCTCATTTGTTTTGTTGTACATTTTTTGATTTTTGAGACATATTGCTTTAAGTTTTCTGTCTTGACGCTTTGATGTCTTCCTTGGTCTACCAGTATGTTTGCCTTTAACAACCTTCCCATGTTGTTTGTATTTGGTCCAGAGTTTAGACACAGCTGACTGTGAACAACCAATATCTTTTGCAACATTGCATGATGATTTACTCTCTTTTAAGAGTTTGATAATTCTCTCCTTTGTTTCAATTGACATCTCTCGTGTTGGAGCCATGATTCATGTCAGTCCACTTGGTGCAACAGCTCTCCAAGGTGTGTCCACTCCTTTTTAGATGCAGACTAACGAGCAGATCTGATATGATGCAGGTGTTAGTTTTGGGGATGAAAATTTACAGGGTGATTCCATAATTTTTTCCTCAGAATTGAGTGATTCCATATTTTTTTTCCTCTGCTTGGTCTAAAAAAGTAACCGCTACTGACTGCCACAATCTTTTTTTCTTGATTTCTTATAGTGTTTCTTAAAGCCACAAAGTTGCCATTTGAAATGACTTTAGTTTTGTGTCATGTCTGTGATCTGCTTTTTTCTACAAAATTAAACAACTGAATGAACATCCTCTGAGGCCGGTGATTCCATAATTTTTGCCAGGGGTTGTATAGGGAGAAGGATGCTGAGGATGGAGCCACCAGGTTGGAGGAGAAGAGAGAGGCCAAAGAGGAGGTTTATGGATGTGTTGAGGGAGGACATGACGGTGGTTCACGTGACAGAGGAAGATACAGAGGACAGGGTGTAATGGAAACGATTGATCTGCTGTTGCAACCCCAAACTTCCGAAAGAAGAAGAAGATAAGTAATTTTAATAAGTAATATTATAGGTCACAGATGGATATTGGTCATTTTTATTGCCCCTGCACCACAGCAGTGAGAGCAAATAAACAGAAAGCCTTTAATGCTGTTGTAGCAACCAGGAACTGGAAACAGACTCAAATGCAATGAGGCAGGTTAAAGTGGAAAAAAACAACAGTAACAATTTATTGAACAAAAGTGCAAATGGTGCAGACAGAGTGGAGACCAGGAAGGTGGAGCTACCGGTGGACGGGTTCCAGGTGTAGACAGCCAGATGGGCCAGCGGAGCGGAGTGGCAGCTGTGGACTGCGAAAGAGACAAAAAATACAAAGTGGGTAGGCAAACACACAGACACAAGAGTGGAATCACACATGAGGAGGCCAGGTTACCACTTCCAGGGATGGAAAGATCTGGCGGCATCCTCCAGTTCAGCCCAGGCTTAAATAGAATGCCGCTGAGGTTTTTTAGCCATGCTTATGCTCCCCAGAAGCATTTCCTGAAAAAAAAAGTTTGAAGGACCTAAATGACATGGTGAGATGTTGAAGAGCTTCGCTCGTTCATGTCCGCGACATATAGTACATATTTGCCTTATTCCAAAATGGAGTAAATTCATTTTTCCCTCAAAATTCTACTCATAACACCCCATAATGACAACATGAAAGAAGGTTGTTTTTTTTTTTGCAAATTTATTAAAAATAAAAAAAACTAAGAAATCAGATGTACGAGGTCTATTAGAAAAGAAACCAACCTTTTTATTTTTTTCAAAAACCATATGGATTTGAATCATGTGTGATTCAAATCCATATGGTTTTTGAAAAAAATAAAAAGGTCGGTTTCTTTTCTAATAGACCTCGTACATAAAGCCTCCATCACACATAGCAAGAATATGGAGGAGTCATTCCGACACGGCAAATATTGCCATAATCTGAGGCAGTCAGAAGGAAAATAGGCATGGCCAGCTGTGGTCCAAATGCATCCGGACTGCCTCGTGCACATCTGCAGGATGCAGCCCAAACATATTTCAGTCAACAGTCAGATGACACAGACTGCTGTCAGATGGCACCGACATTGGAGCTGTCACTCACCCCCTCACTCATCCACGCAACCAAATCTCCGCTCGTCCTCACATTCCCAGCGCTAAACTGACCTCTCATCAGTGTGTGTCGCACATGATGTGTACGTGCATAGAACAGGTGATCTGTGTGTGTTCACAATGGCTGAATGAGCCGTGTGTGCCTATGTGTGTAGAACAGGTGATCAAAGCAGTGTGCAACTGTGTGGCCAAAATGTTCACTCAGCTACGTGTATATATGTCCATAAATGCTGTACCAGCCACTCCGAATCCAGAGTCTGCACAAACAGGCTGACAGCTGTCAGTGATCGCCTGCTGTTAGTCCGGTGAAAAATCCCTTGAGGTGTTTAATCAGTATATACTTGCATTGCTAGATTTTATTTATCCAGCTGGACTCCATAACTGCTGCTGAACTGTGCTGGCAGTGCACCAACTTCAAGTCAACGTCAAGTCTGACGTCTGACGGGGTATAAGTATGCACAACCTTTGCTCAGTACTTTGTTGATGCACCTTTGGCAGCAATTACAGCCTCAAGTCTTCTTGAATATGAGGCCATAAGCTTGGTGCAGCTATCTTTGCGCAGTTTTGCTGGTAATCAATCCACTCCGCTGACAGGAAGACACAGAAGGGAAGGGGAGACAATCCAGGAACCCAGACCGGTTCCCCAGATCACAAGTACAGGCATTTGGTTCATCGTGCGTTCGACCCAAATGTGGAATGTATATATTTGACATTTTAACATATTTTTGTTAATTACCTTTTAACTCACGATAGCTGAAATGTGCTGGTAAATAATTCACAGATATTTTGGGTGAACCCAGCATATAACAGCCCTAATTACTATTTCAGAAGTCAGCGAGAAATCAGCTTGCAAGAATAAAAATATTTTCCATGTAAAGAGGGTGGAGATCAGACATCAAGATCAAGATTAAATGATTTCCAGAGGCACATGCTCACAGTTTCATTATTGTTTCATATGAGCAGGCACTCACAGGCATTAAAAGCTTCCATCTGTAATGTGACAGTTTTGTCTCATGCTGAGATTTTAAAAATGAATTTGCTCCTATCCCCATTGGAATATGATTGAGAAAGAGCAAGCAAAGAAGTACAAAAGGTTTTCCGGCTTGGAGGCATTTATGCAGAGATTTTCCTTCTCTACTTTGAATATTTGTAACACTTACTAAACACAGCTATGAGGGGAAAGGAAGGCATACTGAAGAAGCGAGAAGTTACACACTTGACTTTGCTTTGCTGTAAGGCAGGATTTATTGATTAGGCATGAAATAAATAGATGGTGAGGAGAAAGGATCCTGCTGCAGCAAAGTATTTGTGGAAATCTTTGCAGACATCTTCAATATTTGCTCAGGATGAAGAAATGTACCAGTGGATTCTGCTGTAAAATAAGATGCAAATACTAAATGATGATTAACAAATACTGCAAATGTAGCAATGGGATGAATCAGTTGTTTTTAGCACACGTGGGGCAAAATTCGAAACTGCTGAGATAATCTATAGATTTGAAGTAAAAATTACTTGTAGGTGAAAAATTAGTTCAAGTAATAGGAATAATTTGTGTTGTTGCTTTTGCTTCCATGACATTTCTGGCAAAGGAATGTGAACAAATGGTGATGACATGGTGATGGAGGAAAGAATGTCTAAAATGGTGGTAATATGGTTGGAATTACAAGGTTTACTGGCTGGGGTCTCATCCCCTAATGAGAACTTAAGGATATCCATTTTGTTAACAAATGCTTGAGAAAATGACTGACGTTTTAAAATAATGTTCCTCAAAGGAAAATTGCAAGGATTTGTTTATATCTCCCTCTACATTGCATAATATGAGCGAAGCGCCGTGCAGAAGCAAACCGGAAATGACATGGTGAGATGCTGAAGAGCTTAGTTTGTTCATGTCTTCGACATATACATATTATCATTAAATGTTTCAAGGAATCTGGAGGAATTATAGTGTGTAAAGGACAATGGCACAAGCCTAAGATAAACACCCATGATCTCTGATACCTCAGACAGAACTACATCAAGAACAGTCATTCATCAATAGCTGATATAACCACATGGACAAGTGATTATGTTGGGAAACCTTTTTCAATTAGGGCTGCACGATATATTGTTTGAACATCGCCATTGCGATGTGCATGTGTGCGATTGTTACATTGTGGGGACTCACCATGTGGCATAATTAAATTAAGCATGCACATTTATAAATCCAATTTTGTTTTTCACATCTAACCAACAAAAGATGTTGACATCAACATTCAACATCAAAGATGATGAATTTACTCAAATAAAGGATCCTGGTAATGTGAGTGCATGACTTGCACCTTCTCCAACGCTGCTAAATTATGTTTATATGTAAAAATATTTGAAAATAAGTAAGCTGAAGGATTTTAGCCATGCTAATGCTCCCCAGAACCATTTACTGAACAAAAGTCTGAAGGACCTAAATGACATGGTTAGATGTGAGGAGCTTCCAGGCATGTGAGAGGCAACTAAAGAAAATGCTTAAAATGGCAGGGGGAGGAGGTGGGGGTGGGGGCAGGAAGTTGGGAGGGTGTGAGGAGCAAAGCTCCCCAGTAGCTGAAGGGTTTTAGCCATGCTAATGGTCCTCAGAAGCATTTTACAGAAAAAGTCTGAAAGACCTAAATGACATGGTGAGATGGTGAAGAGCTTCACTCGTTCATGTCAGCGACATATACATATTACTTCTGTGATGGCAGCATTATTGCAGAAAAGTACATTGAGATTTTAGAGCTACATATGCTGCCTTCAAGACAATATCTTTTCCAGGGACGTCCACATACTTTTCTAAAAGATGATGAAAAGCCACATTCAATTTTCAATATATTTTCATTTATATAGTGCCAAATCACAACAGAGCTGCCTCAAACCGCTTCACACAAGTAAGGTCTAACCTTACTAACCCCCAGAGCAGCAGTAGTAAGGAAAAACTCCCTCTGAGGAAGAAACCTCAAGCAGACCAGACTTAAAGGGGTGACCCTCTGCTTGGGCCGTGCTACAGACACAAATTACAGAACAATTCACAAAACAAATATACAAGGAATGCTGTTGGTGCACAGGACAGGAGGGTTTTCAGCACAAATATCACACCCATCTCTAGATGGAGCTGCACCTTGAACAGAGAGAAAAAACAGAATCAGGCATCAGAAAGACAAGAAATACAGTATAATTTTTCGGGCTTTAAAAAAAAACAGGATACTAAGGTGATCGCTGGCCACGAGCCCTAAGCTTCACTAAAAGACCCAGAATTTAGGTAAAGATGAGGCCACGGCATGCTCCGTTTCCTAATGAAATGAATTAAAAGAATAAAAAGTGCAGCACTATACTATGCCAGTATGCTAGCCATACGAAAGGGAAAATAAGTGCATCTTAAGTCTGGACTTGAAAGTCTCCACAGAATCTGACTGTTTAATTGACGCGGGGAGATCATTCCACAGAACAGGGGCACGATAAGAGAAAGCTCTGTGAACCGCAGACTTCTTATTCACCCTAGGGACACAAAGTAGTCCTGCACCCTAAGAACGCAAAGCCCGGGCTGGTACGTAAGGTTTAATTAGGTCAGTTAGGATAGGGAAGTGCAAGTCCATGAACAATTTTATAGACTAGTAGGAGAATAAAATCTGATCTCACTGGGACAGGAAGCCAGTGAAGGGATGCTAAAATGGGTGTACTGTGGTCAAACTTTCTGCTTTGTGTCAAAAGTCTGGCTGCAGCATTTTGAACCAATTGGAGAGCCCTAATGCTGGACTGTGGTAAACCAGAAAATAGAACATTGCAGTAGTTCAATCTAGAAGCGATAAACACATGGATCAGGATCTCAGCATCAGCCATAGACAGGATGGGACAAATCTTCGCTATATTTCGCAGGTGGAAGAAAGCAGTCCTCATAATATTTCTAATGTGGAGGTCAAAGGACAATGTAGGATCAAAAATTACCCGAAGGTTCCTCACTTTGTCAGTGTGATGTATGACACACGAGCCTAGGCTAAGCATTAACTGGTCAAATTGATGCGGGTGTCTCACTGAACCAAGAACCATCTTTCAGTCTTATCAGAATTTAAAAGTAGGAAGTTTCTAGACATCCAACTTCTCACTGATGCAAGGCAATCTTCTAAGGATTTTATGTGAATGAGATTACCAGCAGTTATCAGAATGTATAACTGAGTATCATAAGCATAGCTGTGAAAGGTAATCCCTAAACGCCACAATATGTACCCAAGGGGTGCTGTATAAAGGGAGAAAAGCAGGGGACCTCAGACAGACTTCTGTGGAACCCCACATTTTATGTCCCTTAAGCCTGGGTCCCACCAAATAACGAAGGCTGACTAATGAGCCACGCTGTTGGGAAAGTGTCGGTACACGGACCCACAACAGGGGGCGCAAAGGAACGGACAATGGAGTAGGTCAAATAACAACACTTTACTGTTGTGAATGTGCACAACAAATACAACAGATTACAACAATAGATCAGAATCAATTCACAAAGGTGTCGTGTCGGCAGGCTCGAAGATAGGAGACACCTGTCCAAAGCAGAACCGGAACCACACGATTTCCTCCGCCACCAGACCCCGGGAATACTGGAGCCGCCAAGTCCCGAACTCCCAGGTGGCCACTGCCTCCACGTGTCGGACCTGGTACTGCTGGCGAGGAACAAAAACACAATTAAAGGTGGGCGCGTTTGCACCCAGTAATCCGCACGGCAGGAAAGCTACCTCCACCTCTCGTTGGAAAAAAGGTCTGTTATCACTCACAAAAATCACAAAAGGTTACTGTCAAGCAGTCAGCTGAGAATATTACCTTCCAGGTAGAACGATATCTCGGCAAAGAGGTGGAGACGTAGTCCTGCTGATGTACCCCTGCTGATTGGTAACAGCTGTTGCAGGTGATGCGTGACAGATGTCACCCTGGCTGCTCCTGTGAGGCGGCTGCGCCCTCTGGTGCCTGGAGCCCGCACTCCAGGCAGGGCGCCCTCTGGTGGTGGGCCAGCAGTACCTCCTCTTCTGGCGGCCCACACAACACACGCAGCATGTTTTCTTTGCTACAAGAGGGTTTCTTCAACTATCGTGGGAGAATAGTGGCTCTGAGTGGCTCTTAGAGGCATTATCTTCAGTTAAGGAGGCTCATCTCTCAGCGTGGCACTAATTTCAAGATGTTCAAAATGGCGCTTTTATTTTAAAGAGTCACAGGTTTGATCAGACCTGAGTGAGCGAGAGAGAGAGAGAGAGAGACAGAGAAAGAGAGAGAGTGGGGGAGAGAGCGACAGAGAGACAGAGAGAGAGCGAGTGAGAGAGAAAGCAACACAGGGAGAGAGAGCGAGCGAGCGACCTGCTGTTTCTGTTCTGTGTCTGGATTTCTGAGTTGAAGTTCCATTCCCTGTTCTAAACACACACACACACACACACACACACACACACACACACACACACACACACACACACACACACACACACACACACACACACACACACACACACAGATGTCCATCAGTTAGATCAGCTGTTCTGAGCACACAGCAGTGCTGCGGCTGTGTGATCATGTTCTCCAGCTGATTCACTCTGTATGCACGCACTCAGTTTTTGGATGTGTACAGGAGTGCGGTGTTTCACAGACTTGCATGGAGTAACACCGTACTGCGCAGACTTGCTTAAAACTGCATATTTTGTGTCCAGTGCTCTACGCCAAAAAAATTAAACATTTAATTTCTTGCGTCCTACATGCGCAGCCCTCAACATAATGCTGTGTAGGGAGAAAAAACTCAGTGTAGAGCTGCTCAATTTGGCATAGACGGTACACCACAATACGCAGCTCTATGTTTGCGCCAGTGTGAAAGGGGCTTTAATATGAGTCAGGGAACAATGTGCTGTCGAGGCTTAAATGGGACACTGCGTTTTGTGAAGAGGCCATATAAATGCTAGGACATGTAATTAGAACATGACCACTCAAGTGAAATATTAATCGATTTGACAATTTCACTAGAACCACGAATCTGGCATTAAACAAAACAACATGATCACACCACGGGGATGTTACACCAACAGTGTGGTGTGCGTTCAGAAGGTTAGCACAAAGATTGCAAGAGAAAGCATCATCCAAAAACCTCCATAATCAGCGAGTGTGACTTGATATCATAAGGCATGATAAGACACTCTAAGCTGGCACCTTCAAGCTGATGTCGCCTTCTTTAATTTAAATCTAAAAGGCGCAATCATGTGTGTATTTACAATTGAGTTGAACATTTCACTTGTAGCACTGATTATTTATGTTACTGGTCTGTAAATGGCCCTGTGATCTATTACGGGTAATCTAGCAAAGGGCATCACTAGAATATAGCTCATTTCAATACAAAAGCAGCCACCCACATGCTCAGAATAGTCCAGTCAGGATATGACAAAATTTAGATCAACCCACCACTAATTGCAATAGTTTTTATGTTTGCTATATGTTTAGTGATCTTTCAGATCTTTCCATACAACAAGAATAATATATCCAAAATTGAGAAAAATCTAACTATGGGAACATACCAGGGGCGACTGAGAAATTTTGAGCTTGACCCAGAAAAAGTAGGGCATGGTTCTCCATCTTTTGCATTCTGAGAAACCAACATTCATTCCTTGAGAATGTGTAAAAGTTTGACTGATTGGGTGCAATGTTCAGAAATACTGGTCCTGTTGCTTGGGTGGGTAGGGACAGTTCCCATGGGATAAAAAAGCTTTTCAACCTACCATCCCTGGTTCTCATGACCAGGCACCTAAGTGGCTCTACTCTACTCTTTTCTACTCTCCCATTTTACTCTTCCTTTTTAGATATTTAGATATACCTTTATATACTAGCATAGTTCCACCTTAGAATTGGAATATAATATATAAGATATACCTTACTGAATTTCCATATAATTTATATATGTTCAATAAAGCCCCTCTATTAATCAGTCAATCTAAAATATTTACATTTTAACAGCGTCTGCAGGAGGCTTTGTGTCTGCATGTACATGAGCTTTTGACAAGAGCGGAAGTTATGCAAATCAAGGAACATTTGCAGATCACCCCCTGTGGATTTGCTGGTATTAATGAGACATATTTAACTCCATAGGAAGTTAGTTACCAGCCTGTGATGTCACCATGCTAACATCCACAAAATAAGTTCAGAAATGTTACTAGGTTCCAAAGACGGTGTTTTCGGTTTTAGAAGTGTTTATTTCTTGCTATGTTTTACATTATATATGAGAAAGAGGGTATATTTAAACACAAACGAAACAGAGTTTTGTAGCTAGCTCCCAGCCTGTGATGTCACCATGCTAACGTCACAAAATAAGTTCAGAGGTGTTATTAGGTTCCAAAAACAACCTTTTCAGTTTTAGAATATTTTATTTCTCGCTAGCTTTTACATAATATATGAGAAACATGCATATAAACACACAAAACAAAGCTGTTTTGGAGAGACCAGCCACTGATGTCACAGTACAGCTCTACTCGCGCCCACCACTCAAAAACAAAGCAGAGCAGATTCACACAGAATGTGAGATTTTTAACCTCTCAAAATATCTCTTTAAATTTATCAAGGTTAGCCATCTTTGAACTTGTCCAAGGTCTGTGTCTCAACAATGTTCCCTGTGAACCACCAAAACAACACAAAGACAGACAAGAATGAGAGACAATTGGTGAAGACAATAACTGTGACTTGAGACACCCAACCATACAACATACCATGACAAACAACCACACATGAACAAACAGTGACAGCAACAGTCTGTTGTCTAATTAGTGAGCATCCATACCCTAATCCAGAACACCGTAGTGTTAATCCTCTTAAGAGCACCCAAAAACCGAATTGTGGTGACGGCCACAAACACGCGACCATCGACACACAGAGACCCAGATCACAGCTAAATATCCGATCACTACTGTGGCTGGTGTGTTGGGCCAAGACAAGAGTACAGAACCTTACCATATGACATGGACCACTCTGGCACATCAGAAGCCACGCGGCTGGCCACGAGCGACGGCGATAGTGGGTCCAGGACACAGGGCCCCGGGGGAGCCAGGAGAAAAGGGGCAGCAGAACGGCAGGTGGGCCAGGAAAGGCAGCCCCCAGAGCCACCGGACAGCACAGCAAACCAACAGGGGAGTGGCCCGACGGCGCCGGAATGCACCCCCAACAACACCCCCCCCTCCCCAGGGTCGCAGGGAGCCACCCCAAATGCGAGGGAAGCACACAGGGTGCCAGCATGGGCCCACCAATAGGGGGAGCCCCAGAACCATGCCACCCAGGCCACGGCCCCCGAGGGCGTGAGCGAGCGGCAGCAAGGACGGGGGTGCAAAGGAGCCACTGCAACCGAATCCAAAGCACATGGTAGGGACCACCGAGCCACACGAGGGCGGGGCCCAGCCCCCAGACAAGAGGCGAAGCCTGACCCCGGGGCCAGGAAGAGCACAAGCCCCCCCGACAGCTAGGCCCCCAGCGCAACCAGCAGTGCCCCCCAAGCTCCCCCATCCCGGATCCCACCCCAGCCACCAAGGCCCATGATCACGAGACCGCCCGAGTGAGACCCATCCCGCGGAGACCACGACCTCCCATCCCCCCAGCAGCCACCCGTGCCGCACCACCACCACCCACCCCCACAACGGGCCGTGGGACCCCGGGCCCCACAGGCCCAGAGCAGGGCCAGGGGACCATGGCAGAACCGGCGAGGCAGACCCCCTACCCCAAAGCCCCAGACAACCACAGCCACCTGGGGGCAACCCCACATGCCACACTCACCCTACCTACCAACCCCACCATAGTTGTTACAATTAATCTCCCTTGCTGTGTATGACCCCCTAAGTGTGCAAAGATAAAGTGTTGCATTAAAAGCAGGGCAAGAGATGGCAGGTGGCAGACTGCCGTGAGTGGCCACAGCACACCGCTGTGCCACAGCCAGCCCTGCAAACCCACCACCGTCTAGTGACCCCGACTCTAAATTGGTGAAGGTGTTTACTAAACGTGTAGAAGGAAGGTGTGTGCATTAAAACTGTAAGGCAGGGGTGGCGGATGGAGATCGCAGTGGAATGCTGCAGCGCACAGCTGCGCCACAGACTGCCCTGCAAACCCATCCCCAACACCCTACTGCAAATCATGTGAACCCTAGAATGTGCTTACAAGCCAATATAATGAGCGTGCAGGTGCTAACCTGGTGAAGTGCATTAAAAGGGTGTGGTACGTGAGGCCCAACCCCAAGCAGCAGGCGGAGGGAGAGGTGCGGCAAGGGGAGGAGGCCACCAACACCGGCCCCACTGGGCCCCCAGCCCAACACCAGATCCAGCAGAGGTGCCAGGGAAACCACGGGACAGGGGGAGGCGGGCAGTCCCAGAGGAGCACTGGAGGTCAGGGAGGAGCAAACCAACAGGGGGGACAGGGAGCCACAGAGAGGGTATATTTACACACAAACGGAACAGAGTTTTGTAGCTAGCTCCCAGCCTGTGATGTCACCATGCTTACGTCGCGAAATAAGTTCAGAGGTGTTATTAGGGTCCAAAAACAAACTTTTCAGTTTTAGAAGTGTTTATTTCTCGCTAGCTTTTACATAATATATGAGAAACATGCATATAAACGCACAAAACAAAGCTGTTTTGGAGAGACCAGCCACTGATGTCACAGTACAGCTCTACTCGCGCCCACCACTCAAAAACAAAGTAGAGCAGATTCACACAGAATGTGAGATTTTTAACCTCTCAAAATACCTCTTTAAATTTGTCAAGGTTAGCCATCTTTGAACTTGTTCAAGGTCTGTGTCCCAACAAAGTTCCCTGTGAATTTGAAGACTCTGGCAGTAGAACTGGACTTATGCTGTACACAGACAGACGGACAGACGCCAGGTCTTCACAATACCCGATGGCCATACGTATGTTGGCCTCGGGTAAAAAACAAAAAAGGCATGAAATTTTGACATAAATAATGTGCATGTATCCATCTTCTAATCTATCTAAATAAGACTAACTGTAAAAGTGATTATTTGTATTAACAGTCATATTATTATATTTTTGTTTTTTATACCCTGGTGATAGTTTCCTGTTTACTCTCATGGATTTACTTGCATCACTAATGTTTTTCGAAACATTATTTCTCACCAATAAAGCAGAAGTAGATGCTACAGTTAGAGGACTGATTTCCCACAATCTTTTAATGGGATTAGAATTGTGAAGAAATTAATTTAGCCTTTAAACCTAGAAGTAGCTACAGTACATTATCATTAAAAGAACAGGATTGGCACTCAGGAGAAACTAAGTGCAATTCATTCAAGTAAGCTGTAATTTTAGTGTCATATTGAGTGCTTTGGATTCAAAATAATGGGTCTTGTTGAATTTTATTTTGCATCCATGGGAAGCTTCTTGTAAAGGTTGGATGGTTAGTTAATGGTTTGTTAGTTCTCCAGGTCTTTGTCCGCTTATTCCGATGCACTCTTTGCATGACTTACATTAACCTCTTAACTATATTGCTACATATTAATGACCCAAAGGATTATTACATCATGGTGATTTGTTTATTTGGTTTGTGTGTGTGTGCGTGTTGAGCCTACTGGATTATCCTCAGGTGTCACCATGCCCTCAGCGAGCTGCAAATAGGATTAGAAGATAATCTTTTTATTAAATTGTCTTTCACACATTTGTGAAGTTGCAGCACTTTTGCCAAATGAATTCTTCACAAGTTTCATCAAGTGTGTGATGTACAAACATTTGATGATTGTGCACTGCATTACATCCTAGGATTAGACAAAACCAACTAAATTACAACACAACATACCAACCTAAGTTAAAAAACAGTAAAAGCATATTATGTACCTTCAACACTGTGTACATGTTTACAGTGCAAATTTGTGATGTGGTTGTGTCGGCGGTGGAGGGAGGAGGCGGGGAGAAAGCGATGTCACTTCCTGTGGAATGCTTAGAAACAATGCTGGCTAAAAGTAACACCGTATCAAACTAGCACAGCGTATGCAAGTAGAGTTTCCACAACTATTTTTATGGCCTGGACAAAGAGACACAAAGTACAACATCAATATTCAACTAAATTAGAGGTTGCATTCTGAAGCAAATACTGTAAGTACGTGCAGTCAACCAAGGATGTGTCATGTTCTGCCCTGGTCCTTTGCCCTTTTTTTTAACCTTGTGTATAGATTGTCTGTTTTTCCCCCAGGTGGCGTACTGCAAAGCCGAGGAACACATGTAACTCATCATCTCCTCGCACCTGAAGCTTATGATCGGCTCATCAGGAGCGAGGCACTTAAACCCCGGTTTTAGCTCAGTCTTCGCAGGATTCTTTGTTTTCGCTGTCATGAAGCCAGTACGTTTTTCCTGAGGCCAGATTCTTCTAGGAGCTTCACTGATATTCCATGACCTTGACCTCATCTTTCCTGCCGCTACCATGCTCTCCGATGTCAAAGCTTTCTACAGCTTATTTCAAGGTAACCGGGCCAAAACTAATTCCCGTATTAGAGCTTGTTGATTTCCCTGGTGTTTCCAGACACTCTCCTGCGCGGCTCCCATGTCACATATGCTCCTGGTGCCACGACTATCTGCACCACACCACTTTGGAACTCTCCACCTCTCAGCTACAGAGCATGTAGCTCTGCCACACTTCAGTTAAGTTCCTTCATGTTCGGTGAGATCCTGCTCTCACCCTGCTCCTGTATGTGACTGTACATGAACTGTTTCCAAGAACCGGCTCCAAGAACTGTTCCTAGAGCTAGTACCAAGAACTATTTCCAAGAACTGCATAAACTCTGGTAGTGAACCACTAAGAACTTTCCAAGTCATTTCTAAAGTCCTGCTTAATTGGAACTGGGTCACATGAAGTGCAGCACTTGACCTCTGAAGATACAGTAACTCATGAACTGTGATGTTCCACCGCTGCAAGCGGGTCCTGTCTTGGCTCAGCAGGCCGTCAAACAAGCAAAGAATTATTCACTTGTTTATTGTAAATACATCTCTCTTCATTCACAACCATTTCTGTTCCTTGCTCCCAGCATTTAAGTCCATCATCTGTAACGGTCCTGTCCAGACCCCTAACCATAACAGGATGACCAGTAAAAGCAGACAAAAGTGGAAAGTTACATATATGACTATATGTAATATGTATATGTCGTGGACATGAACGAGCAAAGCTCTTCAGCATCTCACCGTGTCGTTTAGGTCCTTCAGACGTTTTTCAGTAAATGCTTAATTTACATTTACATTAGCATGGCTAAAAACCTTTGGTGGGGAAGCAAACTTCCCAACTACGGCCCTCTTATCCCCCCACCATTTTAAGCATTTTTCTTTATTTGTCTGTCACATGCCTGGAAAGATCTCACAAGCTAATTTAGGTTCTTCACACTTTATTTACAGTAAATGCTTCTGGGGAGCATTAGTATGGTGAAAAACCTTCAGCTTCCAGGGAGCTTTGCCCCCCCCAACTATGGCCCTGTTAACCCCTGCCATTTTAAGCATTTTCCTTGATTTGCATCTCACATGCCTGGAAAGTCTTCATCATTTCATTTACGTCCTTCAGACTTTATTTTCAGTAAATGCTTCTGGGAAGCACTGGCATAGCTAAAAAAAAAAAACCTTTCAGACTTAAAAGACATTTAAACACTATATAGTCAATGGCTGACCTCATGTGCTGTCAAGGTGTGTGCTGCCTCTCACTTTAGTGTTCTCCGATTCAATGTCAACTGAACATTTAGCATTTTCTGTTTCGGTGTCGACTGTGCACTGAATTCCCGCGAGATCTCCTCTGTTCACGCGAGATCTCCTCTTTCTCTTTTTTAAAATTTTCTTTTTTCTTTTTCAAATTGAGACAAAGTTACACAAAAACCTTAGAGAGGATAAACATACCAGCGCAAAAACAACATAATGAAAAACAGGTTAATATCCACTGCTGTAGCTCCAGGAAGTGTTCAACATTTGACATTTCCTGTTTCACTGTGGGCTCAAAATTAGGTACTGTTTCAGTGTCAACTTACCATTGAATTCCCGTAAGATCCCATGAGATCTCCTTCATTGTCAATCCAGGAAGCATCGATCCAGGAAGTGTCCAACACTTGACATTTCCTGTTTCACTGTGGAGTCAAAATTTGGCACTTCTTGTTTCAGTGTCAACTTGCCACTGAATTTCCGCAAGATCTCATGAGATGATCTCTATTGTCAATTCAGGAAATGTCGATCCAGGAAGTGTTCAACATGTGACATTTTTTGTTTCACTGTGGACTCAAAATTTGGCACTTCCTGTTTGGGACTCCCTGTACCATGAGTGAGCCTTGTCATTTCAAGGTGTATAAACCGCACTGTACAGACATGTTATGAATAGCGACAACAACTTCAATTCGTCCATATTCAGTTTTGCTTTCTGTCTTGACAGTTCCTCATCATTTGCATAGTTCCCGTAACGCCAACGTTCTGTTTGATTGTTGTCCAACTTCGTCCAATCTCCGTCCAATCTCCCAAGTCTGACATCTTGCACAAACATTGACAATATCTGAACGGGTTAATAACTAAAGCTCAGATGAGCTGAACGCAACTCGTCCATGTGTGGGACGAAAAGCAACATTGTCATACAGAAACAACAGCGGTAAGAACATATGATGAACTACTTTAACTACGCACGTTCCAGTCATCTGTGGCTGGAGAAGCTGTGCACACACACACAAACAAACAGCTGTGTACCACAGACAGCTGTACACATGTTGGCATGCTGTCTGTGGCTGGAACATTCCAGCCACAGACAGCACACGTGGTTTACCTGTTGTCAAGCCAACCAGAACTCGTAACTGTAGGTGCTGTGGAGAGCGCACGTTGGCTGCAGACCAACGTGATCACAGGCTGGCTGTGCTCAGCCTGATACCCGCTGTCAAGTCACGTCATCATGAATGTTTTGTTTTGATTTTGGTTAAAGCGTCAAAGTCTCTGTTCGCTTCATTTTTCTTTTGTGAGTTTCGATTTTGTTTTGTTCTTTTATGCGCTCTGGACTCACAGGCTTTTTGGTGATGTGAGAAGTGCCAGCTCATTCGTCCACTTTTCTCAATGACTTTGGGACTTTTTTCCTTCATTCAGCTATCGCCGTATGCCGTGTGACCGGGCCTTAAAATATGATGCATATGATGCAATAATCCTACATCCGGGGACAGCCCTCATTTGTCCCATCAGAAACATGGCACTTTCTTTGAGTTTTTGGGCAAATTACATGGCAAACAAAGTCAAAATGCTACAAAAAAGTGACAGTGCAGTGGAAAGCAGACATGTTGCGCTTCGATTATGAGGCAGAGCTCAAACATGTCAAGGCGGTTGTGCAGGCGAGACTAGAGTCCATTGATTGAGAGAGTAGTGTCAATCCAGAATGGCGGCATTATGGTTCCAACTGCGCTGAACTACTGAATGAAGCTTTATGTTTTCAACATTTTTTTTTTTTTAATCATTTAACCACATACAGCAACACATCCAGGCACAGGTATTTTCAAAATAAATATAAGAATAGTTAAGCTATCAAATTTACATAAATTTACAATTTATGATGATTTATTTAATTACTTTAAAGCCTGATTTACGCTTCTGCAGCTCTGTAACTCTGTGTTATGCAATGATGTGCATGACAGTTTTAAAGTCCTCCATCGCTGTGTTGTGCTTTATTACATACGGCAAGGACGTAATAAATTCACCTGCGTTTATTTGTCTGTCTGTCTGTCTGACTGTTAGCAGGATTACGTCAAAACTACTGCACGGCTTCTCACAAAATTTTCAACACAGATACATATTAGGCCATGGAAGACTCGATTAAATGTTGAAGGTGATCTGGATCTAGATCCGGATTCTGTATCAAGTTTCACTTCATATAGTCTTTGAAGGATTATGTCAAAACTACTTCACAGATTCTCACCAAATTTGCACCACAAATAGATATTAGGCCATGGAAGACCCCACTGAATTTGGGAGTAGAGGTGGATCTGAATCCAGATTTTGGATCAAGATTTCACTTTATATAGGCTTTGAAGGATTATTTCAAAACTATGTCACAGATTCTCACCATATTTGCACCACAGATAGATATTAGGGCACAGAAGACTCCATTAAATTTTGGAGGTGAGCCGGATCTGGATTGGCGGAAGTCAGAAATCTCTGATTGCTCTTGTTATGGATTAATTTGACCCTCAACAAGCTCTTCTTTCTACAATCATCACCTCCAAACCAAAGGTAAGCTGTACAATTTCATCTTTTTCAGACTCCATGTTGTAAATTTGTGGACTTTTTTGTCAAATATACGTGAACCCGAAATGTAATCAACGTGCGCACTACAAAAACTGTTAGAATATGATGGCAGACAAAGGAGTGAAAGCAGAAAAGTGTCAAATCACAGCATTTTGTGTCTGATTTAACAGGTGCACATCCAGGCTGCGGGTCTGAGTCTGAGCACGGTTTGAAAAAAAAACATAAACGGCCGGGCTTTTAATCACGGAAATTGGTCTCATTTCCCTCAAATCGGCGAGTAACAGAGCGTTGAACTTTAATTTGTACCTCTGTTACTTTGCACATCCAGACTGCTCAGGGTTTTTAATGGAAATACATTGTGATCGGACGGGATATTTTATCCAATGTGAGCAAAAAATCTGTTATATATGGTGTTTATTAAATGGAAAACAATACAAACACTTTGGGACATTTTTTGTATGGTGATTGTGAATATCTGGGTTATAGGATGATGGTTTAGGTGAGTTTTACTGCATATGGGACTGAACAATAAATTTACCTCACAAAACTTTGACGATGAAGCCGGCTTCCATCCCACATGGCTGACTTTATTTTCCCAAATGTTTCTTCTGTTCGGATCGCAAGAGAATCTGTACATCTTGAAGCCCTTGTTGTGTCTATTTGTGCCTCCAAATGCACAGCAACCTGGCATTTTCAGCAAATAAATAAATAAAATGGCTGGATTTACATGCAGACAGATTAACAGCGAATGCTATTTTGGAACCAAGATGGCACCATGAGTCACGTGACCGTTTTTTTTAATTTTTTTTACTTGTTATGTCGTTACTCTCTCAAGCGACTCTAGGCAAGACAACGCAGCTACTCTGACTAGGTGTGTAGGCCAAAACTTACCGACACAGACACATTGATTACAGCCAAAACCAAAACAGTACACCATTTTCTTGTTAGAAGTGGTGCTGTGTTTATGTTGTGCAACCGCAGGCTGTCCCCGGAAGTGATCAAATCCCACGATATCACGCAGGGGCTCAAACGGGACTGCACTGCCCTATTTTTCTAGAGTTGTTAAATTGTTATAGAGGGTTTTCATGTGACGTATCGGTCACGTCATTTTGTGTCCTGCGGCCATTCTGGATTACGACGCGGTGGCCGCTGTGATTACACTTCGTGCATTTGGCGAACAATTGCAGAAGTTTCAACGTCGGTGTGAAGAAGCCTCACAGCACCGTGTCGCTGTGAGAGATCCGCCGCAAACAGAAATCCACTGCTCCCAGAATTTTATTTTATTTTATTCGGCAATAAAATGATATAACAATACATAAAAATACTGCAGAGGATAACTCAAGAATGCTTGAAATACGGATGCTTATTTACATTGTGGTCCTCGAGCACCGAGCTGCTGATCCGCAAGCTCACCTTCCAGCGCCTGGTGAGAGAAATCGCTCAGGACTTCAAGACGACCTCCGCTTTCAGAGCTCCGCTGTGATGCTCTGCAGGAGGCCGGCGAGGCTGACCTGGTCGGCAGCTTCCTAGTTCACAATATCGCAGTGTGACACAGTCGGCCAGTTCGTTACATTAACACTAAACTCACTATCTGGTATAAGATACGGATCCACTGAGCCAACTGCTACACATCTATCACGATAAATAGCTTTATCTCGAGGATTTAAAGCCTCGTAATAACCGGACATTCTCTTCATTTTTCTATCACGCGTCAGCCTCCTTGTAATCCAGAATGGCGACGGCACCTGTCCTGCAGCAAATCGGTCACATGATTGAAAACCCTCTATATCAGTGGTCCTTTCATTTTTCCTGGAAATAACCTGAGCCTACCCTGTGCTGACATAATAAACGTGAATGATTTTAAGCCCCACTTTCACTTACTAGGTTTTTGTTTGATAAAAATATAAACCAATACATACAATTCATGCAAACAATAAGAAAAAACCTGTTATGAAGTGTTTGAGAGCGTGAACTGCCCTTGGAAAGGAAATATCTTTCCATCCTTGGTGATGCTTGTGTGGTAAATTTAAACACAATGAACGTCTAAAATTGTAACATGTGTAATGATAAAAGCATTGGTCGATGTAGTTTCTGACATGGTGTTTAGGTCTTTTTTCAATTCTGTCATTTCTCCTGTTGCTAAGTTATTATAACATCTGAGCCTAATGTCTGCCACATTGGCCTGTCAGCAAGTGTCTTTTCTTGAGTGAAACACAGAACCAAAATAATCTCAATTACTGGAACTTTAACATGATACAAATTGTCGTCACGGGTGATGAAGTGGTCCCATTTGGTTTTTGAGAATGGATGGTGCCGTTACAGGACGATTCTCCAGAGTTTGATGAGATGGTGGTATAAAGTCCAAGTCTCACTTCCATACATTATTAGAGAGTAATTAATGCCTGTTCTGCTGCCCATGTTAGTTTGTCATATAACAATTATATCAATATAAAAATATAGCCAGCAACACTCAAGTGTCCTTCTTAATAAAAGTTTTAATGACTCACACGGCAAGACGACAGGATCAGGAGCACAGACACACTTGCTCCTGATCCTGTCGTCTTGCCGTGAGTCATTAAAACTTTTATTAAGAAGGACACTTGAGTGTTGCTGGCTATATTTTTATATTGACTTAGTTTTTGAACCCTGCATCTCCACTCCTGGTCCCTGTGAGTGCTCGTTTTTTTCTCTGCTTTGATATAACAATTATAACAACTTCCAAACTCGAGTGAAAGTGGCTGCTGGGGAAAGGTAAAAGGAAATCCATGCATGTAGATAATGAAGTAGAGTGAAGTCAGACCTGTAAGCCACATGCCACTGACCTGTTCTGGACCCCTAACAATAAGGATTACCTTTAACTGAAATCCACTTGTTTTCCACTTGTGATGGAGAACATTTTAAATTGAATTAAATTAATTTATTTACTGCTAAATCCCAGCAGAAGTCATCTGGAAACGAGTGAGCGCATTAGCAACAACGGCAAGGGATAAATAATTATGAACTAAATATTTTAAAATGTGCCATTCCATGTCTTGTGTCTTCTGTATGAAATATCTTTGGACAGGATTTTGTCTAGCAACTTGTTCACCAAAAGTTTTTTTTTCTTTCATTATCTTATTCCTATTGCATCAAACATCAAATGTATTTTGTTTCTATCTATTTAATGAAAGAAAATATGCATTTATAAATTTACAAATGCTATTTTTAATAAACAAGAACAAACTTGATTTTCTTGGTGGTGTATTGTTTTGTACAGGGCAACAGACATACAGTTGCTAATAACTCAGTGACTCAGTGATTGTAAAACCCTGATTAAATATGTATTGTATTTTCCCGACTGTGATGGATTTAACAAGTATTCAAGGATTTTTTTTTTTATTGTCATACCATACTCGTATATGCTTCTTCATGACATGATATAAATTTAGGTTTGAAAAGATCCCGGGTGTTAAATAACTTAACGGATGTCTGTTCCTCCTACAGTCCACGAGCATCTCCTTCATTTTGCAGATGTTGTTTGTGCACTAACCTTCAAAGTGTTCAACCTCCCACCTGTAGCTGGACTCATCGCTGTTGCTGATGCATCCCATCACGACTGTTTTGTCAGCGAATGTCGCTATATGACAGCCTGGGTGTTTTGGTGTGCAGTCATAAGTGAGCAGGGTGTACAGTAGGGGGCTCAGCACAGCCCTGGAAAGTCCAAGACCCAGTTTCAGAGGGAGGTACTCAATTTGAGTGAGTTTCTGCACCAGGGTCTGTTGTATTATTGTGCTGAAGACAGATGCGAAGCCCACAAAGAGTAGGTGCTGTAGGAGTGCTTGTTCTCCAGGTGACTAAATGTCGTGTGGACTACATGTGCGATAGTGTCGCATGTTGATCTGTTTTTGTGGTAGGCATACTGGTGTGGGTCCACGATGATGTCGATGGAGTCCTTGATGTGTGCCATGATCAGCCTCTCAAAGCACTTCATGACTTGGGGTGAGAGCTACCGGCCAATAGTCACTCAGGCCTGTCACTGTGAAACTTCAGCTAATATCCATAGTTTCACCAAAAATATTAGTCCTATCGACATTCCATTTTGGCAGCATTCATCCTTGACCCAAAAATACATAAGCATACCAAACAGCAAATACCAGCTCTCCACAGTTTGCTTGCAATCAAAGTTATACGCACAAATGCAGAGCTTTTTGTCTTTTCTGCATTCTGCTGCAAGCAGGTACTTTTAATTTGACACACCCACAAACAAAGACGGTGGCGGAAGACATCAAATGACAAAGACAACAAACAACACTGTTAAACTAACATGAACCACAATAACATTCAAAACCCCAAACTCCCATGGTGCATTGCAGCGCAATGTCCATTGTTCACTGGTTAGCTCATATTGTTAATTTTGCCAACAATATTAGTCCTGTTATCTTTCTGTTTTCGCAGCATTAATCCTTGATCCAAAATATATAAGTATACCAAAGTGCAAATGTCACTCTCCCCAGTTTTTCCGTGATCGAAGCCATAATCACGCACGTACACACGCACACACAGGCCACTTGGCTATTATAATATAGATTTTAAAAATGCCAACAATAAAAGGGACACTACAACAATTAAAATTAAGGAGCTGTTAATAAAAAAATATGTAATTGATACACTGATATAATCAACATATATATTTTTCCTCTTTAAGAGACACAATTTCCATTCTGGTGCAACTTGTACTCAGGAAAATATGGCAGAATCAAAGCTTCCAGGACAAAATGAGGTATGGCCTTTTAGTTTGAGTTTATTCACTTTAAAAGATTAAACCTGTTTCATTCTGACAATATTCTGGACAAATGTGCTCATGTAACACACCAACAGAGTCACACTGGGGTTAAAATTATTCATTCATTTCCTACAAGTCTTTATAAATAATGACTTAGAGAAGTCTAATGAGGAATCACGTCTGTTTTGGTGGTCAAAGTGCCCTTGAAATTAATGAGCAAGTCTGCAAAATGGCTTTTAGGTAGCAATTTGTCCTACAGTCTTTATTGGGGAAATATCTAATTTGTTACACATCGTGTTTTTGTAACCTTAGTTTGTATACTGTGCTTTGCATCTGATTAAAATCACTGTTATGCAGAAACTGGAGTGTAAGAGAGACCCACTGAATTAGAGGAATTCGATTGTCATAACAGATGTGAGAAGAGAATGACTCCACACAGCCAGAAGTTTACGCAGCGGAGAGATTTGTGTTAAATTGTGCAGCGTGTGGAACAAGCCATTTACCCATGTGGATATGTTCCTGCTCCCTTGAGTGTACTCTCAAGCCCAAAGTCTCTTCTGGTCTAACCAAGCTAGAAAATCCACTCATTAAACAAACTGCTTGCTCTGATTTTGTGATGTTTTTACAGAAGTTCTCATTTGACTGTGAATGTTTCCTCAAGTCTACAGATTGTCCTTTTCTGTGTCAGTGACGACAGTTCTGGCAAATCCATCACGCGTTGTCAGCTGTCAGACTTTGGGGGAAAAACAATTAAAGGCTTCAGGTACAGGTCGAGATGCTCCAAAAGTCAATGAGGCAGAGGAGGAAGGTACGTGGAAGACAATTAAATGACCTACAGTCTGATGTTGAGGACTCCAGGGACTCCAAAGACAAAGACAAAGGAAGGAAACACACTGAAGTATGTTCACTTCACTCTAATTATTTAGTCTTACAGGGAAATAATGATTCCACTGCCTAACCCGTGCTGTGCCTCAGTTATATAAAACAAACAAGAATGTGACACTGTAATTGTTCTAACACCATTTTCTTTTGGGGGTTTTTTTTAGATGGCTGCAACAAACAAATGTATGGTTTGGTTCTAGCAGGAAGTGATGCTTTGTATCAAATGGCATCAAACTCACTTAGGAATGGCCACTTTTGTTTAGCATAAAACATCAAAATGGGGAAATGGAATTCTGATGTTCCATCTGATACTGTGTACTTGCGGACTTGTTTACACAGATCTTGGCTAAAAGTCTTCAGAATTTTCTCCTACTGCACATATTCTATCCGGTGTATACAGGTGCATCTCAAAATGTTGGAGTATCATGAAAAAGTTCAGTATTTTTTTATCAGGTATTTCAGAGAGTGAAAATTTGACATATTCGTACATAGAAACTAAAATGTTGCAATCATTTTTTTTTAAATCATTGCAGCCTACAGCTCCAAAAATTAGAAAATTAGAAAAACTATTAGAATATTTTATTTCAAGTCACTCTTTATGCAGTATGAGCACAGCCGGTCTGCTCTGTGTAAGCCTGATCTCGTCAGATCTCAGGAGCTAAGCAGAGCAGGATCTGGTTAGTACTTGGATGGGAGACCTCTTCGGAACACCAGCGGCTGTGTATGTTTCTCCAGGTAAAACTGGAGTTGCATCAGGAAAAGCACCCGGTGTAAAACCTGTGCCAATTACCAATGCAGATCTGGCTGTATCCGCTGTGGCCACCCCGAACAAAAACCGAGAGCAGATGAATGGACAACAACAAACATTTATGCAGTATGAATACATGAATCTCTCATATCTGGTTCAGTATGCACAACCACAATCATGCTGAACTAACAGTTGTGCAGAAGACACTCATGGACTCTACACAAGGAGGTTAAGACTCAGAAGGTCATTGCTGAAAGCTCTGAATGTTCAGAGTTCTGGATCAAAGAATAGTCGTGGAAAGTTGACTAGACGGGAAAAATGTGATCAGAAAAGATGCACAATCAACAGCGACGACCACAGCCTTGAGAAGATTGTAAGGTAAAGTCAATTCAAGAACTTCAGGGAACTTCACAAGGAATAAACTGAGGCTGGAGTCAGTGCATCAAGAGCCACCACACACAGACATGTCCAGGAAATTGGCTACAAGTGCTGTAGTCCTGGTGCCAAGTAAATCTTGAACCTGAGACTGTTAGAAGCATCTTACCTGAACTAAGGAGAAAAATAACTGGACTGTTGCTCAGTAATCGAAAGTCCTCTTTTCAGATAAAAGTAAATGTTACATTTCATTTGGAAATCAAGTTCCCAGAGTCTGGAGGAAGACTGGGGAGACACAAAGTCCAAGGTGCTTTAAGTCCAGTGTGAAGTTTTCACAGTCAGTGATGGTTTGAGGTGCGATGTCACCTGCTGGTGTTGGTCTGCTGTGTTTTGTCAAGTCCAAAGTCAACCCAGCACTCAACCAGGAGATTGTAGGACACTTCATGTTTCCATCTGCTGACAAGACTTATGGAGATGCTGATTTCCTCTTCCAGCAGGACTTGGCATCTGCCCACAGTGCCAAGAGACACCAGAACCAACAATCCAGAGGAGTTGAAGGCTGTTATCAAACCAACCTGGACTTTCAGAACACCTGAGCAGTGCCAGATGCTGATCGCCTCCATGGCACGGCATGGCACACTGATACAGGAATTCCTTCAAAAGGGGCCACAACCATATATGGACATACTTTTCAGAAGTTAGATATTTCTGTATTAAAGTGATCTTTTGAAATATTTTAATATGATGAGATATACATTATCTATTTTTTGGAGCTGAAAGCTGTAATTATAAAGATTAAAAAAAAAAATGATGGAAACATTTTCATTTCTACTGAGATACACTTGTATATTTTGAGCAGTTGTATTAGGCTGAGCCTACTGTCAGGATGTTCCATATCTCCAGTGTCAGGATCCTGGTGGCAGTCAGATGCAAACCACAAAATTTCAGTGATACTGCAAAGCTGGTAAAGTAGCTGAGGGCCAGGAAAGCTGTAGGAATAAGCTGTAGTGAGGATTAACTCCTCAAGGAGTGTGGAATGCTATTCTCTTGGTGGCAATTAGTCTTTGCATTCATCTGGGAGACAGGCATCATTCTTCAGAATAGAAGCAAAGACTTGTTGTTCATCTCTGGAAAAGAAAGCGGTGATCACCTAGATTGCAGTACCTACAGGGGTATTACACTGCTTTCTGTGCTAGACAAAGTACTGACAATAGTTTTTCTAAACCCTCTGGGGCCTGTGGACTCGCTGGCATGTCCATCTCTGTTTTTTGTCATATTTCTATAAGTAGATCAGCAATGCAATGCCACAGAGACTTCATTCAATCACTTCCTGAAACTAGAGTCTGCCTACCAGAGGCTGAAGCATCTGTCCGTGGAGGATTCACATGCCACTAAATGCTCAGAAATGCTAAATTTGCAGTCCTGTCAGTTTGTAAACACTTTATAATTTTCATGTAATCTTACAAAGAAAACGGTCATGGGTAAAAGTCTGGGTAAATACTGGCATTACATTGTGGTTTCAAATCGAATATCGCTGTAACATCATCTTTTCTAAGGTTTAATGAGTTCTTGGTCTCTTCCTTCATCGACATGCATTTTATAATGTTATGTGACTATTTCTGTACATCATGTGACCTATAATTGTAGAAAAAGTGTTTCCATTGCAGTTTTATGAAGTATGGCTTTTTCAAACCACGTCATATGAGTGTAAAAAGTGTTTTGAGACATTTGGAAGATTTTTCTAAATATGTGTAAGCGTGTTTTCTATTTGCTACTTCACACTGCTCACCTTCCGATCCAAAATTCATAAAAAGCGTCACAGCAGGCAGGTGCCTATCCCACAGGTCACTGGCCAAAAGGCAGGGTCCACCCTGGACAGAATGCCAGTCCATTGCACGGTCACATATAGAGAGACAAACACACTCATTCTCTCATGGCCAGTTTAGTCACCAATTCGCCATGGCTGACCTTAGAGTCACCAATTCGCAGAACCCTCATGCATGTCTTTGGAAGTGGGAGGAAGCCAGAGATATAACCCACAGAAACATGAGAACATGCAAACTCCACACAGAAAGGACCAGGTCAGAAGCGAACCTGAACTAAAGGTTATGTGGACTTCCAACTTACAGACAAGAGCTTGATTCCAGGTACATTAACTTCACGGTACCTGCCTGTGATTTTGGCCAAGGTATGTTATCTGCATTGCCTGACATCCCATCCAGGGGTTAAGCACAGGGCTGATGGGCTTCAGGGCCTGTATACAACTTGCTCCCTTCTCAAAGACAATAACACACTGGTTGTACAAGTAGGCCCTTACATACAGCCAAATCTTTTCAAATTAACCCTGAATTATGCCACTTATTATTAGTTGACAAGTGACAAGTGACAAAGTTTTTTATTCGGCACACAAAATATTCAAATAGAAAAAAATGAACAATTCCACAAACAAACACAGACAAAACTAGTGAGTCCGAAAGGGTGTGGGCTGAAGCAAAGCTTATTAGCGCCCACCCCTGCTAGTACAAGTCCAACAATTCTAATCAGTCATATTTACATAAATACAAATTCACTACTACATGTCGACACACAGACATGCACATCAATATACTATTCACTTATACGAGGGCTGTCAATAAAGTAACGGTCCTTTTTATTTTTTTCAAAAACTATATGGATTTCATTCATATGTTTTTACTTCAGACATGCTTGAACCCTCGTGCGCATGCGTGAGTTTTTCCACGCCTGTCGGTGACGTCATTCGCCTGTGAGCACTCCTTGTGGGAGGAGTCGTCCAGCCCCTCGTCGGAATTCCTTTGTCTGAGAAGTTGCTGAGAGAGTGGCGCGTTGTTTGATCAAAATTTTTTCTAAACCTGTGAGACACATCGAAGTGGACACGGTTCGAAAAATTAAGCTGGTTTTCAGTGAAAATTTTAACGGCTGATGAGAGATTTTGAGGTGATACTGTCGCTTTAAGGACCTTTCAGGGTGCGAGACGTCGTGCAGCGCTCTCAGGCAGCGTCATCAGCCTGTTCAAGCTGAAAACCTCCACATTTCAGGCTCTATTGATCCAGGACGTCGTGAGAGAACAGAGAAGTTTCAGAAGAAGTCGGTTTCAGCATTTTATCCGGATATTCCACTGTTAAAGGAGATTTTTTTAATGAAAGACGTGCGGACGGATCCGCGCGTCGGGACGCAGCCGACGCGGTGCGGCGGCACAGGAAAAACACCTCCGTGTTGATAACCATTTGTAAAATCCAGGCGGCTTTTGATGGCTTTCAGTGGAGTGAGTATATGAGAAATTGTTTAACAGGCAGGACATGTTCCAACTTGTCCTTAAGGCTTTCAACAGAGGTGTTTTTCCTGTGCCGCCGCACCGCGTCGGCTGCGTCCCGACGCGCGGACCCGTCCGCACGTCTTTCATTAAAAAAATCTCCTTTAACAGTGGAATATCCGGATAAAATGCTGAAACCGACTTCTTCTGAAACTTCTCTGTTCTCTCACGACGTCCTGGATCAATAGAGCCTGAAATGTGGAGGTTTTCAGCTTGAACAGGCTGATGACGCCGCCTGAGAGCGCTGCACGACGTCTCGCACCGTGAAAAGTCCTTAAAGCGACAGTATCACCTCAAAATCTCTCATCAGCCGTTAAAATTTTCACTGAAAACCAGCTTAATTTTTCAAACCATGTCCACTTCGATGTGTCTCACAGGTTTAGAAAAAATTTTGATCAAACAACGCGCCAGTCTCTCAGCAACTTCTCAGACAAAGGAATTCCGACGAGGGGCTGGATGACACCTCCCACAAGGAGTGCTCACAGGCGAATGACGTCACCGACAGGCGTGGAAAAACTCACGCATGCGCACGAGGGTTCAAGCATGTCTGACGTAAAAACATATGAATGAAATCCATATAGTTTTTGAAAAAAATAAAAAGGACCTATACTTTATTGACAGCCCTCGTAATTATAATTATATAGTACCAGATCACAAGAAAGTCGAATCAAGGCACTTTACGCCAGTAAGTACTAACCTTACCAACCCCCAGAGCGAGCACTAGGCAACTGTGGTGAGGAAAAACTCCCTATAAGGAAGAAACCTCAAGCAGACCAGGCTCTTGGGGGTGACCCTCTGCTTGGGCTGTGCCATATATACCTATATACATACGTATATACTTTACAAACATAAATATATACATACATATACACAGTCACTTATATACATATACATATACACCTACCCATATCTATATATCTACATACGCATATACATACCCACACATTCAAATATACAATAAGTCCCACTTATAAATTGAACATTCCATATAAATCAAATTATATTTGCTTCTTTATGATACTTAGACATAATGTTCTTTTTGAGTAGTTTCTAAAATCTCACTAAGGTACTACTCATTCTAACCTCTGTTGAACATTTGTTCCATTTCCTCACCCCAACCACAGACACACAAAAACCCTTTACATTTGTTCTTACTGGTGGTTTCATAAAAATTGCACAACCTCTTAAACTATATCTGGATTCCCTCAATCGGAACAGACTCTGGACATGTCTCGGTAAGGCTTGGTTTTTCGCTCGAAATAAAGTTTGAATTGTAATGTAATCGACCAAATCTATGAATTTTAATCAATTTAAAGACACAAATAGAGAATGAGTTGGTTCACGATATTGTTTATTGCAGATGATTCGTATGGCTCGTTTTTGCAAAAGGAATATTGGATTGGTATTTGATTTATAAGTGTTTCCCCATGACTCAACACAATATGTCATATATGGTACCATCAGAGAATGATATAAAGTAAGTAACCCTTCTTGCGGCAGTAGGTCTTTGGCTTTATACAAAATGGCTATAGTTTTTGACAATAGTTTCCAGCTAAGTTTATTATCAATTATAACACCTAAAAATGTATTCTCTGTTACTAACTCAATTTCCTTATTGTTTATAGTTAAATTTTTACATTTGGGTGCCTGTTTATTTCCAAATATAATACATTTAGTTTTCCCAAGGTTGAGTGACAACTTATTAGCGTCAAACCAAACCTTAAATTTTTCCAGTTCTTTCTCCACTATGTCCAGAAGCTGTTCAAGATTTTCACCGCTACAGAACACAGTTGTATCATCCGCAAAAAGGACACATCTCAGTGAACTCGACACCCAACTTATATCATTTATATAGATTATAAACAACAAAGGACCCAGCACTGAGCCCTGCGGCACCCCACATGTGACATCCCTGAGTTCAGAATTTGTATTATTGAATTGAACATACTGAAATCTGCCTTGTAAATAACTAGCTATCCATTCATATGCCAGACCTCTGATTCCATATTTCTGCAGTTTAATTAATAGTATTCCATGGTTAATTGTGTCAAACGCTTTCTGTAAATAAAAAAAAACACCTATTGTGTATTGTTTATTGTAAATTGCAGTTGCTATACTTTCCACAAAGTCCATCAAAGCATGTGATGTAGTTCGAGACCTTCTGAATCCATATTGTTCTTCACAAATGATGTTAAGCTTCAGTAAATAATCATTTAATCTTTTAGCAAATATTTTTTCGAAAATTTTGGAAAATTGTGGCAGGAGTGATATAGGTCTATAATTAGAAAATGTGTGTTTGTCACCAGTTTTAAAGAGAGGAATTACTTTGGCTATTTTCATTTGAAAAGGAAATTTACCCGTACTTAGTGACATATTGCAAATATAATTGAACGGTTTTACTATACAATCAATAACTTTTTTTAATAAAGCCATATCCAAATTATTAAAATCAGTCGATTTCTTACTTTTTGAACCATGAACCAGATCAAGTATTTCCCTTTCATGAGTACCACCAATGAACATTGAAACAGATTTGTTAAACGATGAATTATTTACCCAGAAGTTATTAATTGATGAGTCAATTTTACTGGCAAGATTTTTACCCACATTAACGAAGTATTCATTAAAGTGCTCAGCAATAGACACGTCGTTATCAATCGTGATGTAGTTGTTACTCTGAAAAAATGAAGGATAATCTGTAGTTACTCTATTCTTTTTTACAATTTCATTTAATATGTTCCATGTGTTTTTGATGTTATTTCTATTTTTGACAAGTAACTCATTATAATATATTTTTTACTGAGTCTCATGATATTGATTAACTTATTCTTATATGTTTTATACTTACTTTCAGCTTCCTTAGTTCGTAGTTTTATGAATTGTTTATATAGTACGTTTTTCTTTTTACATGCCCTCTGAAGCCCCTTAGTTATCCATGGTTTGTTGCTATATTGATTTCTATATATTTTGTCAACAAATGGACAGTGTTTATTATACAAACTGGAAAAAATGGAAATGAAAGCATCATATGACCTGTCAACATCATCAACAAAAACATCTGACCAATTCTGACTTGATAAAGCCTCCCTTAAATTATCAATTGTTTCAGGTGTTACTTTTCTACTCATGAATTTGATATTGCTTCGATACTTACAACAACCCTCCAATGCAAAGACTGAGAAAACTGGCAAGTGATCACTGATATCACTGACCAGTAGTCCCCCACTAAGATTACCGGATATAATGTTAGTTAAAATATTGTCAATGAGAGTTGTTGTATCCATAGTTATTCTGCTAGGATGAATGATGGTTGGAAACAGTCCTAAACAGTACAAGGTGTTTATAAATGAGGTAATTTGTGGATGATTGTGAGGGTTTAAAAAATCTATATTGAAATCTCCACAGACAAATAAATGCTTATTTCTGTTGATTTTGTTGTACATTCCTAATATAATGTCTTCAAAGGTGTCAATATTTGTCCCAGGAGCTCTGTAAATGCAACTAACAACTATGATTTTGGAGTTTATAGATGTAATTTCTATGGTAACACATTCCATGATGTTGTCCACTGTAAATGACATGTTGTTAATGAGTTTACAGTTACAATCTGACCTTACAAACAATGCAACGCCTCCACCCCTTCTCGTCTGCCTATTAACCAGGAACAATTCATAACCATCAAGATATACCAGATCTTTATTATCCTCATTTAACCATGTTTCTGAAACTGCAATAACTGAAAAACGTTTTTTTGGATGTTTTCAAACAATCATTAATAGTGGACAGATTACGAGAAAGACTTCTGCTGTTGAAATGTATAATTGAAAAATCTTCATCATTGATTTTATAATTTTTGAATTGTTCTTCTGTAAAATATTTGCACTGTCTCACAATATTCTCACTGAAAAAGGTATCAGGATCATTTTCAGATTCGAAGGGGTGGTTAGCAGAGTTATTATAATTAAATGTATCTAGACAGAGCTCCTGGGCAGAAATAAACAGATCATTATCCTTAGTCATTATGTCTCTCTTGTTTCCGGGTGTAGATGATGTGGATGAGTGGGTTGCTCCAGTCTGCATCATGGTGCTGTGATGTGTTTGAGTCCTCATACCTATTGTTCATATTTGTCCAGCTCCTTGATGTTCCTTATTGCCATAACCTTTGCTTGTTCTGGTGATCCGTTCAGTTTGATGAATATTTTACAGTTTGAAGTCCATGTGTGCTGGATTTTTCCCTGTTTCTTTAAGAAGCATGCTTTCCTGGCGATGTCGGCATTGCGTTTGGTGAGATGTTCATTGATGAATATGTTTGTCCCTTTCAGTTTTCTTCCTTGTTTTAACAGTGCTGTTTTGTGTTTTCTGTTGATGAATCTCATGATGACGGTTCGTTTATCACCGTCATTTCTCCGGGGCAGAGGGTGGCACGCTTCAATGTTATTTAAATCCATTTCTATACCTTTAGATAGGAGGAAATCAACAACCTGTTTTTCCACAGAGCTGACCTCCTGTTCACTTGGATCCCCTCCGCTCTCATCTGTTACCACCCGTGCGTAGGACCGTGGTTTGATGTGAAGACCTGTGATGATGACGTCGTTGATTCTGGTGTACTGCTCCAATTCAGCCACTCTATTTTCCAGCTGCACCAGATGCCGGTCTTTCTCGGCGTTCTGGAGCTGTAATGCCTTCACCTCCTCCACCAGATCCATGATTGATTTCTGTTACTGCTTCACAACAGAAATCTCCTCTGATAGAAAGTCCAGAGATTTTTTAATATCGTCACCTTCCTCCGCTGTCAGAACCTTCGTACGCCCCATGGTCAGCTTATGGGCAGCTTGACGATCGCCGATGTTAACAGCCTGCGTTGTTTGTCACCGGGATGGATCTGCACTGCGCTGGTGCCGCGCGGCCTTGGTGTTTCTGCGCTGATGGATCCGCGGTGGCTGCACGAGGCCTCGGGGAAGCGGCACTCGTGATGCGCGACTTTAATGACGCAGCGTGCGGCCTCAGTGAATTCACCACGTTGGGCGGGCCTCGGACGTTGTTGCTGTCCAGTCGCAGGGCTAAGTTGCCATTTGAGGTGATATTCCCACTGTCCGGGTTGGCAAACACCGGCGTGGCAGATGGCAACTACAAACATCACCTCTGAAAACTCAGGTACAAACCTTTTGCAGCTCGCTCTGACGACACGCAGCTCTCTACTGACGACACGCAGCTCTCTGACGACTCTTATTGAGAAGCTTTTAAAATTAATTCCATCAATTTCTGCAATCTAAAATGAATGCAATTGTCTGTCTATATCATTTGGCACTGGGACAAACTGACAGCATGTCCAAGGTGCGAGTCGCCTTTAGCTCAGTGACTGGTGGGACAGGCTCCAGATCCCTGTAACCTTTTACTGGAGAAAAGAAAAAAAAACAGGTTTAGAAAACAGATGAATGATGCAATTTCTGTTGTCTTCTGTAATCAAGATGTTTAAAGAGACATTCACACTGAAACTCTTGCATACTGAAGAGAAAGTGAAATAAAAATGTATCTTGCAGCTATTATTTTAAGTTAGTTTGATTTGAACTTTATATTGAAACTAGTGTGTTGACTACCCGTCACTATGTGAGGTTAAATGCCACTATTGATCATGACTATTAAAAAGAAAGAGGACTAATATTATCATGTTAAAACCTCTTCATATACAATATTTTGTTGTACTGTCTTTCACATAAAGGATGTCAGGAGTTCTTTGTCTGGCACTTCTTGGATTGAGCTTTTCTTTCCTTAGCTACTACTTTCTTACCCACAATTTTCATGACTTTCTTCGCTCTATTCGGTTGGATTTGGAGGGCTCTCTGTTGGGACTGTTTACACAGAGACTGCTACCTGCTGCTTTGGACTTGAACTAACAGTCTTTTTCAAGACTTTTTTACTTTTTAATTTTTTTTTAACTTTTTACTGTGCTCCAACGCCTAAGGAAGACCTCTAACGGTCGAAACATCGCGACGGAGCACTTTTATCAGCTAACTTTCATTAGCGTTGGCAGGCTAACTAGCTTGCTAACGCTTTCGTTTTTATTTATTTTTTATTTTTGTTTTGTTTTGGCACCGTTGTCGTGCGCTGCCTGTGCTGCTTCATGGCCTGTTTGGTGCCTTGATTGGGGCACTCCTTCTGCTGAATCACCTCTGGATTGTTTGCACATTGTTCACTTTGTGTGTTTTGGGAGTCCGCTGGCTTAGCCTGGCTGCTAGCTCTTGGCCGATTTGGCATGGCGGCTTCTCCTGTCTCTCCCGCGCTTTTCTGCTCTGGGTGTGAAATGTTTAGTTATTCCTCGGCCTCCTTTAGCAGTAACGGTACTTGTAATAAGTGCAGCTTATTCGTAGCTTTGGAGGCCAGGCTGGGCGAAGTGGAGGCTCGGCTCCGCACCGTGGAAAATTCTACAGCTAGCCAGGCCCCTGTAGTCGGTGCGGACCAAGGTAGCTTAGCCGCCGTTAGTTCCCCCCTGGCAGATCCCGTGCAGTCGGGAAAGCAGGCTGACTGGGTGACTGTGAGGAGGAAGCGTAGCCCTAAACAGAAGCCCCGTGTACACCGTCAACCCGTTCACATCTCTAACCGTTTTTCCCCACTCGACGACACACCCGCCGAGGATCAGACTCTGGTTGTTGGCGACTCTGTTTTGAGAAATGTGGGGTTGGCGACACCGGCGGCCATTGTCAATTGTCTTCCGGGGGCCAGAGCAGGCGACATCGAAGGACATTTGAAATTGCTGGCTAAGGCTAAGCGTAAATTTGGTAAGATTGTAATTCACGTCGGCAGTAATGACACTCGGTTACGCCAATCGGAGGTCACTAAAATTAACATTGAATCGGTGTGTAACTTTGCAAAAACAATGTCGGACTCTGTAGTTTCTCTGGGCCCCTCCCCAGTCGGACCGGGAGTGACATGTTTAGCCGCATGTTCTCCTTGAATTGCTGGCTGTCTGAGTGGTGTCCAAAAAATGAGGTGGGCTTCATTGATAATTGGCAAAGCTTCTGGGGAAAACCTGGTCTTGTTAGGAGAGACGGCATCCATCCCACTTTAGAGGGAGCAGCTCTCATTTCTAGAAATCTGGCCAATTTTTTTGGATCCTCCAAACTGTGACTGTCTAGCGTTGGGACCAGGAGGCAGAGCTGTGGTCTTATACACCTCTCTGCAGCTTCTCTCCCCCTGCCATCCCCTTATTACCCCATCCCCGTAGAGACGGTGCCTGCTCCCAGACCACCAATAACTAGCAAAAATCTATTTAAGCATAAAAATTCAAAAAGAAAAAATAATATAGCACCTTCAATTGCACCACAGACTAAAACAGTTAAATGTGGTCTATTAAACATTAGGTCTCTTTCTTCTAAGTCCCTGTTGGTAAATGATATAATAATTGATTTATTCTGCCTAACAGAAACTTGGTTACAGCAGGATGAATATGTTAGTTTAAATGAGTCAACACCCCCGAGTCACACTAACTGTCAGAATGCTCGTAGCATGGGCCGGGGCGGAGGATTAGCAGCAATCTTCCATTCCAGCTTATTAATTAATCAAAAACCTAGACAGAGCTTTAATTCATTTGAAAGCTTGTCTCTTAGTCGTGTCCATCCAAATTGGAAGTCCCAAAAACCAGTTTTATTTGTTATTATCTATCGTCCACCTGGTCGTTACTGTGAGTTTCTCTGTGAATTTTCAGACCTTTTGTCTGACTTAGTGCTTAGCTCAGATAAGATAATTATAGTGGGCGATTTTAACATCCACACAGATGCTGAGAATGACAGCCTCAACACTGCATTTAATCTATTATTAGACTCTATCGGCTTTGCTCAAAAAGTAAATGAGTCCACCCACCACTTTAATCATATTTTAGATCTTGTTCTGACTTATGGTATGGAAATAGAAGACTTAGCAGTATTCCCTGAAAACTCCCTTCTGTCTGATCATTTTTTAATAACATTTACATTTACCCTGATGGACTACCCTGCAGTGGGGAATAAGTTTCATTACACTAGAAGTCTTTCAGAAAGTGCTGTAACTAGGTTTAAGGATATGATTCCTTCTTTATGTTCTCTAATGTCATATACCAACACAGAGCAGAGTAGCTACCTAAACTCTGTAAGGGAGCTAGAGTATCTCGTCAATAGTTTTACATCCTCATTGAAGACAACTTTGGATGCTGTAGCTCCTCTGAAAAAGAGAGCTTTAAATCGGAAGTGTCTGACTCCGTGGTATAACTCACAAACTCGTAGCTTAAAGCAGATAACCCGTAAGTTGGAGAGGAAATGGCGTCTCACTAATTTAGAAGATCTTCACTTAGCCTGGAAAAAGAGTTTGTTGCTCTATAAGAAAGCCCTCCGTGAAGCTAGGACATCTTTCTACTCATCACTAATTGAAGAAAATAAGAACAACCCCAGGTTTCTTTTCAGCACTGTAGCCAGGCTGACAAAGAGTCAGAGCTCTATTGAGCTGAGTATTCCATTAACTTTAACTAGTGATGACTTCATGACTTTCTTTGCTAACAAAATTTTGACTATTAGAGAAAAAATTACTCATAACCATCCCAAAGATGTATCGTTATCTTTGGCTGCTTTCAGTGATGCCGGTATTTGGTTAGACTCTTTCTCTCCAATTGTTCTGTCTGAGTTATTTTCATTAGTTACTTCATCCAAACCATCAACATGCTTATTAGACCCCATTCCTGCCAGGCTGCTCAAGGAAGTCCTACCATTATTTAATGCTTCAATCTTAAATATGATCAATCTATCTTTGTTAGTTGGTTATGTACCACAGGCCTTTAAGGTGGCAGTAATTAAACCATTACTTAAAAAGCCATCACTTGACCCAGCTATCTTAGCTAATTATAGGCCAATCTCCAACATTCCTTTTCTCTCAAAGATTCTTGAGAGGGTAGTTGTAAAACAGCTAACTGATCACCTGCAGAGGAATGGTCTATTTGAAGAGTTTCAGTCAGGTTTTAGAATTCATCATAGTACAGAAACAGCATTAGTGAAGGTTACAAATGATCTTCTTATGGCTTCGGACAGTGGACTTATCTCTGTGCTTGTTCTGTTGAACCTCAGTGCTGCTTTTGATACTGTTGACCATAAAATTTTATTACAGAGATTAGAGCATGTCATAGGTATTAAAGGCACTGCGCTGCGGTGGTTTGAATCATATTTGTCTAATAGATTACAGTTTGTTCATGTAAATGGGGAATCTTCTTCACAGACTAAAGTTAATTATGGAGTTCCACAAGGTTCTGTGCTAGGACCAATTTTATTCACTTTATACATGCTTCCCTTGGGCAGTATTATTAGACGGTATTGCTTAAATTTTCATTGTTACGCAGATGATACCCAGCTTTATCTATCCATGAAGCCAGAGGATACACATCAATTAGCTAAACTGCAGGATTGTCTTACAGACATAAAGACATGGATGACCTCTAATTTCCTGCTTTTAAACTCAGATAAAACTGAAGTTATTGTACTTGGCCCCACAAATCTTAGAAGCATGGTGTCTAACCAGATCGTTACTCTGGATGGCATTTCCCTGATCTCTAGTAATACTGTGAGAAATCTTGGAGTTATTTTTGATCAGGATATGTCATTCAAAGCGCATATTAAACAAATATGTAGGACTGCCTTTTTGCATTTACGCAATATCTCTAAAATCAGAAAGGTCTTGTCTCAGAGTGATGCTGAAAAACTAATTCATGCATTTATTTCCTCTAGGCTGGACTATTGTAATTCATTATTATCAGGTTGTCCTAAAAGTTCCCTAAAAAGCCTTCAGTTGGTTCAGAATGCTGCAGCTAGAGTACTGACGGGGACTAGCAGGAGAGAGCATATCTCACCCGTGTTGGCCTCTCTTCATTGGCTTCCTGTTAATTCTAGAATAGAATTTAAAATTCTTCTTCTTACTTATAAGGTTTTGAATAATCAGGTCCCATCTTATCTTAGGGACCTCGTAGTGCCATATTACCCCATTAGAGCGCTTCGCTCTCAGACTGCGGGCTTACTTGTAGTTCCTAGGGTTTGTAAGAGTAGAATGGGAGGCAGAGCCTTCAGCTTTCAGGCTCCTCTCCTGTGGAACCAGCTCCCAATTCAGATCAGGGAGACAGACACCCTCTCTACTTTTAAGATTAGGCTTAAAACTTTCCTTTTCGCTAAGGCTTATAGTTAGGGCTGGATCGGGTGACCCTGGACCATCCCTTGGTTATGTTGCTTTAGACGTAGACTGTGGGGGGGTTCCCATGATGCACTGTTTCTTTCTTTTTTTGCTCCGTATGCATCACTCTGCATTTAATCATTAGTGATCGATCTCTGCTCCCCTCCACAGCATGTCTTTTTCCTGGTTCTTTCCCTCAGCCCCAACCAGTCTCAGCAGAAGACTGCCCCTCCCTGAGCCTGGTTCTGCTGGAGGTTTCTTCCTGTTAAAAGGGAGTTTTTTCCTTCCCACTGTGGCCAAGTGCTTGCTCATAGGGGGTCGTTTTGACCGTTGGGGTTTTTCATGGTTATTGTATGGCCTTGCCTTGCAATATGGAGCGCCTTGGGGCAACTGTTTGTTGTGATTTGGCGCTATATAAGAAAAAAGTTGATTGATTGATTGATTAGCTTGGATACCCTTTCTCTTTTATCCTGGAGCTCTTCTTTTTCTTAACCAGTTTTTAAATATTACATTTTCATTCTTTCTCTTTGCTTTGCCAGTTATTACTTATTTTTATTCAGCTGATAACAGTTTCCTCCTTTTAACACTCCACAAAGTTTCTTTTGCTTTTCCAATTAATGTACGTTTTCTCATCATTTTGAAAGTCTGAAAACTGTTATTTTAAAGCACATGTAACAAAATTCATAACAATGGATAGAGCTTTTAGAATTGGTAGAATAATAATTCTGATTATTTTGGGATGCAATATGTAAAAGATTGACATTTTTTTTTACACTGGAACACTCTTTAAAGGAAATCATAATTTTTACATAATAATAGGACTTCATCAGTCACTGCATCAAAGTTAGCCACTCAGTCACTGCTCATATGTCTTTTGCCTGCATCAACAGAGACTCTATAAAATTAAAATGGGATGGAATAATTAAAAATAGACAGGGAAGCATGTAGTGTGGTCATGTAAATGGAGAGTATAGTGTATAAATTGGGAAGAGTATTGTGTGCAACTTAAAATACTGCATAATTTGTAAATGGTAACTGGATTATTAGTAGCGGATATGCCATGCCATTGGATTGGCCTATGTTTTTAATAACCTTTGCTTATTTTTGGTTGTTTATTACTGAAATGCTGACCTGAAGTACCGTGTCATTGGTTTCCAAAATTAACGGTCTATACATTTTCCAAGAGCAAAAAAGTCTAGTCAAATCAGTGACATGCAACAGGAAATTTTCTGTTCAGGACAGAGAATCAAAGAACTTACCTCAGTATAATCTATCACACATGGTGATCCCCCCCCCCCCCCCCGAGTTAATTTCCAGTGTTGTTTCTCTTTTCTTTTCTTCCTTTAAAAACCAAAAATAAAAATTGTATCTGCTTTGTTGTTTTTGTCTGTCAGAGCTGCTTCTGTGGAATTCCCTCTGGCAACAGAATGTAAACAAAACCCCGGCCTCGCTTGTATGTTATAACAACGAGGGGTATTCCTGTAATGGATGCCAGCAATCTCAACAGTTTGGGTTCAAATTAACTAGAAAACATGCCAAATGTATGTGGAATTATTTGCTGTAACTTTGGTGAATGATACTGTAAATGTTATTTGTTCTGTTTGTGAACAAATTTGAGGGATTTGACACTCAGAAAGGGTCAAAATTGTGACACTCGGTGAGGTTTGTCATCTAAGTAGGTGGAGTGCTAATGGGAGCAAATAAGCAGCCTGCATGCAAAGTTGGAGCTGTCTGAAGTGTGTAACACCTGAGATAACTGTGGCCGCAAAAACCTCAACAGGTTTATATACAAGCAGATATTCAAACTGCCTTTACACATACTGTTTGATCAAATGGATTGTGTGCAGTAGGAGAAATGTATGTCTGTATCTGCATGCATTATTTGTTGTGCAGCATCATTCTAGTACAGTCACACCACTACAGGCAATGAATTTAATTTTTTTGTGACAACCCCCTACATTTTGTTTGTGGTTTGCACTGTTGGCCAAGTGTATAGTCTGACCAGGCGATGTTTGGGGGCAGGCACTAGTGTTGTGCTTTGCGGCATCCACAACGTCTAAGGGATTTGGGCCTGGACTGGCAACCACGTCAACAGACCAACGGTCCTTCCCTGTCTCCTAAGTGCAGCCATCTATCTTTCACACTGTTAGGTTCATTTACCGCGCTGCATGATCTTCAAAGAATTGGACAAGAAACGGACTTCAAAGTTGAGATGTTGTATTGTAAAGAGTTGTTACACTGATACATAGAATCATGTTAGCGCTGGGATCTTTTCACCAGGTCACATGAAAACACCTAGGACAAGGATCCCAGATTTCCTCTCTACACTACCTTTGTTCCTTCAGCCTAAACCACCCCCGTATGGGCAGTCCTTCACCTGGCTTGAATCAGTGTCTATGTGAGATGACTGCAAAGTGAGGTGAAAATAGGAGGACGTCTGTTTGCGTTGCATTCAAGGTTGTTATGTAAAATCTTATAGTGTGTGTATGTCTGGAGCATAGTGTAGTGTCACGCACTAAAAACAGAGTGTTCCATCATGCTGATTTTTTTCCAAATAGACATGAATACTTAAAAAGATCAGATGGTTTTATCAATTAGACAGCTCTAAAAGGATCTGATAGTTTTACCAAATACAAGGACATTCTGTGCGTCAGCCATTTTGAAAAGCAGTTAGGTTAAGATCAGATAGTTACAAGGACATTTTGGATGTGTGTCAGCCATTTTGTGTTATGCATCATGGAACACTCTTACAACTCCCAGGCATCTCATTGGTCTTGTGGAATTAGTGTACTCCTCAGCTATAACACATAAAATTTTAACTATCAGAAAAAAAATTACTCATAACCATCCCAAAGACATATCGTTATCTTTGGCTGCTTTCAGTGATGCCGGTATTTGGTTAGACTCTTTCTCTCCGATTGTTCTGTCTGAGTTATTTTCATTAACTTCCTCCAAACCATCAACATGTCTATTAGACCCCATTCCTACCAGGCTGCTCAAGGAAGCCCTACCATTAATTAATGCTTTGATCTTAAATATGATCAATCTATCTTTATTAGTTGGCTATGTACCACAGGCTTTTAAGGTGGCAGTAATTAAACCATTACTTAAAAAGCCATCAGTTGACCCAGCTATCTTAGCTAATTATAGGCCAATCTCCAACCTTCCTTTTCTCTCAAAAATTCTTGAAAGGGTAGTTGTAAAACAGCTAACTGATCATCTGCAGAGGAATGGTCTATTTGAAGAGTTTCAGTCAGGTTTTAGAATTCATCATAGTACAGAAACAGCATTAGTGAAGGTTACAAATGATCTTCTTATGGCCTCAGACAGTGGACTCATCTCTGTGCTTGTTCTGTTAGACCTCAGTGCTGCTTTTGATACTGTTGACCATAAAATTTTATTACAGAGATTAGAGCATGCCATAGGTATTAAAGGCACTGCGCTGCGGTGGTTTGAATCATATTTATCTAATAGATTACAATTTGTTCATGTAAATGGGGAATCTTCTTCACAGACTAAGGTTAATTATGGAGTTCCACAAGGTTCTGTGCTAGGACCAATTTTATTCACTTTATACATGCTTCCCTTAGGTAGTATTATTAGACAGCTTTGCTTAAATTTTCATTGTTACGCAGATGATACCCAACTTTATCTATCCATGAAGCCAGAGGACACACACCAGTTAGCTAAACTGCAGGATTGTCTTACAGACATAAAGACATGGATGACCTCTAATTTCCTGCTTTTAAACTCAGATAAAACTGAAGTTATTGTACTTGGCCCCACAAATCTTATAAACAGGTGTCTAATCAGATCCTTACTCTAGATGGCATTACCCTGACCTCTAGTAATACTGTGAGAAATCTTGGAGTCATTTTTGATCAGGATATGTAATTCAAAGCGCATATTAAACAAATATGTAGGACTGCTTTTTTGCATTTGCGCAATATCTCTAAAATTAGAAAGGTCTTGTCTCAGAGTGATGCTGAAAAACTAATTCATGCATTTATTTCCTCTAGGCTGGACTATTGTAATTCATTATTATCAGGTTGTCCTAAAAGTTCCCTGAAAAGCCTTCAGTTAATTCAAAATGCTGCAGCTAGAATACTGACAGGGACTAGAAGGAGAGCGCATATCTCACCCATATTGGCCTCTCTTCATTGGCTTCCTGTTAATTCTAGAATAGAATTTAAATTTCTTCTTCTTACTTATAAGGGTTTGAATAATCAGGTCCCATCTTATCTTAGGGACCTCATAGTACCATATCACCCCAATAGAGCGCTTCGCTCTCAGACTGCAGGCTTACTTGTAGTTCCTAGGGTTTGTAAGAGTAGAATGGGAGGCAGAGCCTTCAGCTTTCAGGCTCCTCTCCTGTGGAACCAGCTCCCAATTCAGATCAGGGAGACAGACACCCTCTCTACTTTTAAGATTAGGCTTAAAACTTTCCTTTTTGCTAAAGCTTATAGTTAGGGTTGGATCAGGTGACCCTGAACCATCCCTTAGTTATGCTGCTATAGACGTAGACTGCTGGGGGGTTCCCATGATGCACTGAGTGTTTCTTTCTCTTTTTGCTCTGTATGCACCACTCTGCATTTAATCATTAGTGATTGATCTCTGCTCTCTTCCACAGCATGTCTTTTTCCTGGTTCTCTCCCTCAGCCCCAACCAGTCCCAACAGAAGACTGCCCCTCCCTGAGCCTGGTTCTGCTGGATGTTTCTTCCTGTTAAAAGGGAGTTTTTCCTTCCCACTGTCGCCAAGTGCTTGCTCACAGGGGGTCGTTTTGACCTCTGGGGTTTTTCTGTAATTACTGTATGGCTTTGCCTTACAATATAAAGCACCTTGGGGCAACTGTTTGTTGTGATTTGGCGCTATATAAATAAAATTGATTTGATTTGATTTAACACAGCTGTGTGAAAAGGTCCTGTCACACCTTGAGGATTTAGCCAGCGTATGCCAATCATATAAAAAAAATGCTGGTATAAGTCCACTAAGTTAAGGGTGCTGAAGAACATTGAAACACTCTGAAGCTTGCTGTTGTACATCCTAATAAGGTGAGCTCCTCAAAAAAATTTGGGCATGCTGAAAATTTTCAACGTGTGCCAGCGTGTAACTCACACATCCCGCACATGAGGGACATAAGTTGTAGGTAAGTTATGTGATTGTTGGCACACTTTTCTTGTAATTTACTCATAAGCCTAAATATATCCATTAATGCTGGCCACTGATTGGCTGAAAGCTGCAGATCGATTGTTTCATTCACAGACGGAGTAAATCTGACCTGTTCATTTTAGTCCAATTCACCATCACAGTTGGACATGAATCCACATAAAGCTCCTGATTTTTGAAAATGATGCCTGAAAATACTTTAATTCGTGGCTGGAAATGTAGCGTTTTAAAGCAAGTCCCTCTGTGGTTTTTCTGGTCTAGGTGCGTTTCTTGTGCCCGTGTTGCGCTGTGAACACACAGAAGTGCTGTGATGATTTAGACTTTTAAAGCGTCGTCACTGTTGGTGATCACCACACCGACAGATCATCAGATCACTTCATTCAGGTCTGATCACACCTGATCGCGGTCGACTGGTGCTTTAAAAGTTTAAATCATCACAGGGTTTCATTATTCAGGTCTGTGATGACCTGATCAGGTCCGCTGACCTGATCAGGTCCGCTGATCTGCTAATCAGGAAGCAGCATGCAAGCATGCAAAACTGAGGATGTAGGATGGAGCTGGTCCACACCTTTAGCTTCTATAATGTCAACATTCAAGCAGACAGACATAATCATATATTCTTTCATATGAAAACAAGAAATCCAATACTTTCTTGGCATTTTGGTACATCACAAAAGTTATTATCTGTAATAAGCTGTACAGCCAAGCTGTTTATCAGACAGTTAATGCTGCCTGTCAGTGGTGCCTACAATACACTTAAGAAATTGCACAGTATTGAATCATAAAATTCATTGTTCACTAACAATACTTGGCATCGCATTGATTCCAACAAACAGTCTTTAGTCCTCAGGCAGTGGGATGTAGCTCACTGATGAGACACTTTATCAGGCAGGGAAAAAGGTCAATTGAAGTGATTGATACCCTCTTTTATGAGTGGTAATACAGATGGTATTACTTGTGCATTTTGAATACTCAATCAGGATGACATTTGCTCCAACTGGCCCATAAAAAGCCAATATAAGAAGGAGAGTGAGTAATAACGTCCTTATTTTAGTGTGTTTGAATGTTATGCATCTATAAAGCATTCTTTGCTATCTTGTATGTGTTGGCAGGAAAGTCGAGAGCCCTTGGGGTCAATGTGGGAGCTGCTTGAGCCTTTGTTTACGACTGCTGAGTGTAAAAAAAAGAGGAACAACTAGATGGTATGGATTATTTGTCGAGACATTGATCCGTACAGTGCAGCAGTGAGCTGATGCACCATTAATCTAGCTCACCATTGTTTGAAGGATAAATTTAAAGAATTTGCTTGAGGAGTTTGAATTTCTTCTGAGCCCAGACTGAATACGATAAGAGTATATGTAAGATAGGAAAAACAGGAACCTGAAAAAAAATGTTAGTGTGACATACTCCAATCTTTGAAGTACCTGACAGAAAGATTAGAGTCTATCAATCATTTTTACAGGAACAAAGGTCCAAACTCTTTAGGGTCTCAGTGCTTCCTGTCTTACTGTCTGCTTGCTAGACCTGGATGCTGACCAGTAATCTGAGGTGACAACTGGATTTCTTTGGTACTAGGTATTTTCAGAGGATCCTTGGATATGGCTGGAATTACTTTTTGTCAAACAAAGCGCTTACTCCGGGAGATCAAGATGAGTATTTTGGCCATATGGCCCATTTCTCTGGTTATGACCTGGCATGCAGGTGCTTTGGTGCTGAGAACCCCAGCAGATGGAAACACCAAGGGGACACCCTTATTCCACCTGGCCGCAGCAGACAGTTAGGCTTATTCCCAATAGGGCAGCACAGTCTCGTTTGAACCCTGCGTGACATCGCAGGATTTGACCACTTATGGGGACAGCTGCTCCCATTGCACAATATATACAGAGCATAACATCACATGGAAAAATGGTGTACTGTTTTGTTTTCGGTTGCAATCACAGAAGCAGTTGCGAAAAGTGCAGTTTTTTTCTCGGTTCCCAGTGGAGAAGGGAAGACGAGGCAGATGGAGAGGTCATGTCTGTAAGTGTTAGCTTACACAGCTAGCCAGAGTTGCTACGTTCTCTTGCTTTCAAAACTGCCTCGACATGTTTGCGCTTTGGGTCATAAACCAACCGCAACAGATGTTCACTTTCCACTGTATCGTCATGTTTTCTTTGTATTTTAAATTTGTTTGCCACTTTGGGCCTTAACTAGTACTGTGCCTGCAGTCTTCCATTTCCTCACTATGTTCCTCACAGTGGAAACTGACAGATAGCTTTTTGTATCCTTCCTCTAAACCACAATGTTGAAAAGTCTTTGTTTTCAGGCCATTTGAGTTGTTTAGAGGATCCCATGTGAAGAGATGTAAAGAGGGGAAACATTTGCAAATGGCCACCTTAAATACCATTTCTCATGATTGGATTCACCTGTGTAAGGAGGTCAAGGGTCAATGAGCTTACCAAACCAATTTTGTGTTCCAATAATTAGTGCTAAATGTATTCAAATCAATAAAATGACAAGGGTGTCCAAATGTAAGCACCTGCCTAATTTTGTTTAAATAATTATTGCACACTTCATGTAAATACTAGAAACTTCATTTCACTTCTCAAATATCAGTGTGTTCGTCTGTTATGATATATTTAACTGAAATTTCTGATCCAGACAACCAATATTTATAAATCATGAAAATCATCAGGGGTGCCCAAACTTTTGCATACAACTGTATACATTCGTTAAGTATCAGGCACAATTTAAAAAAAGTCTGCAGCTCCTACATAGAAATTTTGGCAGCATACGTGGGGTATGTACATACATGTTATCTGTGAACATCAAGTCAACGGACAGGTAAGATAGTGGTGGCATAGTACATCTGAATTGCATCCCTATTACTCATTCTCATGCATACTACAGTAATGATTGGGGATTTTTTCCAAACCGACATCAGTACATACATGAACATTCAGATGCAGGGATAGATACTTTTGAGGTTGAGATGGACCAGTTATATGCTTTGGTCTTTGCTGACCTAAATTATTTTTAGCCAAACTAAAAGCAGAAAAAATGATCAAAACCATAAACCTTGACATAAATTCCTTTTACTTCATTTCCTAGCTCCACATTTTATCACTATAGCTGCCAAACTAGGGGTTTAATATTATTTGCATATGCATTTTTTTTTATCAGTTTCTGCTTATGGTGGCAAATTCACTTCTCAGCACGATACAGAAGGACCCATGCGTATCTAATGCTCAACAGTAAATTACATTAATTGTTTCAAACCCTGATATATCAGCACAATTGTACCTGTCTCAGCACAGCAGGGAAATGTGTTATTGATCAAAACCTTCACTCTCTAAATGATATCAGTCTGAAGCAAGTCAGTAGGCACGAAGGAAAGAGATGGATGCAGAGAAAATACATTTCCTGCACAGTGAGCTCATAGCTGTGGTAAAGTTCTTGTTTTGCTCTGGTCCTCATTTTAGTTTATCACTTTGTTCGGTGTATCGAATGTGCAGTACATGACTAACTGCCAACCTCTCATCCACCCTGAGAAATATTTTCATGCATAACTAGAAGGCTGATGACCAGAGCCTGTATTTATTATAGTTCTAAAAATTACACTTAAATGGAAAAGGATGAAACCAATTTATCAAGTGGCTCATTTCAGCTAACAGCAGGGTTTGAATTACAATGTGGCGTTCAAGGGAGCCCTATTTTCCGGTGAACCCCACAACTTCCCAAGCAAGTGCATGCACATGCATTCATAAGTACACAGCAGTGCAGTCACTAACAGTGTTAAACATTCTGTTACTACTGCAAGCAGTTAATACTGTCAGTAACGTTTTGGAAAAGCACGATAACAAAAACATAAGAATCATGAAATAAGTTAAAGAGCTTAATCAGAGCCAAGAAAATACCCAGTAGAGGGACACCTTTCCTTCTCAAACCCATCCCTTCAAGAACAACACACAACTTCGTCTTAGGCCCCCTGATTTTCTCCCTTTATATAGCACCCCTTGGGAACATATTGCGGAGCTTTGGGATTACCTTTCATTTCTATGCTGATGATACTCAGTTTTACATGCCGATAACTGCTGGTTATCTCATACAGATAATATCCTTAGAGAATTGCCTTGCATCATTGTGAAAAGCTGGATGTCTAGCAGTTTCCTACTTTGAACTCGTACAAGACTGAAATGATGGTTCTTGGTCCATTGAGACATCGGCATCAATTGGACCAGCTAACGATTAGCCTAGGCTTGTGTCTCATACATCACACTGACAAAGTAAGAACCTTGGGGTAATTTTTGATCCTACATTGTCTTTTGACCTCCACAGCTCTACAGATATATTACGAGGACTGCTTTCTTCCACCTGTGGAATATATCAAAGATCTTTCCCATCCCGTCTATGGTTGATGCATCAACCCTGATGCATTTGTTTCTTCTAGATTGGACTACTGCAATGTTCTATTTTCTGGTTTACCGCAGTCCAGCATTAGGGGTCTCCAATTGGTTCAAAATGCTGCTGCCAGGAAGCAGAAAGTTTGGCCACATTACATCCATTTTGGCATCTCTTCACTGGCTTCCTCTCTCTGTGAGATCAGATTTTATTGGTTCTGCTATTAACCTATAAGATTAATCACAGACTAGCACCTACTTAGCTGACCAAGTAGAGCCCTACATACATGTTCTCAGGGCGCAGGGCTAATTTGTGCCCATAGGGTGAATAAACAGTCTGCGGGCTACAGAGCCTTCTCTTATCGTGTGCTCTGTAGCCCGCAGACTCCTGGGGTCCAAATGTCTGTCATCAACGCAGGTCGGCGTAGCTCAGCAAAAGGTAACACTTAGCAATGGTCCACTGACTTCCTCTGGGACATTGTCTGAGCAATGGCATAGCTTGGCGGAGGTGCTCGTCAACTCGATGTTTGAAATGTTACATGATGTAGTCTTCATATTTCTTCATGCCAAAGGGAACCACAGGAGGTGGAGTATTCAGTCAAGACTCTGACATTAGCCAGCAGAGGTGAAAGGGGAAATATTGGCCGTACTAGCAGATGTGATGTAGTGGCAGCGAAGCTCAACTCTTGCCTGTATTTTAGCATGAATGTCAAAGATTTTCTGCATGTGGAAAATTTTTCCTGAGACCACATCAAACATCAGCGTTGTTCGACTGACGTTACTCAACTTTTCACTCTTAATCAGCAAACGCTGGGATAATCATCAGTGCATCAATGCACCTTTAATTTGGAAACATACTCATCACAAAATCATTAAAAAACACACACACACGGTAAACAGGACCAGGGCCAATACTCATAAATGCTCAGTTCAAGGAATTAATTTGCCAATTTTGATCTAGCATGCACATGGGACCACAGTGGCCTGGACTTTTCTGCCTTTGCTTTTCTCCTTCCTGTAACCCAGGATGTTGAGGGTCCATGGCCCGCTTTTATCCATGATGAGACAAAAGGCAGAGGGTCAAACCACTCAGGGGGTTCATTCAAGTCCAAGAACAGAAGTGAAGAGAGGCTTTGTTCATATAAATCAGTTTCAATTCATTAATTTTATACAGCACCAAATCACAACAAAGCTGCCTCAAAGTGCTTCACACAAATAAGATTTAACTTTACCAACCCCTAGAGCAAGCACACAGACGACAGTGATAAGGAAAAATTATGATATTGAGGAAGAAACTTCAAGCAGACCAGACTCAGATGGGTCACCCACTGCTTAGACCATTCTAACAGTTACAACGATTTTACAAAGTTTTTACCAAACTGAACAAACAGGTATCAGAAAAACAAGAATAGCATCAAAAACAGAGTGCATTATTACAGAGTGCAACTCGACAGGGAAGGAAGAAGGAAGATGCAATACTAAGATGGTCACTGGCACCCTGAGCTTCACTTACAGTCCCAGAAGTTAAATGAAGTAAGGCTTAGACCTGTTCCATTGCTAATAAGATGAGTTAAAGGGATAGGAAGCATAGTACCATACTATGCCAGTATGCTAAGCATACGAGAGGGAGAATAGATGCATCTTAAGTCCGGACTTGAAAGTCTCTATGGAATCTGACTGTTTTATCTCCATAGGAACATCATTTCATAAAACAGGTGCACGATAAGAGAAAGCTCTGTGACCTGTAAACTTTTTATTCACCCTAGGGACACAAAGTAGTCCTGTGCTTTGGGCCGGTATGTAGGGTGTAAGTAGGTCAGCTAAGTAGGGAGGTGCTAGTCTGTGAATCATTTTATAGATGAGTAATAGAACCTTAAAATTCGACCTCCGACGTAACTTGTTGTGATACTTGTTGTCAGCCACACTGACAGCAGAATTTACAGGCGTCAGCACTGAAGGCTACCAAGACTTCAGTGCATTAGACTGACGAGGTGCAGCTGGTGTCGGCGTTGAAGGCTGTTGAGGTGTTGTGAAAGTGTAGGAACACGGACCCACAACAGGGGGTGCAAATGAACGGACAATGGAGTAAGTCAAATAACAAAGCTTTACTGTTGTGAAACTCGCACAACAAACACAACAGATTACAATTTCGGAAACAAGCCGAATTCCATGGTGTCGTGTGGGCAGGCTCGAAGGTAGGAGACGTCTGTCCAGTCGAACCGGAACCACTCGATTTCCACCGCCACCGAAACCCCGGGAATACTGGAGCCGCCAAGTCCCGAACTCCCAGGTGACCACTGCCTCCGCTTGTCGGATCTGGTACTGCTGGCGAGGAACAAAAACAGTCAGAGGTGGGGTGCGCTGCACCCAGCAACACGGACGGTGGTAACACCACCTCCCCCTCTCGTCAAGTAAACACTGAAGTGCAGGAGTGTGAGTACTTATCCAACACTGTCTCCTGCTGCTCTTCTCTCTCTCTGTATAAAGGCAAAAAGTATTCAAGGTTGATATAGTCGGCTGGATACGTTACCTCCTCGGTAGAAACGATATCTCGGCAATGAGGTGGAGTTGCCGTCCTGCTGATATACCCCTCTGATGATTGCTGTCAGCTGTCTCAGGTGATGGGTGACAGCTGTCACCCTGGCTGCTCCTGTGTGGCGGCAGCGCCCTCTGGTACCTGGAGCCCGCACTCCAGGCAGGGCGCCCTCTGGTGGTGGTGGGCCAGCAGTACCTCCTCTTCAGCGGCCCACACAACACGAGGCGTTTGAAGCTGTAAACTGACAAGGTGCGCCCTGTCAGTCTCCAGCGCAGATAAGACTGAGATGGTTTGGACATGTGCGGAGGAAGGACCCAGGGTATATAGGAAGAAGGATGCTGAAGAAGGGACAGCCAGGCAGGAGGAGGAGAGGGGCATCAAAAAGGAAATTTATGGATACAGTGAGGGAGGAAATGCAGGTGGTTGGTGTGATAGAGGAAGATGCAAAGGACAGGGTGACATGGAAAGTACTGATCTGCTGTGGTGACCCTTAACAGGAGAAGCCGAAAGAAGTAGCAGTCTTAGAAAGATAGAAATCCGACCTGGCCTTTTTTAACAAGAGAAGTAAAGCGATTCCAAAGTTGTCTAAAAATCTTGCAGTCAGTTTCAGTTTGGGATTTTCTGGCTTTTGCCCAGGCAGCGTCCCTTTCGGCGAAAACCAGAGGTTATTTTGACCTATAACCCTAAATTTGCAGAAGGGAGCATGTTTATTTCCAATTTTAATAAAAGCATCACAAAATTAACGAAAAGCCAATTCTAAATTGTTAATGAGATAGACTAAGCTACAATTCAAGTCCCATAAATCATGAAAAAACCTTGATCACAGAAATACTTAAAATCTCATTTAACAATCATTTACGGACTCACTTTTATGAGATTAGCTACCCTAACTGTAGCATTCACACACTGATTCCTCAAATCATTGGCAAAAGCACCAATATCTGAGAATTTCTATGGCTTTCGCTTTGCATGGTAGAGTTTTTAACTTGCACTTGTAAATGTAGCGACGAACTTTGTAAACTGACAATGGTTTTCTGAAGTGTTCCTGAGCCCATGCGGTAAGATCCTTTACACAGTGATGTTGGTTTTTAATGGAGTGCCGTCTGAAGGATTGAAGGTGACGGGCATTCAATGTTGGTTTTCGGCCTTGCCACTTATGTGTAGAAAGTTCACCAGATTCTCTGAATCTTCTGATTGCATTATGGACTGTAAATGATGGAATCCCTAAATTCCTTGCAATTGTACATTAAGAAACATTGTTCTTAAACTGCTGTACTATTTTTTCATGCAAATGTTCACAAAGGGGTGATTCTCACCCCATTTTTGCTTGTGAACGGCTGAGCCTTTTGGGGATGCTCCTTTTATACCCAATCATGACACTCACAATTAGTGCCCTCAGTTCCCAAATGCTTATTGAGTGTTGTTAGAAGGAAAGGTGATATAACACAGTGGTAAACACACCACTGTCCCAGCTTTTTCAAAACGTGTTGCAAACATCCATTTCAAAATGAGCAAATATTTGCACAAAAACAATAAAATCTATCAGTTTGAACATTAAATATCTTGTCTTTGCAGTGTATTCAATTGAATATATAGGTTGAAAAGGATTTGCAAATCATTGTATTCTGTTTTTTATTTACATTTCACACAATGTCCCAACTTCATTGGAATTGGGGTAGTACATTTTACACAACATCCCAACTTCATTGGAATTTGGGTTGTACATTAAGACATTAACATAAAATAATTATGTACATCCAGCGGGTAGCGTGTTACTGATTCACTGTCATTCTACATTCGGAGAATATCTCTCCTTCCTCTGTCTTTTCTGTCATTTCCTCTGCTTAAGACACTCTTAGGCTCCTTAAAAGTCCTCCTTCCTCCTCTTACCAGTTTGTCACCTTAGGAGCTCTCTTAAGGCGTAAGGTGTTTTGCTGACAACTTTCATCTTACCAAGGGAAAATTCTAAGGGCCCCTTCACACATAGTGCGAATTGCGCATTAAGTGCACATGAAGCAGCAAACTGTAATTTTGTAGCTGCTTCCAACGCCTTGTACACCTGTTGCTACAACTGTTTGTGCACACCAGCGGCTGACAGACAGAGTCTGTGCTGTGCAACCCCATCAAACCTTCTCGCAGCAGGTGTCGGCCAAATTCCAGGTGACACGCACAAACATCTAACACCGCTCGAATGGCACATAGAAAATGTGTGGCCATTTGCATTCTTGGCATGACAACAGTCTGCAGACAATCATTGTCATACTGACAGTGGAATTTGTCTAAGTACCCCACGAGTGTGGCTTTGGTGTGTGCATTAAAAACTGACAGGAGGTGTGGCTGCCCACTGAAGCAGCTGTGGAGATCTTTCATTCTGGACATTCCAGCTGGACAGTACTGTGTTTGGACAGACATGGACTAACAACTGACCACTGTGATGCACATGTGTCTGTTTGCTGTCATCAAGTGGAAATAAACAAAAATATATATCACTGTGGGGACGGGTTGCAGTGAGCAAGCGCACGCACGGCGCACACATTGACAGGCTGCCCTCAGGTTGAAACAGACTGATAGATCATAACACGCAGCAGGCGATCTGACTGTCACGTCACCCACGTGAGCTCTGTTCCACATGACACGGGGTCCTGCGGTGCACTGTCCACATGACACATGCATTGGCTGGCAGAACACATGCCAGCAGATGTGGACATGAATGAGATGAGCGAACTGCTTCTCATTCATGTCCATTTCATGACTGTATGTCAGTGACCATGGGTCATCTACAGAGGAACAGACGGATCATATTTGTATTGCCCGCTTGATGAGAGGGATTTAATACAATGCGATGTTTTTATATTTATTTTCATATAATTTCATATAAAAAATTTTATCATAATCCATTTTTATTTTGTGCTTCCTGATATGATGCAGTTTCCAGTACCGATCACAGGACAGTGATGATAGCTCACTGGTAAAGTTCCCAACTGGCAATCAGAGCTTTTGGAAGGCCCTGGTTTGAATCCCATGGGTGACATGTATTTTTGTTTTCAGCTGCGCGATGTGCAAAAGCTGATGTGTTCCCACATGCACTGAACCGTCGCAGCATCTATTTTTCTTATTTTTTATTTATTGTTTTCTTCACAGCAGCTGCACCATGTGTAACCACATGGTGCAGCTGGTGGTACTGTGTTCCTGCTGCACGAACTGTTGCACCAGCACTGTGCACGCCTGCCCGTCGGCGCGATGTTTCATGGTGTGCATAATGTGAACAGTTTCGCTGTATTTGACCAAACATCGCAGTATGTGTGAAGGGGCCCTAAGAAATGTCTAATAATTCAAGGAATTCTAAAATTTGTCTTGGAATAATGTCACTAGGAGCTATTTTTAGCCTTGGGCTGCTTTGTGTATATGCTTGTGCCTGTGCACGTCTTTGTCCTAGGAACACAGTTTGACACTGTTCTTTCACTGCTTTCTAAGATTATTTAAATTGGAAACAGTGATCAGTTTATAAAGCAATCTTTTATTACATTATCTCCAAAAGCTTCATAAATACATGCTGTGATGGTTTCTGCAGGCTTCATGTTAGAAAAGCAGTTGATAAGTAAAGACTAAAATCTGTTGCAAGCATAAGCTTTATGGCAAGAAAAAAAAAATCTGATATTTAACAACACCTCTTCATAGAGAGCATCAGCATCTTTGAGATAAAGATCCAGAGGCTGCTGACCTATAGAAAGAAGTTCCTTTTTGGCCAGCTGACAACACCTTCTGAAGTATTTCACATTACACATATTGATTTTTGACATTCATTCCTCCTGCTGCCTTCTTGGTTGTCATTCGGCCTGTTTTGCGTGAACTCAGCAGGAAGCCAAATTATTAACAGTCCAGAAGAAACCAAATCTAAAGTCAAAGCAAAGCCCTTTGTTTTTAAACACACAAGAATTTAATAAATTATGTGAAACATTTGCTCAGTGTGAATATTTTTTCATACAAACAGTAATGGAGCCTTTTAGAACAAAGGCAACTGCAGGAAACACATTTCTTCTGCAAATATACACATCTAGACCAATCAATGTAATTTGCAGGCAAGACAGTGAAAAAGTGAAAAAGCATCAGCAATTTAAATCATAGATCATTTTACTTTACTTCAGACACAGTGTTTTGCTACACTGCAGCTCTCCAGCAATCAGGCAAACACTGTGTCCAAAAGAGGAATCAATTCAAAACTCTACAATCGTCTTCTTGTTACTACAGCACATTGGGTAAGAACCAGTGTCCATCATCTTATCCGAGAATCGAACAAGAGACCATCTTCCTCGCCACAGAGGAATTGCCATGATGACGACTACACGACATACCGTTGAATACAAGCTTGTTGTTTTTTCAGGTGCATTAGCAGGTGCTCATTCTCTATCATTCAAAGACACTTCAAAATGGTAAATGAATTGAATTTCTATAGTGCTTTTCCATGTAAAGGAGACGCTCAAAGTGTGCTTCTGTCCGCAGGTGCAGCTGCCCAATCACACTCAGAATTTCACTTCACTGACTCCTTCCCTCCACCACCTATAGTCGAACATCCTCTATAATAAAAAATGCCTCATAGCAAGAAGGTCCCAGGTTCACTTCTGTGTTGAGTTTGCATCTTCTCACTGTGTTTGTGTGGGTGCCCTCCGGTGTGCTTTGGCTTCCTCCCATTTCCAAAGAAATGCAGGTTAGGTGAGCTGCGGCCTCATGGACAAAGACTTGCCTGGATTTCCTACTAAAACATGGCGTACGCCAAAACCCAGAAACTGGCTTAGGCACAAAAATGTCCAGATGTACAGTAGTGTTCAGAATAATAGTAGTGCTATGTGACTAAAAAGATTAATCCAGGTTTTGAGTATATTTCTTATTGTTACATGGGAAACAAGGTACCAGTAGATTCAGTAGATTCTCACAAATCCAACAAGACCAAGCATTAATGATATGCACACTCTTAAGGCTATGAAATTGGGCTATAAGTAAAAAAAGTAGAAAAGGGGGTGTTCACAATAATAGTAGTGTGGCATTCAGTCAGTGAGTTCGTCAATTTTGTGGAACAAACAGGTGTGAATCAGGTGTCCTCTATTTAAGGATGAAGCCAGCACCTGTTGAACATGCTTTTCTCTTTGAAAGCCTGAGGAAAATGGGACGTTCAAGACATTGTTCAGAAGAACATCGTAGTTTGATTAAAAAGTTGATTGGAGAGGGGAAAACTTATACGCAGGTGCAAAAAATTATAGGTTGTTCATCTACAGTGATCTCCAATGCTTTAAAATGGACAAAAAAAAAACAGATGCGTGGAAGAAAACGGAAAACAACCATCAAAATGGATAGAAGAATAACCAGAATGGCAAAGGCTCACCCACTGATCAGCTCCAGGATGATCAAAGACAGTCTGGAGTTACCTGTAAGTGCTGTGACAGAAGACGCCTGTGTGAAGCTAATTTATTTGCAAGAATCCCCCGCAAAGTCCCTCTGTTAAATAAAAGACGTGCAGAAGAGGTTACAATTTGCCAAAGAACACATCATCTGGCCTAAAGAGAAATGGAGGAATATTTTGTGGACTGATGAGAGTAAAATTGTTCTTTTTGGGTCCAAGGGCCGCAGACAATTTGTGAGACGACCCAACAAAGTTAATGCCTCGCAGATGTGAAGAAATCATGAAAAACTGTGGTTATACAACTAAATACTAGTTTAGTGATTCACAGGATTGCTAAAAAACCAGTTTGAACATAATAGTTTTGAGTTTGTAGCATCAACAGCAGATGCTACTATTATTGTGAACACCCCCTTTTCTACTTTTTTTTACTAATAGCCCAATTTCATAGCCTTAAGAGTGTGCATATCATGAATGCTTGGTCTTGTTGGATTTGTGAGAATCTAGTGAATCTACTGGTACCTTGTTTCCCATGTAACAATAAGAAATATACTCAAAACCTGGATTAATCTTTTTAGTCACATAGCACTACTATTATTCTGAACACTACTGTATCAAAGTGCGAGTAAGCAATAGGCATGGGCATCTCATCACTGACAACGATTCGATACTAACCTTGATACACTACCAGCGATGCGATACATATAGCGATACATGACGATACTGACGATACAATGTGATACGATTCACCCTTGTTCCCGATTCGGTGCGATTTGATATGTATTTGATGGTGATTCAATTCCTCACAATGCGATTTGGTGCAACACGATTAATGATGGGTACTGATAAGATTTTATCTATATTGATGCCATTATCAATTCCACTTATCAATCCAATTGTTTATCGATTCCCTTATCAATACCTCTTGTGAATTCTCTGTACTAAAAGTAGGCTTTACAGGTTTTCTATGTCAACAACATTTTATTGAGTCTTAAAGTTATGTCTCTGGACATAAATAAAAATCATTAGAATCTGTACATGGTCACTGGATCGTTGATGTACATGATGGATCCTTGGTCTCTGGACAGAAATAGAAATAAAATCTGTAGTTTTTGTCAAAAGCATTTTCTTTCAGATATTAATGACACAAACTTAACTCGATAGCCTCTGATCTGAGCTCTTCAGCTGGCTGCGCTGCCCATCAGGATGTAATTCATAAGAAACGGAGGATGTCTAATTTTGGGAGAAATAAAAGGTTTTGGTCGGTTGTAGTTTATTGTTCGTATTATAACATTTGGAAAGAGGTGTCATTTGATTTAAAATGGCGATTCGCTCTGAAGTAATTAATTCCGACCAAAATCTGCGCACCTCTTTGGAGCTGTGCACTTAGTCCCACAAAACAGAAGAGATTATTATTATTATTTCCATTACCTGATGGACAACTTCAGTTTACCCACCAGTTGGTGCTCATGCCAGAGAACTGTCGTGTAAAACTCCAGTGTGGAATGGAGGATGATTCTCGTTTCTTGCCTGCAACAAGAGTCCAAGTTCGTGACTTTAACCCACACAAAGCTGACTCACGATTGACATCTTTAAATAGCTTTGAGAGGGGTTAATGAGGAAATTGCGAACCTGCCACAGGAAGCAAAGCAGAGAACCAGAGAACAGCGGGTCAAAGCACTGCTTTGTTGCTTCAAGCTTCAAGCAGACCTGCTGCAATCTGCAATCAACATAGAGAAATGATCATTTCCCAATAAACACCATCAAAAACAACGGCCGCTCCGGTGTCACGAACTGAAGGACTGATAAGGGAATCGTTAAGCAAAAGGCTTTTGATGTCATCATGTCTGTTGTGGTAGAAATGTGCTTTCTGGCCTCTGTCTGTGGTGCATTCACTGTGCACTGGGCAAAAAATCGATGCAAAGAGGGACTGACCGATCCTTCGTGATTTCACCTGTCAACTGAATCGAAGCACTCGCATTGCGCACGTTTGTATCTAGATACCGATTTGTATCAATTAATCTCCACATGCCTAGTAAGCACGTTCCATTTGTACATCCCACTGAACATGGAATTGAGCGCACATGCACGATCATTCGGTTACACCCCTATTTAAATGTACAAATCCATGTAAATAGACCCTGGAGCTGGGATTCCCCATGCCGCCACATCAGACAACATGAACACAGAAAAGAATTTATACAGAGTGTGAGTTACAGATGACTGGAAATGATGTGGAGACATGCAGGGATAGTTTATTTGGTACCCTGTTAAATGGAATAATCATGTAACAGGAAAAATGTTTGTGTGTGTGTGTGTGTGTGTGTGTGTGTGTGTGTGTGTGTGTGTGTGTGTGTGTGTGTGTGTGTGTGTGTGTGTGTGTGTGTGTGTCTAAGGCTGTAAAAGCTGTCAGCTCAGAACAGTGCACACACACTTAAAAAACGTGAGGTGCCCCACGGCTGATAGTGTGTGACATTTACAACTTTACATACGTTCGTTGACAAATACTGAATATAGGGAGACAATCGGTTAAGAAGCTCTGCTGCTCCAGGCTCACCATCAAGAAAAAGGAAACACATTGATAATAACAAACAACATATTTGAATGCACACATGGCCAAATGTGTTTGCGCTGGTTTTCGTTTGGAAACAATTATACAAATACGCTATTTACACAGGAAGCAGCCACCCATCGCACACCGTGCCTGCCTCTAACCTGACGCGCATGTGCGCATCACAAATGATGTGAACACTGATGGCATGAAATTGTTTCTTATTTACAAATACTAATTCGTCATGTGATGGCACCTTTAGGTGTGCAGTCAATAGCTCCGATTACATTAGCAGTGATAAAAGTGGGCCATAGAAGAAGAAGAAAAAAAAACTGAACATTTTTGGCAAGGGCCAAAGGTTTGAAGTCCCTGGCAGGGTGTGTGGGGGTTCACAATTAGAAAAATGTGAAAGCTCAGATGCATTCTGGTGCATTTTCAGGTCCATTTACCCATCAAAACAAACAAACAAAAAAATCTCCCCAAAACTTTTTATTTTTTGTTGGGTCAGGTCAATTTTTCCACCCCAGTCTTTTCATACATCTTGGACTGTGCTACCGGCCTTTAATCCAAAAAACATACATTGTGGCTCAGAAAAGTACACAGTAAAGGAAATGAAAATTCAAAGAACTCAGTATCAATTCAAATGGAACAGAACAACAGGAATATTTATGGAACATTAATGCATCAACTTGTTCAACCTTCACTGACTTCCTAGTTTTCCTAGTTTTGGCAGGAGCTTTGGAGCTATTGATATTGATATTATATTTCACACAGCTGGCTTGGCCTGGCTTGAGGTTGACTGGCACAGTCCTGACCAATCGGCCAATGCCCCTGTTGCCAGGAAGCCCAGTCCATGCTGTGTGGGCACAGACAACCCCTGGCTCCTCACCATATTGCGCTCTGGGCTGGCCGCAGTTCTGCACGCAACTCCAATAACAGTGGCCTTGGCAATCAAAATTGGTTTATGAGCCAATTATCGTCATTTGCAAGTAAATCCTGGCATTCCCTGAATACACACTCACGTTGAATTGCACCATTTGCAAGGTTCTCTAACAACGCTAATGCAGCCATTGTTAGTGTTATTTTACACATCACTTTGCGCATGCTTTTATGTCCACCCATATAACTGCAAACACGTGGGTGTTAATTGCTCATCAGTCTGTTGCTGATGTGCACATCACTCTGATTTGCTGTTTTCACACTGTGTCCCAGCATCACCGCTACATGTTGGCAGTGGAACAATAGCTGTAGAAACTTGTGTACGCCAACCAGGATTTTTGCGTGACGCACTGCACATTTTATTTCACTTTTGATGCATCTGAACGTAGGCGTCAAGATGGACGTACACATTTTTGTGTGTATGCACTTTGTTCATGAGGCCCCTGGTGACTGAATTGACTGTAGGTGTGAGTGAGAGTGTGAATGTATTTGTCTGTATGTCAGTGCTGCGACAGACGAGGCCTGTCCAAGGTTTACCCCACCTCTTGTCCAATGGCTGCTGGGGGTTAATGACTGCGATCCTTAAATGGAATACAGTTGTGTTCAAAATAATAGTGGAGTGTTTCAAAAAGTAAGTAAAGCTCAAAATTATTAAAATAGCTTTTATTTGTAGGCACACAAATCCATTGGGAACATGCACATTCTATTCCAAATCAAAACATGAAAAAAATGTTATTAAATTTCTTATTACGTCACAGAAAGTAAAGAAAAAGGAATTTTAGGGTGTTCAAAAATATTGCAGTGTCTGCATTGGTTTTTTCTGAGACCCTTACTGCAACCTTATAAGTGGCCCTTATTAGTAAATGTCGTACATGATGGTTGGCGTGCATTTCTCTCTGAAAATCTGAGTAAAATGGGTCATTCCAGACATTGTTCGGAAGAATAGCGTACTTTGATTATGCCTAGTGTCCACATGTTCCTGTTAGCTTCCACTTCGTTTCTAGATAGAAATTGGGAAGCAAGCAGCAGCCGGAGCCACAAAAAGCAGTAGAGCTGTAACCGGCCATGATCTTGCCACTGGTGACACCTATTCAAAAGATGGGAAATTTCATCGCCTGCTTGCTGCGGTGAACTTTAGGATAAGATTGGGTACAGATCTACATCAGTGTTTGGTACAAGTCTAATGCTGTCAGCTTGCAGCAGGGTTCCCGGGACATTGCAGATGGCCCAGTTAAGTTGCCGCGAGCTTGCCGATGACCCGGTTGAGTTCCCAGTGAATTCTCTCAGCGCCTGCTAAACCCAATAGTGTCTGGTGCACTCCAGGATGACATGTATACTTACATATGGGATGTGGCAGGGTTGGCGATTATTCCATGAGTTTGCTGTTTTGCAAACTGCAACCTAATCAGACGCATGTGGACAGGGGGTTTAAAAAACGTTGATTTGAGAGGGTAAAACATAAAGAAGTGCAGAAATGATAGGCTTTTCAGCTAAAATAATCTCATATGCTTTAAAATGGTAACCAAAACCAAAAAGATGTGGAAGGAAACAGAAAACCATCATTCAAATGGATCAAAGAATATCCAGAATGGCAAAGACTCAGCCAATGATCAGTTCCAGGGTGATCAGAGAAGGTGTAAAATTACCTGTGAGTACAGTAACAATTATAAGACACCTATGGGAAACCAAGCTATGGGTAAGAAGCCCACACAAAGTCCCATTGTTGGAAAAAAAAAAAAAAACGACTTGCTGAAAAGGTTACAATTTACCAAAGAACACACTGACTGGCCTAAAGAGAAATGGCGCAACATTTTGTGGACTTGTGAAAGATTGTTCTTTTTGGGTCTAGAGACCGCAGGTGGTTTGTCAGACAACCCTCAAAAACTGAATTCAAGCCACAGTACACTGTGAAGACAGTGAAACATGGTGGTGCAAGCATCACGATATGCGGCTGTTTCTCATACTACAGTGTCAGGTCTACTTATCACATACCAGGGATCATGGAATCAGTTTGGATACATCAAAATACTTGAAGAGGTCATGTTGTCTTATGCCGAAGAGGAAATGCCCTTAAAATGGGTGTTTGAAAAAGACAATGACCCCAAACACTCCAGCAAGTGAGCAAAATCTGTGTTCCAGACCGACAAGATTAACATTATGGAATGGCCAACCCAATCCAGGGACCATAATCCAATAGAAAACTTGTGAGGTGACATCAAAAATGCTGTTTCTGAGGCAAAACCAAGAAATGCAGAGGAATTGTGGAATGTAGTCCAATCGTCCTGGGCTAGAATACCTGTTCACATGTCCCAGAAGTTGGTTGACTCCATGCAACACAGATGTGTAGCAGTTCTCAGACACAGTGGTTATACAAATAAAAATTAGTGCAGTGATTCACAGGAAAGCTAAATCTTCAAGCATTTTCCAGTTTATACAGTAAATGTTTGAGTTTGGAAAGAAAAATGCAGACACTGCTATGTTTTTAACAACCCAATATTCCCTTTTCTTCTCTTTCTCTAAAGTAATAAATTTGATCAATCTTTCTTCATGTTTTGACTTGGAACAGAATGTGCAGTGTTCCCCATGCATTTGCATGTATGGGAATAAAAGCTATTATTAGCGTGTTGACTGTGGGGTTCCACGGGCTCCAGATAGGTTAGTGTTTATAAAATAGGTAGCTGACAGAGGTGGTAATAAATTAAGCAATGAGTTGGAAGGGTATGCGAGTCCAGAATGTTTTTAGAACCTTAGACCTCAACAATTTTTTAGAAGAGGAACTCAACCCTTTTGTTTCCTGTTAATTATGTCATTTAATGTTGATTTACTGTCTTAATGTATTTATAAATGATGTTATCATATACACACTATTATTATTATCATTATGATCATTATTATTATTCTATTTTGTCATCTGATTTTTAAATGGATCACAATGGAAATAAGTGTTTTCAAAATTCTTGTGTCACCCATGCATTTTTAACATATTTACAATTATATGGGCAGCACGGTGAATTAGTGGTTAGCACTGTTGCCTCACAGCAAGAAGGTCATGGTATTGATTCCCACCTGTGGCCTTTTTGTGTGGACTTTGCATGTTATCCTTGTGTTTGCATGGGTCTCCTCCAGGTGCTCCGGTTTCCTCCCACATTTAAAGACATGCAGGTTAGGTGAATTGTAATACTTTATAATTTCCCAGGTCTCCCTTTCAAAAGAGAGCTTGATCTCAATGGGACTAACCTGGTTAAAATAAATAAATATGCACTTACACTGAAGCTTTTAATATAAAGATGATTTACTGCCCCCCTGCTGGGATGGTGTGCGAGTCCAAAATGCAATTAGCAACATTAGGTAATATCCATAGCTTCTCCAAAACTATTAGTCCTATCAGTGTTCCGTTCTGGCACCATTCATCCTTGACCCAAAATACAGAAGGACACAAAACAGCAAATGTCAGTTGTGCTTGGTTTGTTCCTGATCGACGTTGCACATATTCATGCATACGCGCACAGCTGCTGTAAGCAGGTGGTTTTAATTTGACAAAGACAGTGGCTGAAGATATTAAAGGCACTAAACATTTCCATTCATGGTTCCAACATGAAACTTAAGTCATTCATGGTAATTGCAACATGAGACTTATCTAAACTGATAAAACCAACTGAGCTACAAAAACAATAAATCAATAACACTGACAACACTGTTAAAGTCACATAAACCACAATAACAACATTTAAAACCTCAAAACCCCAAACTCCCATGGTACATTGCAGCACAGCATCCATTGTTTATTGGTTATCTAAAATTGGTCATTTCTCCAAAAATACGAGTATTTGTCCTCGTATTTGTCCTATCAACTTTCTATTTTTGCAGCGTTCATCCTTGACACAAAATACATACAGTAGTGTTCAGAATAGTAGTACTGCTATGTGACTAAAAAGATTAATCCAGGTTTTGAGTATATTTCTTATTGTTACATGGGAAACAAGGTACCAGTAGATTCAGTAGATTCTCACAAATCCAATAAGACCAAGCATTCATGATATGCACACTCTTAAGGCTATGAAATTGGGCTATTACTAAAAAAAAGAAGAAACGGGGGTGTTCACAATAATAGTAGCATCTGCTGTTGATGCTACAAACTCAAAACTATTATGTTCAAACTGCTTTTTTTTTTTTTTAGCAATCCTGTGAATCACTAAACTAGTATTTAGTTGTATAACCATAGTTTTTCATGATTTCTTCACATCTGTGAGGCATTAATTTTGTTGGTTTGGAACCAAGATTTTGCTGGTTTACTAGTGTGCTTGGGGTCATTGTCTTGTTGAAACACCCATTTCAAGGGCATGTCCTCTTCAGCATAAGGCAACATGGCCTCTTCAAGTATTTTGACATATCCAAACTGATCCATGATACCTGGTATGCGATATATAGGCCCAACACCATAGTAGGAGAAACATTCCCATATCATGATGCTTGCACCACCATGCTTCACTGTAAACTGTGGCTTGAATTCAGAGTTTGGGGGTCGTCTCACAAACTGTCTGCAGCCCTTGGACCCAAAAAGAACAATTTTACTCTCATCAGTCCACAAAATATTCCTCCGTTTCTCTTTAGGCCAGTTGATGTGTTCTTTGGCAAATTGTAACCTCTTCTGCACGTCTTTTATTTAACAGAGGGACTTTGCGGGGGATTCTTGCAAATAAATTAGCTTCACACAGGCGTCTTCTGTCACAGCACAGATAACTCCAGACTGTCTTTGATCATCCTGGAGCTGATCAGTGGGTGAGCCTTTGCCATTCTGGTTATTCTTCTATCCATTTTGATGGTTGTTTTCCGTTTTCTTCCACGCATCTCTGTTTTTTGTCCATTTTAAAGCATTGGAAGTCATTGTAGATGATTTTCCCCTCTCCAATCAACTTTTAATCAAACTACGCTGTTCTTCTGAACGTCTTGGACGTCCCATTTTCCTCAGGCTTTCAAAGAGAAAAGCATGTTCAACAGGTGCTGGCTTCATCCTTAAATAGGGGGCACCTGATTCACACCTGTTTGTTCCACAAAATTGACAAACTCAGTGACTGAATGCCACACTAATATTATTGTGAACACCCCCTTTTCTACTTTTTTTTTTTTTTGCTAATAGCCCAATTTCATAGCCTTAAGAGTGTGCATATCATGAATGCTTGGTCTTGTTGGATTTGTGAGAATCTACTGAATTTACTGGTACCTTGTTTCCCATGTAACAATAAGAAATATACTCAAAACCTGGATTAATCTTTAGTCACATAGCACTACTATTATTCTGAACACTACTGTAAGCATACCAAACGGCAAATGTCAGTTCTCCACGGTTTTTGCATGATCAAAGCCACACACACACACACACACACACACACACACACACACACACCACACACACACACACACACACACACACACACACACACACACACACACACACACACACACACACACACACACACACACACACACACACACACACACACACACACACACACACAGAGGCCACTTAAGCTTTTATAATACAGAGAATTTTGAACTTCACTCACTTTTTTCAAACACACTATTATTTTTGAACTAGTGAGTTTAGAAAATGGATGGATGATGCAATGATAAATACTGTGATAAAGTTAAATTGTCAAACATTCTGTTAGAAATACGAGGTCTGTTAGAAAACTATTGGACCTTTTTATTTTTTTCAAAAACCTGATGGATTTGAAACACGTGTGCTTGCATGAGCAAACCTTGAACCTTCGTGCGCATGCGTGAACTTTTTCACGCCTGTCGATTGCATCATTTTCTGGTAAGCAGCCTTTGTGTGAGGTGTGTGTCGTGCGCTCGGCGTTTTTTTCATTCCAAGGAAAAAGACGGAACGACTGGAGTAGTGCCGCATCAAATTTTGCCAGAAACTGGGCTACAGCCAGGTGGAAACCATTTGGAAGATTCAGACGGCTTTCGGTGACGATCCTATGGGCATCACACAGATTAAGGAGCGGTACAACCGGTTTAAAGGTGTCCGCACAACAGTGGAGAGCGAGCCACGCTCTGGTCGGCTATCAACATGCTGAAATGATCATTTCCAAAGTCAACGCTGTGGTGATGTGGGACCGTCGTGTGACTATCCTAGAAAGTGCGGAAGAGGTAGACATCAGCACTTTTTCGGGACATTCCACTGTCACAGAAGATTTGGCCATGAAAAGAGTGGTGGCGAAAATCACGCCGATGGCTTCGGCACAAAGCTGCCGATGGCGGAGCAAAAGCGCCTTTGTGTTGAAGTCTCACAGGACATGCTGTGACATGTCCACCTCTTCCACAATTTCTCGGATAGTCACACGACTGAAAAGTCATCGAAAGCCGTCTGAATCATCCGAATGGTTTCCACCTGGCTGTCGCCCAGTTTCTGGCAAAATTTGATGCGGCGCTGCTCCAGTCGTTCCGTCTTTTTCCTTGGAATGAAAAAACGGCGAGCGCACGATACACACCTCACACAAAGGCTGCTTACCAGAAAATGATGCAATCCACAGGCGTGAAAAAGTTCACGCATGCGCATGAAGGTTCAAGGTTTGTCAAAGTTGGCTCATGCAAGCACACGTGATTCAAATCCATCAGGTTTTTGAAAAAAATACAAAGGTCCGATATTTTTCTAACAGACCTCGTACTTGATCTGAAAATACTACATTAAGTGTTATTTTCAATGCATTTGGTACGTACATTTCAATACTTATGCTGGTTTTCAGTAATGCGTTTAAATTAGATGAGATTTTGAGATATATAGCAATCTTGAATTTTCTGTAGGAAGAGACTTTGCACAGCCAACTGCCTTTCCAGTTAGTGTAACTGTAAATATGTCGCCATTGGAAAAGCTGATAAAATCACTTAAAACAAGAGCAATTAGAGATTTCTGATGTCTGCCAAGGGTTGACGAGGACTCAAAATAAAAGATATGTGAGTCGCATCATGACCCGTATTTTACCTGGATCTGGATTCCACAACACAATACAGTAATTGAATACTGATCCCGAATGGTCCGACTGATCAAGATGTTGCAATGTGATACATTTAATTCACAAGCTGAAACAAAATAGTGTCTTCCTGATGTTAGTTTTGCATCGTGATGTCCTATGTTTCTGCTACAGAACCTGCAGATTGATCTGGATGCCTCCCAACATCCAACAGTAACGGGGTCTTCCTTTGTACAATTGCCACATGTGATTTAAATTGTCATCAAGTAGATTTGAGATGATCCTTGAAATGGTAAAAATTTAAGAAAAGATCCGAAATCAGACTCTTGATGCCGATCCACTCCAAAATTTAATGGAGTCTTCCATGGCCTAATATCTATCTGTGGTGAAACTTATGTGAGAATATGTGCAGTAGTTTTGATGTAATCCTTAAAAGCCTATAAAGTGAAATCCTGAGCCAGAATCTGGCTCACCTCCAAAATTCAGTGGAGTCATCTATGCCCTAATATCTATCTATGGTGCAAATATAGTGAGAATCCATGAAGTAGTTTTGGTGTAATCCTTCAGAGCTTCTATAAAGAGTAATCTTGATCCAGAATCCGTATCAGCTCCAAAATTTAATGGAGCCTTCCATGACCTAATATCTATCTGTGATGAAAATTTTGTCAAAATAGGTGCAGCAGTTTTGATGTCATCCTGCTAACAGAGACAGACAAATAAATAAATAAATAAATTGTTTTGAAATGATGATTTTATTACGTCCTTGGCAGATATGACCATCAAAACAAAATAAGAAATGAAGTATATTAAGGCAGACATAAAAAGTGCTTCCTGCCACACATGCATATCTGCCACACATGCATATCAAAATATATATGGATACTTTCAGTTAAAGGAATTCTTGAAATGTACTTTATTTAACTTTGTTAAATAAAAAAAACAATAACCAAAAAAACAAAACAAAACAGAAAACATGAAAAGCACTATCATGTTGCTACCAAGTACCTCAAAACAGGTTAGACTCTTATTCACAACATATTGCACTGACAAGAAATTAAAAAGAAAAAGCCTGTATGTAAAACGGTTATAAAAGAAAACTGTCTTTAAAAGAATAGCACATACATGTACCCTGTTGCATACCCCTTGTCTCAAATACTGTACATCAAACAATTTTAATTTGTTGGCTCTTTCTGGAATTAACAAGAATACAAACAAAACAATAAATCTGTTTGTCTGGAATACAATGAGTCTCCTTTTACCAGTAATATTTAGCAGTGCAAAATGGACTCTCTTCATTTTGACCTGATTGTCTTGTCATTGGACAGATATAATTTTTACGTCTTCCAGAAAAAAGAAAAAGTGTTCTAAATAAAACCCGTTGAGCATTTCACCATATGTGCAACACTCTTGAATTGAAAATGTAAACAGATGTTAACAGACCTGAGTGCTTGTCTTTATTATTTCACAATCATCTCCTTGGGAGGGTCTTAAATCCAAAGTCTCAATTTCTGAAAGCAACAATCAAAGCTAATTCTAGAATGTGGAAGTGTCTTCACATGACCAAATGCTGTCCCATTAAAGTGACATGATACTCTGCTTTAACTTCTTGGTAAACAGGTGGCTCACCCTCCCACAGTAGGTGTGTGTGGTGGCCTGTAGCGATGCCTCCAGGGGCTGAAGCAGTGAGTCCTCCATGTCGTCACCAAATGTGTACTATGATGAGACAGAAACACCATACAGGAGTTAAAGATCCTGTAACAAACACCTTAATCCTGCAAACAAGCAAGAATTATAAAGCAAGCCAGTTAAATTCTGTGTTGTTTATTTTGGATGGTCCACAAACAGTGGCCTGATGGCACACCCCCCTGCATCCTAATGGCATTAAAATAAAGCGCAGTGTAGCAGCACGGCTTTCTCACTCAATTACAATTTAACTGCAGCTAATGTTGGTGCTTTTAATAGCAGATCTTTTTATATGTCCTAAAGATAACATGAGGATGAGCTGGACTCTTTTTTTTCTATTTCAAAGCAAAAATATTCAGCTAAACATCACTGTGAAAGGCTGAATCTGCACTGAAACAGGATCTACTAGTCCAATGAGCAAACATCAAACTGTCTCCTCCCTCTGCGCGACACTTAATCTGACAAATTCTCGTGCATCAGGTAGTCAATGTCGTGTGAGCCATTTTTGTAGTCAATGTGCACTGGCTGTTCACAAACAAGCAAACAAACACACAGGTGGCGAAAACATAACCTGCACTCAGCTTCGTTGGTGGAGGTAATTAGACAAATATACTTGATAAGATTTTGTGTTGTTGCAGTGAGGTTGATCTTCACATTCACTACTTTGATATGTTGTCCAGACCTTCTACAACAAACCTTCAGCAGGTTCAGCAGGTCTAACAGAGCCACACGCTGCGAGTAGTCCTCGATGGCTAACTAGGAAACAAAGCTAAATGTCAATACATGCACCAAAGTCACTAAAGACAGCTCCCACCCTGGCTTTGAACTGTTTGTACTGATGCCCTCAGGGAGGCGCTACAGGTGTATTAAGACCAGAACAAACAGACTCAAAAACAGTTTCTTTCCCAAAGCGGTAACCATCCTGAATTCCCGCATGCACCAACGATAATGTGCAACATTCCATCCCATAATGTGCAATATTTATCATTTTTAACAATGTATATAATAAACATACTTATTCTGCAATGTACATACCACCCAGGACCGTGCACTTTACCTTCTAATGTTTACATCGTATATATATTTTTGATACTTATTTGATATTGCTGCTTTTGTTTCTTACTTGCCTGCACTGATTTTGGAATTGGCTCTTAATCTCATTGTACATTGTATAATGACAATAAAAGGCATTCTATTCTATTCAGAACTGATCAAAGTTATTTGAAGTGATGATTTCCATAACTGGCACCAGAATAACCAAGCCTCTGGAGATCACCTGACTTCAGTGAAATTATGAAACACAAACTTGCAAAAACGGAAGGTCCCTCACCCACCAACATTTCCTTTCTCTTTTTTGATATGAAAACACCTGTTTAGAGAGGAAGCATCTTTGCTCAGATTGGGAGTAGTTTCAGTACAGTCACCGGCCATTCTGCCCAACACACACACATCATCAAAGCAGAACACACTGGTCATTCCCCCCTTGATTTTGAAACCTAATTTAATTTACTATTTGGCAATGCTTCAATTATTTCAGATTTGGCTGTCTGGTTCATGACACCTTTATTCTGTGGTGAGACAAACACTTTAAATTACATTAAAATTTAATTATATTTTGAAGTATAGAACACATGTATCTTATGAGTCACACTTTTACACATAATGGCCACACCTGGGTAGAGTCAAACAAACCTCACTAGATGGAATGATCTCTGACCACATTCAATATCACCATACAGAAACACCACCATGGGCCCTCATAGACAATCACCCAGGCACACCAACACTCAAATCCCATCTCCTGAAAGTAGCCACCTATCTGCCACACCCAGGTCATGTGTGGATGTCTCCTTGCTCTCATCAAGTTGTGAGAGTCATCAGCATTGAGGCCTGTGCACGCATGACCATCCTCAGAGAAATGCACCAGATGGACGTAACTGATGTTTCATCACAAGACAAGAGGCACACCTCAAAGAGATCTCCCTTAACAACTGCTGATTTGACACAAAGTCATTCAAGTGGTATCCAAATATTCTCCAGAGACTCCTGGCAGCAAACACATCCAGGTGCTGTCACTTACAAAATCACAAGGAAAAGTGTGCTTGTGCATAAAAGAAGAAATCTGCATATACATTCTTTCTGCCATAGTTATACAGTACAGCCACGTGTACACGTGGTTCTCCTTTATAACACTCTGAGTGCAGAAGCGCACGTAGCTAAATAGGCGTACTGTCCACTCCTAACAACCGGACTGTCACTCATTAAACACACTGTTCTGGCACACAACAGAAACAACATACAAATGAAAAAAGCAACACTATACAGAATGTGAATTTGAGCCTCAGAGAGTTGTGAAACTGAAATAGGTTTCATTCGATGGTGTCAGTTCTTGAATCATGCTCAAAAGAAAATCCTGTGAATAAAGACACTAATGGAAGTGATCAACTCATGTGCACTGCATGACTGCGAGTACCACACAAACAAAAAAACACACACACACACACAATTGACAAATAAATAAATAACAGGACTGATCAAATTTTCTTCACACTCAACTGTACACGGTGCAGTTTATGAAGGGTAAAGTGGACACAGGTGTATGTGTCACTGAACATAAATAATATTTTAATAATAAGAAATGCAAGCTCTGTGACACTGGCTGCTTTGTCCATCCATCAATTTTCTGAACAGACCACCTAACCTACACATTTCCCATCTCTTTCAGTTGAGAACCACTGTCTAAGAGAACAAATAAAATTAATAAGTGCGCTCAAACTGAAAGACCACACTCTTGGATCATGAAGGATATAACCTTACCTTCATACTACTCAGTATTACACTTGTTTGCACCATGTGGGACAGCCAGAATAGCAACAAGGAAGACCACTAGGCCTAATAGGTAAGGCTAATGGACAATTTTAAAGATCCCACAAGACCGCACCTATGTGCATGCGTGATGACGTCACAATTCTATCTGGTTAGTGAGACGTGGTTTCTTTCAATAACAAGAACTGTCAAAAAACTTTCTCGTCTGTGGTTGGAGTTGTGTGGTGGTAGGAACAGCCTTTTGAATGCTTGAATAACAATGTCAGTCACACAAAGAAATCAAATAATAGTGAAAACATGTTCATTGCGCCCAGAATGTTGGTATTTTGGTCATTGCTGTTGAACTTTCTAAGCAATGAATGTAAAGCCCCAGTCGCACGGCACTAACGAAGGACACTAAAGCCAAAACGAAACAAGAAATGTAGACCTCCATTGACTTTCGGAGACATCATTTAACTGGCGTCCAGCTCACACCAGGACCATACTGACGAACAGACTCTGAAAGAAGCTCCTCAGCAGAACTCCGTCACTCTTCTATTTTTTGGATGACAGTCAAACAGAATGCTGATGGTACGGGAATTACGCAGAGGATGAGAAACCGTCAAGACAGAAATCAAAACGGAATACGGATGACTTGAAGTTCTCATCGGGATTGATACAGGAACGAAGCTGGACGACGGTTAAATGATATCTCTGAAAGTCAACATGAGTCTAGATTTATTGTTTCGTTGGCTTCAGTGTCCTTTGTTAGTGCCATGTGACTGGGGCTTTAGATCAATATTCACACCACTGCAGCACTCCTTCTCATTTCTTGTGGGTTAACAACAACAATGACAACAAATTACTTTCTGATACGGAATGGAATTCACCTCCAGTGGCCATTTCACTCCCTGGAAATCTGACAGCTGAGCAGGTGTTTCTAATGATGCCAAACACGTGAGCAAGAGGCTCACTAACTGGAAGTCTCGGTTTCAAGATGGCAGCAGACCTTGAAAATTGTCCATAATGTTTTAAAAATGTATTGGTGTTTTTAAAAGTTTTGTTTTCATCTGGTCAGTGTTGACAAGAATCAGTTTACTTGAGCTCTTAGTACCTCTTACAGTAGCACTAACTAACCCATTAGCTTCTGCTCACTATCACAGCTTTGGTCATCGGTTAGCATCCAAGTCTCAAAACCATATAGTAAGACAGGAAGCACTAGGACAGTAGAGACTTGGACCCTCGTTCTCCTGTAAAGATACCAGCATTGCCAACAATCTCTGTGCAGCAGCATCATGATTCCATAAGCTCTTCCCAGGTGTCTTTAGATCTCAACAGCCAAGGCACCAGAGACATGAATGTCACTGCTGAGACAAGTGTATGTCTATACACGTACAACACTTTCACCACAAATAGGTGTGGCTGTGATGGCTGAGTCCAGCATTCATTAAAAGCCTGAATCAAGACAAAGGTTCAGAACAACTGAAAACCCAGACACTCTGATTCCTCACTCATCTTCTCAAGCGCTTCACTCAGGGCCATTGATTACCATACTATAGAGCGCACCTGAATATTAGCCGCACCCACCAATTTTAAAAAGAAAAAATAAATTGTACATAAATAAGCCGCACTTGTCTATAAGCCACGGGTCTCCATGTTCTAACATGACATATTTACACATAAAGATGTTAGTCAGAAAGATTTTAACTTTTAAATTACAGTAAATACATACCATAACTTTGCTTTTTTCCCCCTGAAGTGTTACACAGAAATCAATCAATCAATCAATTTTTTTATATAGCGCCAAATCACAACAAACAGTTGCCCCAAGGCGCTTTATATTGTAAGGCAAGGCCATACAATAATTATGTAAAACCCCAACGGTCAAAACGACCCCCTGTGAGCAAGCACTTGGCTACAGTGGGAAGGAAAAACTCCCTTTTAACAGGAAGAAACCTCCAGCAGAACCAGGCTCAAGGAGGGGCAGTCTTCTGCTGGGACTGGTTGGGGCTGAGGGCTGAGAAATATTGACACGCACATCACCCAGCGCACGCACAGTGTCTCTTCTCCACACGGAGAACTGAGTAATTTTAACTTCTTCTTGAGATTTCATCATGTGCAGCCAGGACTGGATGGAGTCTGAGGTAAAATAGACGTTAATGAGGCGCTGTGACTTTTTCGAGTTGTTGCGCCAAGACAGAGAACCGGCTTGGAAGGGTGGGGAGAAGACTCCGCTCCGCTAACAGACCTGGCTGCGCAAAGTGCCAGAGAGGGACTTTTCTTCAATAAAATGAACAGGTAAGACCTTATATTTACACTGTGTGTGAATTTACACTGCATGAGGAGTGCAGCTTTCAGGAATTCAATTGACAGCATCAAATGACGTATTTTGACATGAAAAAGCCTGTAAAAATCCATAAATTAGCCACATCATTGTAAAAGCTGCAGTGTTCAAAGCGTGTGGAAAAAGGTAGCAGCTTATAGTCCAGAAATTACAGTAAGCAAAGATCACAACATCACCTGCAAAGTGAAGGACAACACACTTCATCAACAAAAGCACCAAAATCATTGGTTTCCAGAACTCTACCAAACACCCAGTCCCTGTAAGCATTGAACAGCGTAGGAGTCAGAATACACCCCTGACTAACACCACTTTTTACTGGGAAAAACTCAAGAGTCTCTGCATTCGATCCATATAGCACTCACACTATCTGTGTATAGGCTGGCTATGATGTCCATCAATATCTTGGGAATCTCACAAATTTTCAGGATGTTCCAGAGAGCAATCCCATTAACTGACTCAAACACTTTGTGAAAATCAACATAGGCTTCAAAGAAGCGTTACAGATATTCATGCTTGTGTTCTATGAGCACTCACAGCAGGTCTAGAATGTGGTCGATGGTTGACTTCTTGGGCGGGAAACTAGAATGTTCTGGTCACTGAGCAGCAAGTAGCAAGAACTGAATGCTATTAAGAATAATCCTTGCAAGCACCTTCTCTGGCACAGAGAGCAGTGTAGTACCTCCAAAAGATGTTATAATCCAAAGTGATCACCCTTTTCTTTCCAGACTGGGACAAGTTCTTTCTTCCAGTCTGCAGGGATGATACCAGTCTCCCAGATTGGAACAAAGAGCACTTGCAATGCCAGGAGAAGATTTTCCCTCACCTGGAAAAAATCCTTGGCATTTCAGGGAATGCAGGTATAAACAAAATTTAAAAATAAACAAACAAACAAAAAAACAACAACTAACAAAGGTGACTTATCAACAAGTCATCTCTACACTTCAGCATTTGAGTTACACCGAAAAGAGAAAGTCACTAATTTGTGGCATTTCTTCTGACTCCATTTATCAGAACATTATACAACCCCTGGCAAAAATTATGGAATCACCGGCCTCGGAGGATGTTCATTCAGTTGTTTAATTTTGTGGAAAAAAAGCAGATCACAGACATGACACAAAACTAAAGTCATTTCAAATGGCAACTTTCTGGCTTTAAGAAACACTATAAGAAATCAAGAAAAAAAGATTGTGGCAGTCAGTAACGGTTACTTTTTTAGACCAAGCAGAGGAAAAAAATATGGAATCACTCAATTCTGAGGAATAAATTATGGAATCACCCTGTAAATTTCCATCCCCCAAACTAAAACCTGCATCAAATCAGATCTGCTCGTTGACATTGACCCTATGCCATGACATTGATCCTATGTGTCTTTTTGCAAGGAATGTTTTTGCAGTTTTTGCTCTATGGCAAGATGCATTATCATCTTGAAAAATGATTTCATCATCCCCAAACATCCTTTCAATTGTCCAAAATATCAACGTAAACTTGTGTATTTATTGATGATGTAATGACAGCCATCTCCCCAGTGCCTTTACCTGACATGCAGCCCCATATCATCAATGACTGTGGAAATTTACATGTTCTCTTCAGGCAATCATCTTTATAAATCTCATTGGAACGGCACCAAACAAAAGTTCCAGCATCATCACCTTGCCCAATGCAGATTTGATTCATCACTGAATATCACTTTCATCCAGTCATCCACAGTCCACGATTGCTTTTCCTTAGCCCATTGTAACCTTGTTTATTCTGTTTAGGTGTTAATGATGGCTTTCGTTTAGTTTTTCTGTATGTAAATCCCATTTCCTTTAGGCGGTTTCTTACAGTTCAGTCATAGACGTTGACTCCAGTTTCCTCCCATTCGTTCCTCATTTGTTTTGTTGGGCATTTTCGATTTTTGAGACATATTGCTTTACGTTTTCTGTCTTGAGGCTTTGATGTCTTCCTTGGTCTACCAGTATGTTTGCCTTTAACAACCTTCCCATGTTTTTTGTATTTGGTCCTGAGTTTAGACACAGCTGACTGTGAACAACCAACATCTTTTGCAACATTGCATGATGATTTACTCTCTTTTAAGAGTTTGATAATCCTCTCCTTTGTTTCAACTGACATCTCTCGTGTTGGAGCCATGATTCATGTCAGTCAACTTGGTGCAACAGCTCTCCAAGGTGTGATCACTCCTTTTTAGATGCAGACTAATGAGCAGATCTGATATGATGCAGGTGTTAGTTTTGGGAATGAAAATTTACACGGTGATTCCATAATTTTTTCCTCAGAATTGAGTGATTCCATATTAAAAAAGTAACCGTTACTGACTGCCACAATCTTTTTTTCTTGATTTCTTATAGTGTTTCTTAAAGCCAGAAAGTTGCCATTTGAAATGACTTTAGTTTTGTGTCATGTGTGTGATCTGCTTTTTTTCTACAAAATTAAACAACTGAATGAACATCCTCCGAGGCCGGTGATTCCATAATTTTTGCCAGGGGTTGTATTAGTCAAAGCACACTTCCTTTATTATTATTCATACACTGCAGCAGGCAATAAAGCACCATTAGCTACCTCCTATTGATTTTTATGTTGATGTTACCGGTGTGTTGTCCACATAACCATCATCATGTCTCAAACGTGCATCAGCACTAAAATTTTTACAACTCTTCTGTGGGGTTAGCTACATAATGGTAGTGCCCTTTATTGCGAACTCCTCTGCTGGCTGGCATAGTCTGTCTTCAGAGACTGGCTGACTAAGGAGCTCTTGGTGGGATGGAAATGAGAGTTTCCTCTGGAACTGCCAGCTCCAGGCTTCAGGATTCTGTCCTCAAAGGACTGAGTGGGAACAAAGTGGGAGGGGGCCAAAAGAGCAGGAGAAACATAAAACCCATGATAAAAGCTTCAATAAAATATCCCTTAAAACAAAAAGATGAAGCCGTTTGTAGTTGGCCCTTATTCTAATCATCTAAGTGATAGTACACGTACTCTTCATCTTCTATTAATCTCATTATATCAGCACACATACTGGAAGATGCTTACCCATTAAGAGCCGCAGCACTCCTATAAAACAGAGTGGAATCTGGTATGTGCCGTCTGTATTTTTTTTATATTTATTTCTTGCTGTCTGAGAGACTGATGGAGGCATGAGGGCCGAGTGCTCCATAATGAAGCCTGCTCGTTTACTTAATGGCTGTGAACACTGCCCACACTGATAGCGGCCAGGCTGGGCCCTGTGGCGGTAATGGATGGAGACCAGCTAATGAACCTTTCCTTGCTCCCTCACTGCTGCCTGCATGCTGACCAGTGTGCTGAAATCAACAAGAGCAGATCGAAGATAGGCTGCCAGCAAATCAGTGAAAGAGCTCTCCAGGTGATTTGTTGCCTCACTGATGACAGACATGTAGTGAACAGTAAAGACTGAAACACAATTAAAGTAATTAAAGACTGATGCCACATTTCCTCTAAAATTGGGACATTATTCTCAGTTTTTAGCTGAGTGGCAAACCACCTTAAAGAGGCTTTTATTCTACAAATGTACTGATTTGCCAGAATTCACCAATTGCTCCTAATGTGAAACAAGACCTATGGCCAAAAAAAAGAATCCAAAGCAAGAGAAGAAAATAAGTTAGTATTTTCTTTTATTTAAAATGGTTTGTGGAGGTGGGATGAATAAATTGGCCCCAGAAGATCACTGAGCTTTTTTGTGATTATTGGAGCACAACCTTGATGGTTTAACATTTTACATGGTGATGCCATCAGTAATTATCCTTCAACTGCATGCTTTTCATGTGTTCTCCATAATACTACAGAATGCCAAACAGTTTACAATGTCAAACACAGCACTCCTACTGAGAAACAGTTTTCTATGATCTTCAGATGTTACTTTTTCAGGTAGTTGTGACCTGTCCACAGTGGTCGATAACCATTAATCCACTAAATGAAAATTTATTTTTTATGATGCTAAACCGATAAACTGCAAAAAAAAAAAAAAATAAATATTAGCGGAAGTTACAGATAACCGATAAGCGATAACTTAGTACTGATTTGGACGCGGCCACATCAGATTAAAAAAATAAAACCCCAAACACTGTCATCATCTTTCAAAAGCAGTAAAACACAGTATGCAGCATCTAGCAACATATTGTTTCTTTTTAGCTATTCTTTGCTTAACCCATTAAGTATCCTCTTGTGTAGTTCTGCAAACTAACCCCAAAGGGCTGTTATTTGATTGCTACACTTTCTGTGATTACCAGGACACACATAGGATTATTGGAGTCAGTCAGTAAGTCATGGAGTTCCATTGTTTTCACCTCTGGCTGTGAGGGCAGTAGCAGTGTACCGCAATGACACTTGCCATCAAAAGTTAGAAATTATCTATTTTTTCCACTTACCACAGCGGCAAGGACAGACTGGATGTTGTTTTATCTTTGAGGTGGAAAAATGGACAGCAAGAAACAGATTATTTAGGTGCAGAATTTTTTTTGGTTTTAAATAGATAAACGTGAATACAACCCCAATTCCAATGAAGTTGGAACATTGTGTGAAATGTAAATAAAACAGAATACAATGATTTGCAAATCCTCTTCAACCTATATTGAGTTGAATACACCACAAAGACAAGATATTTAATGTTCAAACTGATAAACTTTGTTTTTGTGCAAATATTTGCTCATTTTGAAATGGATGCCTGCAACACATTTCAAAAAAGCTGGGACAGTGGTGTGTTTACCACTATGTTATATCACCTTTCCTTCTAACGGCACTCAATAAGCGTTTGAGAACTCAGGACACTAATTGTCAGTGTCCTGATTGTCATGATTGAGTATAAAAGGAGCATCCCCAAAAGTCTCAGCCGTTCACAAGCAAATATGGGGAGAAGATCACCACTTTGTGAACATCTGCGTGAAAAAATAGCCCAACCGTTTAAGAACAGTGTTTCTCATCATTCAATTGCAACAAATTTAGGGATTCCATCATCTACAGTCCATAATATAATCAGAAGATTCAGAGAATCTGGAGAAATTTCTACACGTAAGCGGCCAGGCCGAAAACCAACACTGAAGGCCTGTGACCTTCGATCCCTCAGGCGGCGTTGCTTTAAAAACCGACATCATTGTGTAAAGGATCTTACCGCGTGGGCTTGGGAACACTTCAGAAAACCATTGTCAGTCAACACAGTTCATCACTACATCACTACAAGTGCACGTTAAAACTCTACCATTTAAAGTGAAAGTCATACATCAACAACATCCAGAAACGCCACCACCTTCTCTGGGCCCGAGTTTATTTGGAATGGACAGACACAAAGTGGAAAAGTGTGCTGTGGTCTGATGAGCCCATGTTTCAAATTGTTTTTGGAAATCATGGATGTTGTGTCCTCCAGACAGAAGAGGAAAAAGACCATCCAGATTGTTACCAGCGCAAAGTTCAAAAACCAGCATCTGTGATGGTATGGGGGTGTATTAGTGCCCATGGCATGGACAACTTACACATCTGTGATGGCATCATCAATGCTGAAAGGTACATCCAGGTTTTGGAGCAACACATGCTGCCATCCAAGCAACATCATTTTCAGGGACGTCCCTGATTATTTCAGCAAGACAATGCCAGGCCACATTCTGCATGTGTTACAACAGCGTAGCTTCGTAGTAAAAGAGTGCGTGTACTAGACTGGCCTGCCTGCAGTCCAGACCTGTAGCCCATTGAAAATGTGTGGCGCATTATGAAGCGCAAAATACAACAATGAAGACCCCGGACTGTTGAACAACTGAAGTCGTACATCAATCAAGAATGGGAAAGAATTCCACCTACAAACTTTCCACCTGCTAACTATTCCAAACTACTTTGTTAAGGAAAATAAAGAGATATATGACATAAAAGAAGTTACAAATGGGTTTAATGATTATTTTTCAAATGTAGGATCAAGTCTGGTGGGAAATAAACCAATAATAGAAGATAAATTACATAGACAAGTAAATACGGTCAATAGTATTTTCCTGGACAATGTGGAAAAAGATGAAATAAGAAATATTGTAAAAAACTGTGTAAGCAAAAGATCAACTGACCATGAAGATTTAGACATGATGACTGTAAAAAGTATAATAGAAATTGTTACTGAACCATTATATTTGTAACCTGTCTCTGTCAACTGGGATTTTTCCAGATGAAATGAAAATTGCTAAGGTAGTCCCATTATATAAAATGGAGACAAACATAATTTTTCTAATTACAGGCCAGTATCATTGCTTCCACAGTTTTCTAAAATTATGGAAAAAGTTTTTGTGACAAGATTGGATAAATTTATTGAGAAACATCATATTTTAAGTAATGCTCAGTATGGATTTAGAACAAAACATTTGACAGCTATGGCAATTATGGAACTAATAGAGAAAATATCAACAACAATAGATAATAAGGATTATTTTGTAAGTATTTTTTATCGACCTGAAAAAGGCTTTTGATGTTATAGACCACTCAAGATTGCTTCACAAGTTACAACAGTATGGAATAAGAGGTGTTGCACATCAGTGGGTAAAAAGCTACTTAGAAAATAGAAAACAGTTTGTTCAGATAAATAATACCAAATCAGAATTGTGTAACATTATTTATGGAGTACCACAAGGATCGGTACTTGGACCCAAACTGTTTATATTGTATATCAACGATATTGTGAATGTATCCAATGTGTTTGGCAGCATTTTATTTGCTGATGATACAACGCTGTTTTACTCTGGATCAGATATACAGGAAGTAGCACAAGTGATAAATACAGAGTTGGAAAAAGTTAAACATTGGTTTGATATAAACAGATTGTCACTAAATATTAATAAGACAAATTTTATATTGTTTAATGATAGAGCGAAAAAAAATAATGTGTCATTACAAATAGATGGAATGGATATACAAAGGGTAAACAAAATTTTTTAGGAGTCATGATTGATGAAGATCTTACATGGAAGTCACACATAAATTACATAAAAGGAAAAATAGCGAAAGCCATTGCTGTTTTGCATAAAGTAAAATATTCATTAAATAGTTATGGTTTATTAACATTGTACAATTCATTGATTGTCCCATATTTAACTTATTGTGTAGAAATCTGGGGATCAACATATACAACCTATATACAACCTTTATTTATTTTGCAGAAAAGAGCTTTAAAAGTGATTAGTAACAGTGGTTTTAGAGATCCATCTAATCCATTGTTTATTAAGTATAGGGTACTTAAATTTCATGATTTAGTCGATTTGAAAATATTACAAACAATGTACCAAGTTAATAAAAATACTTTACCAACAAACATTCAAAATATGTTTAGAGTAAGTAGAGTAAAAAGAGTAAGTAGTTATAAATTGAAAGGAATAGAAGTCTTTAAAAAAACAAGATTTAGAACCAAAGTAAAGGAAAGGAGTATTGCAGTAAATGGTGTAAAATTATGGAACAATCTTAATAAAGAAATTAAAGAATTAAGGTCGCTTAAATTATTTAAAAAACGTATTAAATTAGATGTATTAAGTAAGTATGAAACTATGAAATAAGTCAGTGGGCTGCAAGAAAGTAAAAAAAAAAAAAAGGTAATCTGTTAATGTTTGGAGTGTCTTAAGTTTAAAATGTAACCTGTCACTGTCAGAGATGTAATCTATTAATTAATGGTCATAATTATGAAATGGGTCAGTGGTATGTGACAAGTTAAAGAAATGCAATCTGTTAAATAATGTTGACTATGATGCTGGATATTGAAAGATTGTATTGTTAAAAGTTGCAGAAATCATAAGACTTGTTCTTCTTTCTGCTCCTTTTCATTCTGGTGTTGTGATGCTTTGTTTCTGCTTTTCTGTTTTTTTCTTTAAAATGAATGAAATAAATATTAAAGAAAGAAAATCATCACCTATAGTCTGCCACTGGAGATGACAGAAATTCTGCTGTAACGCTTTTTCTCCCATTGACATATGAACAAAGCAATAGTTGAGCATAGTATAGAACAGGGATGCCCACACTTTTCGGCTTGCAAGCTACTTTTCAAATGACCAAATCAAAATGATCTACATACATGACAAAGGCTAAACATGCACTGGTTCATCAATTAGAACTACAGTAAAACTAAGTTCCAGGGTAATACTGACTTAAACATTTTAGTTGTTAAAATTATTATTATTTTAAGTAGTAGTACAACCCCAATTGCAATGCAGTTGGGACTATGAAGCCACGCTGTTGTGCAGAATGTGACTTGGCATTGTCTTGCTGAAATAAGCAGGGACGTCCCTGAAAAAGACGATTGAATGGCAGCATGTGTTGCTCCAAAACCTGGATGTACCTTTCAGCATTGATGGTGCCATCACAGATGTGTAAGGGCACTAACACACCCCATACCATCACAGATGCTGGCTTTTGAACTTAGCGCTGGTAAAAATCTGGATGGACTTTTTCCTCTTTTGTCCGGAGGACATGACGTCCATGATTTCCAAAAAGAATTTGAAACTCATCAGACCACAGCACACTTTTCCACTTTGCGTCTGTCCATTTCAAATGAGCTCGGGCCCAGAGAAGGCAGGAGTGTTTCTCGATGTTGTTGATGTGTGGCTTTTGCGTTGCATGATAGAGTTTTAATTTGCACTTGTAGACATAGTGACAAATTGTGTTAACTGACAATGGTTTGCTGAAGTGTTCCTGAGCCCACGCGGTAAGATCCTTTACATAATGATGTTGGTTATTAATGCAGTGCCATCTGAAGGATCGAACGAGCATTCAATGTTGGTTTTTGGCCTTGCTGCTTATGTGTAGAAAGTTATCCAGATTCTCTGATTCTTTTGATTATATTATGGACTGTAGATGATGGAATCCCTAAATTCCTTGCAATTGAACATTGAGCAACATTGTTCTTAAACTGGACTATTTCTTTCATGCAGTTGTTCATAAAGTGGTGATCCTCGCCCCATCTTTGCTTGTGAATGGCTGAGCCTTCTGGCGATGCTCCTTTTATACCTAATCATGACACTCACCTGTTTCCAATTAGGTGTTCTTTGAGCATTCATCAACTTTCACAGTCATTTGTTACCCCGTCCCAACTTTTTTTGAAATGTGTTGCAGGCATCCATTTCAAAATGAGCAAATATTTGCACAAAAACAACAAAGATTATCAGTTTGAACATTAAATATCTCGTCTTTGTGGCGTATTCAATTGAATATAGGTTGAAGAGGACGTGCAAATCATTGGATTCTGTTTTTATTTACATTTTACACAACGTCCCAACTTCATTGGAATTGGGGTTGTATTAAAAATGTCTTCAAAAGTGTACCTTTAATCTAGGGCTGTTGTGAGGGCATGTTCCCTTCACAACAGCCTCTTTCCATCTGGAGTCACCCCTGGATTGCCATCTGAGCAGGAAGAATGGATAATGTGTGTATTTATGCAGACAGCAGAACCTCACTGACAGGTAATGCTGCGTTTACACATAATGACGGCAAATCACGAATGCCACGAAGTATAGATTCTTGGCCACTGATCACGAATGTGATGATTCAGGGCAGAGGCGTCAGGTGTCCTCAGGACACCACACGTTACAATTAATGGCACATGTTGCTGGAGAATTATCAGGAACTATTAGGCACGGTCAAGAATAATGTTTCGCATTGTTGCGTAACAGCACATCATTACATTCTGTCACACTGTGAATGAGGCGAATTGTCTCCACACACACCCCCATATTCATCCTACCATAAGTTGCTGAACAATTCAGATCACTCCAGTTTGCTCCTCAAAATCCACAGCAGAAGAACTTTGTGACTGCATGCTTAGTTTGGCTCTGTGCCATGGAGTGGCGCAGAGAGGAGGAGGAAACTGAGAGAGCCAGATGTGTGGCCACATGCGGCTCTTGTCTCGCTTGTTTTCCCAAACATCAGGCACATGCAGCAGGTGGAACACCTGCAGAAGCACGCTGATGAGCATTAGAACAAGGCTTTTAGCCGACTTGGCATCACTGTCCTTCTTCGGCATATTGCAGCAATGAAACTGAATGCGGTGCAGTGGGGTTTAATTGTGTGCACATCAGAGAAGAACGCTGTCATGAGGCAAAATGAGGGTGGTGTGTGACATTCATGGAAAATTTTCTGACAGCCAAAAACATGCTCCACGAAAATCACGAATATCATGCACCAACACGCACTATTAAGAAACCTATTCAGATGTGTTAAGTCACGTTAAGAATGTCAGGAATGTGCCAAGAATGACGCAAATATGACATTTGGAACGCGTCTTGCCTATGTGTAAATGCAGCATAAGAAGGCTATAGCAGCGATTTTTACATCATGCCGTCCTCAGGGGGGGGGGGGGCGTTAGTATTTGTTGTTAACACGTCATGTTTCGTCAGCTGCTTTTAGTTTAAGCACAGCAAGGACACAGAGCGACAGTGTTTTAAAGGGAGAAAAATGTCTTTGTAAAGCTCACTGCAGGTGTGCTACCGTCACTGCACTTTGACACACAGAGAGAGATCATGACAAATGTTTTTCAACTCTGAGCTGCTGCACAAAACAACAGATGAACAGTTTGCAGCATTAAAAGTTAAAAGTGGGCAGTTCCGCCTAACCCCTGACCTGCCCCTGGCTACGAGCCAGATTTAACACCATGCAATCAACCCACACTATCTTTGCAATTGACCGGTCAATTGCGATCGACGTATTGAGTACCCATGGTATAGAATAACAATGGGATGGTCAGGGGTTTTTTTTTGGGGTGGGGGGCATAGGTTAAAGATGGAGTAGTTATGTAAAGAAAATTGATGGATGGATGTTTTAGACATTAAGTAGACTGCACCTAGAATACGCTTTAAAGGGGAAAAACAAACTCTTAAGCCACTTTGAATGCTAACTGCTTGTTAACACTGGTGTGTTGCAAAGCCATTATTATGACCTCACCTGTTGATATAAAACTGTAGACCATCCAGATTAAAAAAAAATCATAAGTTTAATGTCATTATTGCTTCAACCGCAACATGGCAAACTGCTAGGGGGGATGAATAGATATTATCCCATTCTTTGTCATGTTAGTTTTTAACTTAATTTTACTCTGTATTTATTGGAAGAGTTGACCTACAGATCACTGCAGTGAAATTCCAAACTTTGCTAAACTGACCCTTGTTGATGTAAACTTTTCTATTTAACCTCACACAAAATACAGTTGCCTCAAATTATAAGATGTGTCAGCACTTCAGGCCTTCCAACCTTAAAGCTATCACCACTTGAATGAATCATTGCACTGGATGAATCACAGTGGGACTGATTTATTTGCTAAAGAAAGGCAAAAATGAGTACAGAAATGTTTCAGCAGCCTACTGATGAAGCACTGCTGGATGGAAACATCCATAGTGGAAGCGTGATTGTCTCTGATGCCTATTGATCATGAAATACATAAGTAATAAATGTTTGTCCAAGTAATCAGCTTTAACTTCACAATTGCCTTTTAAAGAGCCTGATACACAGAAGAACTGTTATAGAGAATTCTGATCAGTACTCAGTATAAGAAACAAAACCTTTTAAGTTTACAATGTGTAGGATTTAATGACATCTGATGGTGAGGATACAAACTGCATTATGCCATCACTGGTCCAGATTTCGCTTCTCCTTCACGTTTTAGCTTCTCTGGCGACGGGGATTCCTTGCCTTCTCTCATATTAAAAAATATGTATGAGCTTTCACTTTACAAAAATGAGAGTTTTCAAACTTGTTATCTTCCACTAGTAACCAACAGACAGTGTACACTACCAGTCAACAGAATGGGAAAGTCTGTTCAACCTTTGACTGGTACTGTATATCAGAGCAACCACTGAATACTAGAGATGTAAAAATGCAGTTGACTCACAATTTTATACGATTCTGAACCCACAATATGATTTTATCCAGACTTTTTAAACAGAATAAGCTGTAGACAAAGTGGGCTGTTTCACAGTCAAGGTACTGGCACCAAAAAAAAAAAAAAAAAATCAAAGTGGTTACTCTGGTCAAGTTATTCAACCATATCCAACTGCCAAAAGTTTCAGACCTGTCACATGTTTGCATATATGAGCTTACAGATCTGCTATACTTTCCGGAGAGGACTTATTTTTGACTAAGATAATTGTTGTGTTACAGACTAAGATTAGTGCAATCTACCGATATATACCATCTACTAAAAACTGTTGATGGTAAGTATGTACTCAGAGTGTACGACTGCTATTGTGTTTCTGCATTCTCAAAAAGTGATGGAGTATAAGCATTTCCAGAGAGGACAGTTTTTGACAGCAAGGAGAGTTACACCCCAATACTAAAGACATTTGAGCAAATTGGTTACAAATCCTTTTGTGGCATCAAAGATAGTGATTACCTCTTTCAAACAATTATTATTCACATAACACTGATGCTTGAGTTTGAAATGCACTCTATTTCTGGAGAGGACAATTTTGACAGACATGACATTTTATTTTTGAATACCTGTTTCAAGTCGTTTCCACACTGGGCAATGATCCTAGGAGTTAGATTGTTATACAGTAGACTATGATTGAGAAATTAATGTTTACCTACTAAATAAATAATAGTTCTGCCAGCCCATCTAAATTAGACATTATAAAAAATGACACAGATATTTTGGTAAAAACTGGTATAATAAGAGTTCTACTGGTAAACAAATGGGGATATCAAGCCAAATGACCACTGCTGCTGATAGACCAGTAGTAACTGTCCATATATGGCAAACTAAACTTTTGTTGGTCATTTCCACCTTATCATTAAACCAAACTTTATCTTTAAAATCCACTTATTTACCCTGATTGTAAAACAGCCCAGTTATGACTGAAAAATATTCCTTTATCGCTATAAACTGCAAAACAACACATCCTCTTCTTAAAAATGCAACAGAAGTTATATTTGATATTAAGAAAAAGAAAAATTGGATTGTTAAAACTACTGACATCAAAATAACTAAATCATATGCTGCCACACCACTGACTTAGAAAGAAAACAAATGTTCATCACAATTAATTTTTAAATTCATGATGGTTCAAACTACATTACTTTAAAGATCACAAATAGTAAGTCAAAGACCCACAATTTCCACTACAACCAGCATTCGACTACTTTGAAAAAATATTCATAACCTTGAAATCTTTTTAACACGGCGATTAGCAAATTATTTCCATCAAAAATTGTAAATTAAATTATAAATATAAATGCTATTTTTTTTTTTACTTTTGATGTCACCCACTGATTCAGAAACATCACATGATAAAAAGCTGCACTCTGACTGGCTGTTGGCTCAGCCCAGCTCCAGTCAAAAGAAATTGCAGCATTTATCACTTAATACATTTGCATTGCATCATGGTGTTTTATGTGAGTAATGCTCTAAATTTCGTCTGTGTCACCCAGGCAGCCACACATCACTGGAATTCAATGCTTCCTTTTATGAAAGCAATGTATTAATGCCACATTCCACATATTCAGAACATCTATGGTGTACGGCAGACAAGTGGGTTTTGGTTGGATATCCATCAGATGAACATCCAACCAACTTCAACTCATTACATCCTTACTGATTTTACATCATTTAACCCTTACTGATTGCTTTTCTTTTTCTTCAGTCTTTCAGCTGTACTGTGAAATGCTAAAGGCAGAGCAAGTGTATCTATTTTGGGCTACTATATCAACATAACAGTGCAATATGGCAGCCTCCATGAGGGGGCCTGCTCCCATGTAGTTGTGGCAGGTTCATTATAAATTTCTGAAAAAAACCCAGAGTTGTTGCAAGTAATGAACCAGTGTTTTGTGAATGCTATAGTTCATTTCTGCCCATAAACACCCCCAAATCCTACACACTGTAGATTTAAGATTAATTTCTAGGGTAATTACAACTCTGCAACTAATTGCACATCTGAGGTCAATGTAGACGGCTACTACTTACCTTTTGAATGGCCTCATATACAGCACGAAATGATGGCTGTTTGTTGTCATGGTAAACACCCCTGTTACCATGGAGAATGGATACACCTTCTTGTTCCGCCTGTTGACAATTGCTGCCATAAATACAATGGTCTGGACGGTAGTTCCACTGACAAGGGAACACATACAAACTTTCTGCAGCAAAGCACAAGAGATGGGTGGGATGGTTATGTTTTCAACTGATGTTTTCCACTAAATAAGGTCCCAATACTAAATGTACCAAAAAAAAAAGAAAAAAAAGTTGCTATTCTATTCTAAAAATGGAACCTTTCTCATGTCATTCACTAGTACAGTGATTCTCTGCATGCAGTAACACAACCTGGGTTATGATGAAATATGATATTAAGAAGATCCTGGTCCCCCCAGGTAATATGAGTTTATACTTCTGGAGTAGAGGCATCAGAATTTCTTCCCATCGGAGTGCAACTGTTGTCATATCATTCTACAGAATAAAAAACATACAGTACAGAACATAGATGCAAGTTTTAATAGTAGAGAAGCTTGAATCTTCGACTGGACTGGGTTGCTTGACATGACAACGTTTCGCTTCAAATCACAGAAGCTTCCTCAGCTAATTGTGATTTGAAGCAAAACGTCCTCACGTCAAGCAACCCAGTCCAGTCGAAGATTCAAGCTTCTCTACTATGGAAACCACCTGGACAACTGAGAGCCTACACAGATGCAAGTTTTAATTTATGCAACCATAAATGTGCAATTCTTTTTTAATTTATGAAACCATAAATGTGCAACTCTTTTTTAATTTATGAAACCATAAATGTGCAGTTCTTCTAAATCAATGCCTTCATCAACACTTTGAAATGCAGCTCAAAAGCATTCTCACACTTCTCATTCTGAGAATTTACAAATTCTTTACAACAGTGACCTCAACTGGTCAACCTTGGTGGTACAGCTCTACTTAACCAATATATTAAGAGATTCTGAGTTAAATATGTTCACACATTTCTACAGGTCCTCTTTATCAGTTGGAAGTTAAAATGATCTCAGTGTTTAATACAAATGTGTAGTACAATGTTGCATTTCCCGTAGATGATGCCTCTTTACAAAAACTACCAAAAATGTTTTTGTATTTTTGACAGCAGTTGACCTACTGTCACAAACTGTAATATACAGTATTACACTGTATAATACAGCACTCTCACAGAAACATTAAGGACTAATGACTTCCAATTACCTTAAAGATTTTGCCCTTAAGCGCGTCATGTTCATGAGCATGACCCCTGAGTTGATGCCCGTCTTGCCATAGTAGGGATGGCGGGCAAAGCGGTTATACCAGCCAATACGAGGCTCTTCATGCTCTGGAGCCATGGCAGCTAAGTGGCTGGAGTTGAAGTGAGATAGAAGTGACCAGATGCTTTCCACTGGCTGGAGGAAAAGTATATCAGTGTCCACATAGAGCAGAGAATCCACATCTGTCAGAATTAGCTGGAAGGAAAAGATCAAAAACCAATGGGCATGAATCAGAACATTTTTAACTATTAGAAATCATACTAATGAATGACACCAGACATACCGGCAGGAAAAGCCTCTGAGATGCACAAGGTTTGAAGAGCTTCTTCCACTCATTCATGTTTTCTTTGGGAAAGGTGATTGGGTAGATGGTGAATTTAAACCTGGTCTGAATCATCGTGGGCCAGGAATCCAGCTTCAACAAAAAAAAAAAAGAATACATGAAAAGTACAATAATTGCAAGCAAGCTACACACATAGCATGTTTACTAAAGCTTACAGTGCCAGTTCTCTTGAATAAAATGTACAACTCATGCAGTTTCAACAACAATAACAATTTAGGTATGTACATCCCCAATTACAATGAAGTTGGGACGTTGTGTGAAATGTTAATAAAAACAGAATACAATGATTTGCAAATCCTCTTCAACCTATATTCAATTGAATACCTCATAAAGACAAGATATTTCATGTTTAAACTAACAGACTTTTTTGTTTTTGTGCAAATATTTGAAATGGATGCCTCATTTTGAAATGGATGCCCGCAACACATTCCAAAAAAGCTTGGACAGGGGCAACAAAACACTGAGAAAGTTGATGAATGCTCAAAGAACACCTGTTTGGAACATTCCACAGGTGAACAGGTTAATTGGAAACAGGTGAGTGTCAGGATTGGGTATAAAAGGAGCATCCCAAAAAGGCTCAGCCGTTCACAAGCAAAGATGGGGTGAAGATCACCACTTTGTGAACAAACTGCATAGAAAAAAAATAGTCCACAGTTTAAGAACAATGTTTCTCCAAGATCACTTGCAAGGAATTTAGGGATTCCATCATCTACAGTCCATAATAACTTAATACATAATAACTTTCTACACGTAAGCAGCAAGGCCGAAAACCAACACTGAATGCCCGTGACCTTCGATCCCTCAAGTGGCACTGCATTAAAAACCAACATCATTGTGTTAAAGGATCTTACAGCATGGGCTCAGGAAAACCATTGTCAGTTAACACAGTTCGTCGCTACATCTACAAGTGCAAGTTAAAACTCTACCATGCAAAGCAAAAGCCATACATCAACAACATCCAGAAATGCTGCTGCCTTCTCTGGGCCTGAGCTCATTTGAAATGGACAGATGCAAAGTGGAAAAGTGTGCTGTGGTCTGAAGAGTCCACATTTCAAATTGTTTTTGGAAATCATGGACGTCATATCCTCCGGAAAAAGAGGAAAAAGACCATCCAGACTGTTACCAGCGCAAAGTTCAAAAGCCAGTATCTGTGATGGTATCGAGGTGTGTTAGTGTCCATGGCATGGGCCACTTACACATTTGTGATGGCACCATCAATGCTGAAGTTACATCCAGGTTTTGGAGCAACACATGCTGCCACCCAAGCAACGTCTTTTTCAAGGATGTCCCTGCTTATGTCAGCAAGACAATGCCAAGCCACATTCTGCACGTGTTACAATGACTTCATAGTAAAAGAGTGCGGGTACTAGACTGGCCTGCCTGCAGTCCAGACCTGTCACCCATTGAAAATGTTGTGGCACATTATGAAGTGCAAAATACGACAACAGAGACTCCGGGCTGTTGAACAAACTGAAGTCGTACATCAAGCAACAATGGGAAAGAATTCCACCTACAAAGCTTCAACAATTAGTGTCCTCAGTTCCCAAACGCTTACTGAGTGTTGTTAGAAGGAAAGGTGTTGTAACACAGTGGTAAACATACCACTGCCCCAACTTTTTTGAAACATGTTGTAGGCATCCATTTTAAAATGAGCACATATTTGCAGAAAAACAAAGTTTATCAGTTTTGAACATTAAATATCTTGTCTTTGTGGTGTATTCAACTGAATATAGGTTGAAGAGGATTTGCAAATCATTGTATTTGTTTTTATTTCCATTTTATACAATGTCCCAACTTCATTGGAATTAGGGTTGTATCTTAAAGATTAAAATTAATGTACAGATGACAAAAATAAACAACCCAGGACAAGTTCAAAACCTCAGTTTCAATTTATTTTAAATTTATTTAGTTCATATAGCGCCAAATCATAACCAAGCTGCCTCAAGGCGCTTCACACAAGTAAGGTCTAACCTTACCAACCCATAGAGCAAGCACACAAGCGGACAGTCTTAAGGAAAAACTCCCGCTGATGATATTGATGAAGAAACCTCAAACAGACCAGACTCAAAGGGGTGACCCCCTGCTTAGGCAGGCGTGCCCAAGTTCGGTCCTAGAGATCCTGACACTCTTAGTTCTCTCCCTGCTCTAACACAACCTGAATCAAATGAAAGGCTCATTAAAAGCCTGCTAACGAGCCTTTCACTAGATTCAGGTGTGTTGGAACAGGGAGACAACTAGAGTGTCAGGAAGGCAGCTCTCGAGGACCGTTTTTGGGCACCCCTGGCTTAGACCATCCTACCAAAAGGTTTACAATACTGATGAGAGTCCATGCAGGCATCCAGTCCACTGAATTGTTGTTGGTCATCAAGCCATTCAGTGGATCTGTTCCTGCAGCAGAGTCTGTTCCGCATTCGTTACAGAAATTATCTAATCCAGCACGTGGATTCAGCTGCATCTTGGCAGGGAGAAAAAGAAAACAGAATCAGTCGGCCAGAAAAACTACACTGAAGGTATCATATGTCAGCATTAAGCAACAGGAAAGCAGAAGAATATACTGAGGTGATCGCCGGCCACTAGCCATAAGCTTCACTATCAGACCCAGACTTCAGATGAAGTTGAGGCCGAGACTCGCTCTGTTTATAATAAATTAAAAGGCTGAGGCTGAGACCTGTTCATTGCTAATAAGATGAGTTTAAAGGGATAGGAAGCATAGTATCATACTATGCCAGTATGCTAGCCATACTGAAAGGGAAAATAAATGCATCTTAAGTCTGGACTTGAAAGTCTCTACAGAATAATGTATTCTGACTTTTTCCAATGTATCAAATCCATCTGTGTGTCTGTAAACAGCGTCATGGAGCATAGCTTCTCCTCCCCGCATGCAAGGTCTCCCGCCCCGCGCACAACTACACAACTATGACGAGGCAGCAGTTTGTGTCCCACTGTACGTCTGGAAATGTGAGAGCCGTTTTGAGAATAGAGTGCATTTCCACAAAGCCAAAAAACAAAACAAAACAAAAACAGCATAAAAATAGCAGCGAGGGCTACATATGTGGCAGTAAGCAACCATATGCAACTGTAAGCAAGACTAGGAATGCAACCATACGTCTTCACACACCAGCCTACACAGGGACTACGTCAATCTGTGCAATTTTCCAGTGTACTCCATATGCATTGCAACAGAAATGTATGCAAGCCTGGTATGAAAGGGGCTTTAGAAAAAAAAAAAAAAAGTGTGACTCGTCCAAAAGCAATCTTTTTAATGTACGTCCGGCACTTATTAAGGCAGGCGTTATTTTTTTCAGACGAAGTTCTGACGCTGTCAATAAATGAGGCAGGTGCTGGTTCAGGATTCTCCATAGATTGTTTGGTGCCTCCTGAGTAACTAATCCATTACATACTTATAACATTTTTTCCATTTTATATGTATAACGGATTTTGTACATTTTCTACATACTGTATAACTGATTTCGATTATAGCAGACAGAATTCAATGGTCCACCTGAATCCATTATATGTGAGTTTTACTGCATACACTTTTTAATCAAAAATAATAAGTAGCAATTTCCCTTGGCACAACTGTCTCCAATTTTATTCTTTAATTAAGAAAATAACCAAGTCTGTCCGAATGTGAAACATGTTTTAAATTGAAGATTGGGTCACATGTACAAGTTTATAGTTACACTAAAAAAAAAAAAAAAATAGAATTTATGATTACAAGTGTTCTATCAAGGGTGTCAAAACCCTGTGGTGGGTACGGAACCATAAAGACCACAGGAACCATGAACATAAGTGACTAATGGGGCTCTGGTGAAATAAGAAGCCCTCAATGGTGGATCAGCAGCAGAGGTGACGGCTTTGAAGGCTGCAGCACATCCTCAGACCCAGATTGTCTGGGATTTCCCAGCTATCGGACCAGGCTAAGGCCGCGTTCACACCGGGCACCACGCAATGCCACAAATTCGCGTCCCTCGCCTGGCGATGGACGCACCACCATCGCCCGGTGTGTTGCTCTGGGTGGAAATTTTCGCTGCAAAAATTCACCCAAACGCGTCATCAAATAGGAGGAGCTTCCATTTCGCTCACCGTCATGTCAACATGGCGGACCTTGATCACACGAAGCAAGTTGCTGTGCTCTATTTGTTGTGGAAAGCTGACAAACATCAGCCGCGTTGTACCTGGGTTGACAACATCCTCATGAGACACTCCCAATTCGGGGAGTTTCATCATTTGCTGCAGGAGCTGCGCCGGGATTACGGCCACTTTCAGCGGTACTTCCGCCTCTCCAGGACCAGTTTCAGTTTCACCTCCTGTCTGTCTTTTTTCATTTGTAAAAAAAAGGCAATTTCAAAACTGAAAATTCTGTTTGTGATTCAGCACTTTGCTCACTCTGCCATGAACACTGCTACTGACTGGATCTACAGTGCCATCTACTGGATCTTCATGGCTGTCTGTCAGGTAGGCAGTAAAATCTTTGATTATAGACTTAATGTTTTAACTGTTAAGCTTTATTTCATGGGTTAAAGCAATAAATTTTCATCTGACTGAAATTTTTTCCTGGCAAAAATCAATGCCAGTAATTCCCTAAAATGTGGGGTAGTGGGGGCACACACTTTTTTCCTCAATAAATAAATAACACATTATACAGTATACAAATCTATTCTAAATAGCCTCTAAGGAGAGAGAGAGACAAAGCATAAAAAGTATGCAAACCTGAACATAAAGGTAGATAAAAGAGTGGTGGGGGCAGGGTGTAAGCAACCCAGTTGCGAGACGATGTAGCTCAATGCCACAACAGCGCAAGGGACGCAAAGGACGAAGCAAATCGGACGCCAAAAATTAACCATGTTTAATTTTTTGAGTCCTGTGCTCGACACAGAAATTAAGTGGTTTCTATTTTTTGTGTGTAATTTAAGTTTTTATTGTTTTAAACATTTACCAAAACAGATATGAACAAACAGAAACAAACATAAGTAGAAACAAAGGCTGGTCCACCCCCCTCCCCCTCCCTTCCCATTCAGGATAACCACACAATACAGGTTACAGTAAGACAGTTACAAAAACAAATATCTGCAATGAACTGGAGAGAGAAAAAAAAAAAACCTTCAAGCGCAAGTATCACAAAGGCCTTATATACCACTTTTAAGAGTGTCCCAAAAGCTATTCCATTCAATGTCTCTGTCCCCTTTCAAGTTGCTGAGCATGGCCTCATAAGAGGCTGTGTCCGCCATTGATTTAATCCAGTCCTTTATCTCAGGGCGCACAGTGGTCTTCCAGTGTCTTAACATAATTCTAGATGCTGTCACAAGACCGACCATAACAACTGAAAGGACTCCTTTGGAAACATTCTGCATTTGAGATCTGTCTCCCAATAAACACAATTCTGGGGTGTGAGGGACTTCTGATCCAGACCCCTCACTTAGAACTTCCAAGACTTCAGTCCAAAAGGGTGAAACCAACGAGCATTCCCAAAGGCAGTGTAACTACACTCAAAATATAAACGCAACACTTTTGGTTTTGCTCCCATTTTGTATGAGATGAACTCAAAGATCTAAAACTTTTTCCACATACACAATATCACCATTTACCTGAAATATTGTTCACAAACCAGTCTAAATCTGTGATAGTGAGCATTCTCCTTTGCTGAGATAATCCATCCCACCTCACAGGTGTGCCATATCAAGATGCTGATTAGACACCATGATTAGTGCACAGGTGTGCCTTAGACTGCCCACATAAAAGGCCACTCTGAAAGGTGCAGTTTTGTTTTATTGGGGGGGGATACCAGTCAGTATCTGGTGTGACCACCATTTGCCTCATGCAGTGCAACACATCTCCTTCGCATAGAGTTGATCAGGTTGTCAATTGTGGCCTGTGGAATGTTGGTCCACTCCTCTTCAATGGCTGTGCGAAGTTGCTGGATATTGGCAGGAACTGGTACACGCTGTCGTATACGCCAGTCCAGAGCATCCCAAACATGCTCAATGGGTAACATGTCCGGTGAGTGTGCCGGCCATGCAAGAACTGGGACATTTTCAGCTTCCAAGAATTGTGTACAGATCCTTGCAACATGGGCCATGCATTATCCTGCTGCAACATGAGGTGATGTTCTTGGATGGCACAACAATGGGCCTCAGGATCTCGTCACGGTATCTCTGTGCATTCAAAATGCCATCAATAAAATGCACCTGTGTTCTTCATCCATAACAGACACCTGCCCATACCATAACCCCACCGCCACCATGGGCCACTCGATCCACAACATTGACATCATAAAACTGCTCACCCACACGATGCCACACACGCTGTCTGCCATCTGCCCTGAACAGTGTGAACTGGGATTCATCCGTGAAGAGAACACCTCTCCAACATGCCACACGCCAGCGAATGTGAGCATTTGCCCACTCAAGTCGGTTACGACGACGAACTGGAGTCAGGTCGAGATCCCGATGAGGACGACGAGCATGCAGATGAGCTTCCCTGAGACGGTTTCTGACAGTTTGTGCAGAAATCTTTGGGTATGCAAACCGATGTTTCAGCAGCTGTCCGAGTGCCTGGTCTCAGATGATCTTGGAGGTGAACATGCTGGATGTGGAGGTCCTGGGCTGGTGTGGTTACACGTGGTCTGCGGTTGTGAGGCTGGTTGGGTGTACTGCCAATTTCTCTGAAATGCCTTTGGAGACGGCTTATGGTAGAGAAATGAACATTCAATACACGAGCAACAGCTCTGGTTGACATTCCTGCTGTCAGCATGCCAATTGCACGCTCCCTCAAATCTTGCGACATCTGTGGCATTGCTGTGTGATAAAACTGCACCTTTCAGAGTGGCCTTTTATTGTGGGCAGTCTAAGGCACACCTGTGCACTAATCATGGTGTCTAATCAGCATCTTGGTATGACACACCTGTGAGGTGGGATGGATTATCTCAGCAAAGGAGAAGTGCTCACTATCACAGATTTAGACTGGTTTGTGAACAATATTTGAGGGAAATGGTGATATTGTGTATGTGGAAAAAGTTTTAGATCTTTGAGTTCATCTCATACAAAATGGGAGCAAAAGCAATAGTGTTGTGTTTATGTTTGTGTTGAGTGTATGTCCCTATGTCTTTACATTTCCAACACAAATTGTCCGACAGTTTCATTCTGTTCAGTCTGGTAGGACTATGATAATACCTATGCAGCACCTTGTACTGTATAAATTACTTCTGGCCTCCTTCACATATTTACCACTACCTGATAAGATGTCTAACCATTTTTCATTTGTGTACTCTATTCTTAAATCCCGCTGCCAAACAAGTTTAATATTTGATGATTCACCACTTAAAATATAGTTAAGCAATTTATAAAACTGAGCAGGCAGTATGGCAATCACGTGGCATTTTAATATAACCTAAAATATCATTCTCACAGCATGTTTAAATTTAGAGGTCACACAGTGTCTCAATTGTAAATATTTCCAGACGTTTGCTCTGGCCTTCCAATTTATAGGTCCGAGTTAAATCCTCATAGGACCTAAATTGTCCATCTTTATACAGATCTTCAAAGTGCATATACCACGTGAATGCACTGCCTCCAAAACACAGGTGTTTTACCAATACATATAGCAGGGTTGTTCTAGAGAGACGCATACTTCTGAGTATGATGTGAAAGCTTTAAATTTATGAGCCTTTGACCAAACCTCGCAAGAATGAATAAGAACCGGGTTAGTTGTGTATCAATCTTTTGAGACAATTGTGTTTTGGATCAAATAGTGAACAGATATCCATTTCAATGTTTAACCAATCTTGTTATTCTCAGCCCCCCCCAATATTTAACTAATTTAGCCATTTCAAATGACAAGCAGTAAAGTTTTGAATCTGGAAGTCCCGTCCGCCTTCTCTCTGGGAGCATATAATTTATCTAGTTTAATTTTTGCTCTTTTACCCCCCCCCCCCCCCCCCCCCCCCACAAGAACTGTTTAATCAGTTTTTTTATACCTTTTAAAATATCCAATGGGATTGTAATGGGTAACATCATAACCACATAATTAAACTGAGAAATTAAGTGGTTTCAACGCAAGTCAGAGCAACTTGACAGTACTCAACGTGACTGGAAGCCACACCCTCACAATACAACGTTACCTGACATCAATTTATGAGTCCTGCTGTGTTCCATTGTTCCCGAAGTATAAATAATGCAGGATGGTTTGTATACTGTGTACACAATGCAGTAAGACTATACGCTCAAAACAGCACAGAAAAAAAAATGCTGATTGCAGCCTGACTGCAGCTGCAGCTCCTCACTCTTAAATTCTCTCACAATGTGTTTAAATAAAGTCCATAAAAGTCCTACTCACAGACTGATTGCTAGGAGACAGGACATGTCCACAACCAGTAAAAAGTCCGGACATCTCCAGTCCACTCACGGACGATTCGTTCGCATGCACATGTGAACAATTAAAGAAAAAACAAAAAAAACTGTCTGGTTGCTGCAGTTCCTCGCTCGCACCCTCAAACTCTCTCATCATTGTGTTAAATTAAAAGACAAAAAAAGGACATACGAGGGCTGTCAATAAAGTATAGGTCCGTTTTAATTTTTTTCAAAAAACTATATGGATTCATTCATATGTTTTTACGTCAGACAGGCTTGAACCCTCTGCGCATGCGTGGGTTTTTCCACGCCTGTCGGTGACGTCATTCGCCTGTGAGCACTCCTTGTGGGAGGAGTCGTCCAGCCCCTCGTCGGAATTCCTTTGTCTGAGAAGTTGCTGAGAGACTGGCGCTTTGTTTGATCAAAATTTTTTCTAAACCTGTGAGACACATCGAAGTGGACACAGTTCGAAAAATTAAGCTGGTTTTCGGTGAAATTTTAACAGCTGATGAGAGATTTTGAGGTGATACTGTCGCTGTAAGGACTTCCCACGGAGCGAGACGTCGCGCAGCACTCCCAGGCGCCGTCGTCAGCCTGTTTCAAGCTGAAAACCTCCACATTTCAGGCTCTATTGATCCAGGACGTCGTGAGAGAACAGAGAAGTTTCAGAAGAAGTCGGTTTCAGCATTTTTATCCGGATATTCCACTGTTAAAGGAGATTTTTGTTAATGAAAGACGTGCGGACGGTGTCTGCGCGTCGGGACACAGCCGGTGCGGTTGCCACAGGAAAAACACCTCCGTGTTGATAACCATTGTAAAATCCAGGCGGCTTTTGATGGCTTTCAGTGGAGTGAGTATATGAGAAATTGTTAAACAGCTGGACATGTTCCAACCTGTCCTTAAGGCTTCCAACAGAGGTTTTTTTTCCTGTGGCGGAGCGTCGCGGCGGCGCGAGCCGACGCTGCAATCCGCCCGCACGTCTTTCATTAAAAAATCTCCTTTAACAGTGAATATCGGATAAAAATGCTTTGAAACCGACTTCTTCTGAACACTTCTCTGTTCTCTCACGACGTCCTGGATCAATAGAGCCTGAAATGTGGAGGTTTTCAACTTGAAACAGGCTGACGACGGCATCTGGGAGTGCTGCACGCGTCTCGCACCGTGGGAAGTCCTTAAAGCGACAGTATCACCTCAAAATCTCTCATCAGCTGTTAAAATTTTCACCGAAAACCAGCTTAATTTTCGAACTGTGTCCCACTTCGATGTGTCTCACAGGTTTAGAAAAAATTTTACTCAAACAAAGCGCCAGTCTCTCAGCAACTTCTCAGACAAAGGAATTCCGACGAGGGGCTGGATGACTCCTCCCACAAGGAGTGCTCACAGGCGAATGACATCACCGACAGGCGTGGAAAAACTCACATGCGCACGAGGGTTCAAGCATGTCTGATGTAAAAACATTGAACGAAATCCATATAGTTTTTGAAAAATAAAAGGACCCATACTTTATTGACAGACCTCGTAAGTCCTGCTCACAGACTGATTGCCAAAGACAGGACGTGTCCACATCAAATATAACTCCAGACATCTCCACTTTAGACGCAGACAGTTCGTTCGCGGGCGAGTGCACCGCGAACACAGCGTCGGGGTCAAAGGAAAGAAAGATAAACTATAACAGAACTCAGAGCGCAGACCTGCAGCTCAGCAAAAGAACAAATATGAACTAGAAGAGAATCAGAGTGCACTGTCTGGACAGGAGCAACTCGAAACAGCCCGTGTGAAAGGGGCTTTAGAATCTCGTACTCTTCACACTGTGCGGGAATCCAGACAGAAGTTCCAAGAGGCCTCATAAGGGCTAGTAAAGATTACCTTCTCTACTGCTTAAACTTAGAACTTTTGGTCTGTTCTTTGAGGGCTCTAAATAGATACCAACCTAAAAGGTTAGACTCTCATTATCCGCGCACTGTACAATTTAAAATGTACTTTTTAAAACTTTCAACACGTCTACTTCTAAAAGTTCCATTTCAAATGTGCTCACGCTGCATACCAATTTTCAACAAATGTTAAAGACTGCATTATGTAAAAAAATAGGACAAGGGATTTCCTTGAAAAGTGCACTGAACAAAATGCTAAATGCAACACTTTAAATTTTAAAATATTTTTCTGAACAGAGCGATAAAACATTCCCATTTTTTCTTTAGAATACAATAAGTTGATTTCCAATTGTCTTTAAAGCACAAATGTGTTTTAGATGTGCGATGGTTGCCATTCCATTTTGAGACATTGCTCCCTCCAGACAGGTGTGGCATGCTGTGTACGCTTTTGGAAAGAACTTGAGCAACAATCCTTCAATTCTGTACTGAGGACAAAAAAGTCCACCCCCAAATATGCTGAAATGTAAGACGTTACAATGCCACAGATGACACAATTCATATTCTCAATATTCTGCACACCAGGCCTCCAGTGTCATGTTTACCTATAGTCATGATGACTGGACTAGACTTCCATTTACCGGAAATACATCACGGCAACACTTCAAGTGTTGTTATATGGCAATGAGAGGATACTTACAGCATTTCTGAAGCCATCATGCAAATCATCTCAGCAAATATGTGGAAGTGTAGATGGTTTTTGGTTAACAGAACAGCAGACCTTCAGCATGATCAGAGTCTCTCGAGCCTGGGCCACAGGCTACAACAGCCAGATGAATTCTGTCATCATCACTATGTTTCCTGCTTCAGATCTTGACTTCTCTCTAAAAACAAAGATAAAGCAACTCAAACAAAGCCATCTTGGAATACTGGGCAAACATGATTGACGAGACCAGGGTAATAAAGACATCAGCAGGCCTCAGTCCTGTAAGGTCAAAATTGCTATGAGAATAAATAAAATAATGACCATTTGAGATTCACACAAGGAATTTTATACTTACTCTAGGCCTCATCAGTCGGTGAAGACTACAGATGAGCGCTGTCGTGTTACGTCCCATTAACGCCTGTGAGACAGCGTCAGCTGTGGCATGGTAAGGCCGACGAGGAGTGACAGTCTCTGCCCACATCAGCTGCAAGTACAGCTGGTCACGAGGTTGCATCCATGGGGGTTGCAGCTTTCTCCTGGCTCTCTTTTCTTCCACTTAAGGCCTTACCTGCTGTTCAGGTAGTATGTAGCTTAAGAAACTATTTCCTTACTTCTACTTATGTACCGTAGTATGATCCCTTTTGTTTGACATCCATTATTAAAGTCATTGAGGCAACATTTAACTTTTACAAGATGGATTGACTCCATAGATTAAGTGACATAAGGTCTACATGAAACATTAGTAAACTTGATCTTATGCCTGGTTCACACAGCAAGATAATTATGCCGTTTCAGACCCGATCTTCCCCTTCCGACAATCTTAAGGACGCTCAACTATCATGATGGCTCCAAAGATAATCTTGTCAGATATTTCCTGCTGGGTGTGGTGTGTTAAGAGCGCTCTATTCTGCTCAGAAGGACATCGGGACCCGCTCAGACCTCAAATGGTGAATATTCAACATGTTGGATTGTCTTGGCCTGACCTCCCAGCATGTGGGGGTGTGCCCTGGGCACAAACAAGAATGCAGCCTGTTGAATGTGACACGTAGCCAAACAGAAAGCAAGGTGACGGAAACACGGAGGGGAACCCAAAATCAAAACAGCTGTCATGACGCACCAGAAAGTCTGGTGTTCGCGCTTGTCTCCACTCTTTAACCAATGCTTTTCTTTTCTTTCTGTATCTTTTTTTTCCTCAGTTAGAAATAGTCCACAAACTATCACCATTGCTTCTTCCTCGTATGCCATGTTGGTTTACTCCAGTCACGTTTAATCTCGAGAGGTTTTGCAAGATTCTGACTGGGAATGTTCATCTGACTTAGGAACGCTCGTGAGTGATAGTCGTTCGTGTGTGTTGTGTTGTCTTTACCATGTGGTTGCACACCCACACACTGTACTTGAAGTACTTGACTTTCATTTTGCAGATTTTGCACACTGCATAAGTCATGTCAAGCTCCTTCTTACGCAGCAAATAATAAAATCCAAAATGCGCCCAAACATTTGCCTTCAGCAAAGACGGTGCTGGCTGAATTAGCTCTTCGTCCGCCATGCTAAGCTGCAGCTCACGAATGTTTGAAGCACGCCAGACCCTCCCCTCGCAGGGACGCTGTAGCTACCGGAAAGCCGTTGCCTGATAAACAGTACATGCAGCGAGTACAAGCAAGAAAATGTTAAAAAAATGCTTTTTAAAAAAAAAGATTCTTGGACATTTTGGACGATTCAGAATCGTATAAATAGAATAGTGGATCGGACGTGGAATAGCTTTTTTCCGGCACCCCTAATCTCCACGTCACTACATATCAAATCAAATCAATTTTATTATATAGCGCCAAAATCACAACAACAGTTGCCCCAAGGCGCTTTATATTGTAAGGCAAAAGCCATACAATAATTACAGAAAAACCCAACAGTCAAAGCGACCCCTGTGAGCAAGCACTTGGCAACAGTGGGAAGGAAAAACTCCCTTTTAACAGGAAGAAACCTCCAGCAGAAACCAGGCTCAGGTAGGGGCAGTCTTCTGCTGGGAATGGGTGGGGCTGTAGGGGGATGAAATCAGGAAAAAGACATGCTGTGGAAGACAGCAGAGATCAATCACTAATGATTAAATGCAGAGTGGTGCATACAGAGCAAAAAGAGAAAGAAACACTCACTGCATCATGGGAACCCCCAGCAGTCTAAGTCTATAGCAGCCCTAACTATAAGCTTTAGCAAAAAGGAAAGTTTTAAGCCTAATCTTAAAGTACAGAGGGTGTTGTCTCCCTGATCCGAATTGGGAGCTGGTTCCACAGGAGGGAGCCTGAAAGCTGAAGGCTCTGCCTCCCATTCTACTCTTAAAAACCCTAGGAACTACAAGTAAGCCTGCCATCTGAGAGCGAAGCGCTCTATTGGGGTGATATGGTACTATGAGGTCCCTAAGGATAAGATGGGACCTGATTATTCAAAACCTTATAAGTAAGAAGAAGAATTTTTAAATTCTATTCTAGAATTAACAGGAAGCCATTGAAGAGAGGCCCAATATAGGCGAAAATATGCTCTCTCCTTCTGTCCCCATCACTACTCTTCTGCAGCATTTTGAATTAACTAAAGGCTTTTCAGGAAACTTTTAGGACAACCTGATAATAATGAATTACAATAGTCCAGCCTAGAGGAAATAAATGCATGAATTAGTTTTTCAGTATCACTCTGAGACAAGACCTTTCTAATTTTAGAGATATTGCGCAAATGCAAAAAAGCAGTCCTACATATTTACTTAATATGCGCATTTGAAGGACATATCCTGATCAAAAATGACTCCAAGATTTCTCACAGTATTACTAGAGGTCAGGGTAATGCCATCCAGAGTAAGGATCTGGTTAGACACCAATGTTTCTAAGATTTGTGGGGCCAAGTACAATAACTTCAGTTTTATCTGAATTTAAAAGCAGAAATTAGAGGTCATCCATGTCTTATGTCTGTAAGACATTCCTGCAGTTTAACTAATTGGTGTGTGTCCTCTGGCTTCATGGATAGATAAAGCTGGGTATCGTCTGTGTAACAATGAAATTTAAGCATGCTTTCTAATAATACTGCCTAAGGGAAACATGTATAAAGTGAATAAAATTGGTCCTAGCACAGAACCCTTGTGGAACCCATAATTAACCTTAGTCTGTGAAGAAGACTCCCCATTTACATGAACAAATTGTAATCCATTAGATAAATATGATTCAAACCACCGCAGGCAGTGCCTTTAATACCTATGGCATGCTCTAATCTCTGGGACAGGACAAGCACAGAGATGAGTCCACATATCCACAACGCATCCTTCCATAGGGATTACATGGCAACCTTTCGCCTCCGCTGCATTATATCCAGATCCAAAGCCGGAATCCGGCTCAGGCAGGAAAAATACCAGGCCTGGAAAAGGGATGGAGCACAGGGTACCATATAAGAGTGGAGGAAGGTGCACACAGGTGGACTATATTCTTATAGGAGATGCAAGCTAAAGGAAATCAGAGACTAAGGTGGTGGCAGAGAGAGTGTTGGTTGGATGGTTGTTTGTAGGATGACTTTAGAGGTAAAGAAGAAGAAGAGAGTGAGAGCTCAACAAAGGATCAGATGGTGGAAGCTGAAGGAGGAAGACTGTTGTGTGAAATTTAGCGAGCAGGTGAGAGAAGCACTGGTTGGAGGGGAAGCAATTTTGGACAACTGGCAAAGTACTGCAGATGTGGTGAGGGAGACAGCTAGGACAGTACTGGGTATGACATCTGGACAGTGGAAGGAAGACAAGGAGACTTGGTGGTGGAATGAAGAGGTCCAGGAAAGCATAAGGAGAAAGAGGTGGCGAAAAAGTTTTGGGATAGTCGGAGAGATGAAGAAAGTAGACAGGAGTACAGGGAGATGCAGCGTAAGGCTAAAAGAGAAGTGGCAAAAGCGAAGGAAAAGGACTTGTACTGATTGGCCAGACAAAGGGACAGAGCTGGAAAGGATGTGCAGCAAGTCAGGGTGGTAAAAGATGCACATGGTAATGTGCTGACAAGTGAGGAGTGTGTGCAGAGAAGGTGGAGGGAATATTTTGAAGAGCTGCTGAATGAAGAAAATGAGAGAGAAAAGGCTGAATGATGTGGTGAGAGTAAATCAGGAAGTGCAAGAGATTAGTAAGGAAGACGTGAGGGCTGCTATGAAGAGGATGAAGTGTGGAAAGGCAGTTGGTCCAGATGACATTCAAGTGGAGGCATGGAAATGTCTAGGAGAGATGGCAGTAGAGTTTCTAACCAGATTGTTTAATAAAATCTTGGAAAGTGAGAGGATGCCTGAGGAGTGGAGACAAAGTGTGCTGGTTGCTATTTTCAAGAACAAGGGTGATGTGCAGAGCTGCATTAACTACAGAGGCATAAAGTTGATCAGCCACAGCATGAAGTTATGGGAAAGAGTAGTAGAAGCTAGGCTTAGAAAACAGGTGAAGATCTGTGAGCAGCAATGTGGTTTCATTCCAAGAAAGCACTACAGATGCAATGTATGCTCTGAGAATACTGTTGGAGAAGTACAGAGGAGGCCAGAAAGTTACACTGTGTGTTTGTGGACTTAAAAAAAGCTTATGATAGGGTACCAAGAGAAGAGCTGTGGTATTGTATGAGGAAGTCTGGAGCGGCAAAGAAGTATGTTAGGGTAGTGCAGGATATGTACAAGAATAGTGTGACAGAGGTGAGATGCGCAGTCGGAATGACAGACTCATTCTAGGTGGAGGTGAGATTACACCAAGGATCAGCTCTGAGTCCTTTCTTGTTTGCAGTGGTGATGGACAGGATGACAGATGAGATCAGACTATGATGTTTGCAGATGACATTGTGATCTGTAGTGAGAGTAGAGAGCAAGTTGAGTTTGGTCTGGAGAGGTGAAGATATGCTTTGGAGAGAAGGGGAATGAAAGCCAGTAGAAGCAAGACTGAGTACATGTGTGTGAATGGGAGGGAGCCCAGTGGAATAATGCAGTTACAAGGAGCAGAAGTGGTGAAAGTAGATGAGTTTAAATATTTGGGGTCAACTGTTCAAAGTAATGGAGAGTGTGGTAAGAGTTGAAGAAGAGAGTGCAGGCAGGGTGGAGTGGATGGAGAAAGGTGGCAGGAGTGATTTGTGACAGAGGAATATCATCAAGAGTGAAGGGGAAAGTTTACAAGACAGTAGTGAGACTAGCTATGTTGTACGGCTTAGAGACGGTGGCACTAACAAAAAGACAGGAGGCAGAGCTGGAGGTGGCAGAGCTGAAGATGTTGAGATTCTCTTTGGGAGTGACAGAATGGACAAGATTAGGAATGAACATAGAGGGACAGCTCAGGTGGGACGGTTTGGAGACAAAGTCAGAGAGGCGAAATTGAGATGGTTTGGACATGTGCAGAGGAGGGACCCAGGGTATATAGGGAAAAGGATGCTGAGGATGGCGCCACCAGGCAGGAGGAGAAGAGGGAGGCCAAAGGTATTGGTTTATGGATGTGCTGAGGGAGGACATGCAGGTGGTTGGTGTGGCAGAGGAAGATACAGAGGACAGGGTGAGATGTAAACAATTGATCTGCTGTGGCGACCTCTAACGGGAACAGCCGAAAGACAAAGAAGAAGAAGAATGTGTGGTCTCTCGGGTATTGAAAACCTAGTGACAATTTTAAAATCTTGCTGTGTGAACCAGGCATTAGCTGAACATTGCAGGCTTGGCCTTTCACACAGATGACTCAACTCCTGGGTAGCAGGCTGGCTTAGTGTTTAGCACTGTTGCCTTAGGACCAGTGGTGGGCACAGCTAACCGAAAAGTTAGCTTTGATAACTGCAAATCTGCTAGCTGAAAAGAAGCTAACCGCTAACTTTTAGTATTGACTTGGCACACTCCGGCTACTGATAAGCCAGTTTTGAGTTTAAGCACCACAGGGGTCTGAGTAAAATCAAAGGCGATCACAAACCCAAAACAAACAACGAGCCAGAGCTTTTCTCTTTATGCACCCTGCCCGCTGCTGCCAAGAAAAAAAAAACAAAAACTGTCATTTACTTTTAACATACAACAACACAGACAGTGGCACAAGAGATTATACACAAAGCACTTTTCACTTATGGTTTCATTTATAAACAAAACTAATTCTGGACAGTTTATCAACATTAACGGCAACTCTATCATTTTTACAAAGTGAAAATATTGCACATATCTTTTAAAGTAATGCGCTAATTCTGAAGGCTTGAGTGTTAACCGACACACACGCCAAAAGGCATTATGGAAAATGAGTCTCCTCATCACCCACCCCCGTCAATATGCATAGAACACTGCCATCTACTGTGAGTGTGAATAGCGACTAACGTGTGATTGCTGGTCGCAATTCATTGTGCTGAAGCACACTTCACAAACAGAATTTTCAGTTTTCCAAATGGCCTTTTTTTTTTTACAAATGAAATAATGACATATTTACATGTACACAGTTATTTGGAAAAACCAACACACAAATTACAAATCAGAAATTTGTGTTAAAACACAAATTTAACTCCATAAATAAGTGTCTTTTCACTTTAAAAAAGTAAAGATTTGCATGTACACGCTGTCTTAAAAGCAGAAACACTGTTGATCGCTGCTCCAATGCATTATGGGAGTTCGGGGTTTGTTTTTAATTTATTATTATTGTTATTATTGTAGTACAAGTTACTTTAGCAGTATTTTTAGTGTTAAACATTTGTTGTGTTTTTATAGTTCAAGGAGTGTTATTAGTTTGGTTAAGAGTTATGTTGTGACCAGGAGTGAAAAGTACTTTATGTTTGATCTCTTGTGCCAGTGTCTGTGTTGTTGTATGTTAAAAGTAAATGACACTTCTATTTCATTCCTCCTGACCGCCAGAGGGCGGTGCTTTAGCACCTGGATAACTACATGTGCGCAGCACAGAGGTCGAGAATATATACCAACAAAGTCACGCCATTGAATGTGACCTGGGTGACGTCACTGGTTGTCTTTATATCCAACGCACCCAGCGCTCGCTTCTTTTCTACATTCTCGCATTCTTAGAGGTTGAGAACGCATTTAGCTGCGATTGCCGCTCTCGCTTGTAGCCTCGCAACCCACCTTCGGTTGGAGCTACGTGCACTGCACACGTCCTCCAGAGGCTGCGAGACACGGCTTCACCGTTTTTTGTATTCTTTGACGCCTGTCGTGAGTACACCTTCCTAAAGCCGGGTGCGCGCCTTGCTGCCCTGCTGGGTATTTTCCTCTGTGCACATTAGCTGTGTTGTTTCGATGAAAGCTGGCTATTTGTTTAGTTGTGTCACTAACCCCGTTAACTACGTGGTAGTGTGTGTATCAGAACCAGTATAGTGTACTGTGTTGGGCTTGCCGTGAGTGTTTTCCACTCCTTGAAGTACTTGTCTGCACTGCCGCCATTTGCTAAGTTTAACAGCTCCGCTAGCAGCTAGTGTTGTCGTCGTTGCTCTAAGTGACTTAGCACTTGGGCTGTGAGTTTTTCGGCTGTGTGCATCGTGTTATTACTGTGGCTGTGAGTGTTTCACGCTCCGGGCCTTGTATTAGCTTTTACACTGTGAGTGTTTCAGCTCCGTGCCTCGTGCCGAGTCTGCGGCTGAGTGCTTCACGCTCCGTGCCTCGTGTCGAGTCTGCTGTGAGTGCTTCACGCTCCGTGCCTCGTGTCGAGTCTCGGCTGTGAGTGCTTCACGCTCCGTGCCTCGTGTCAAGTCGACGGCTGTGAGTGCTTCACGCTCCGTGCCTCGTGTTACTATTTACACTGCGTGTGATTCACGCTTTGTCTTTCCATTTGTAACCATCAGGGCTTGCGTTAGCCATCTGCACAGTCCACAATGTTGACAGGGCCTTTGTTGCATGGCTGTAGTACCTGTTTGGCTCCCTTGAGCCCAGATGATGGACATATGTTTTGCCCCTCTGTCTTGGGATCGGACACCTGAGGGAAGCCCTGACTGGCGATGCCTGCCTTAATTGTGCCAGCATGCCACTGGCAGAGAGATCTGCTAGACTTGCGGCATTGGAAAGTGGAATATCTAGTGCGACTTTGGCCTCCAGCCCCAGGAAGGACCAAAGCGCCGTAAACGCCCACATGCAGGAGCCCCTTCTGCTAAGAAGGTTACTCATGACCATGCTTTGGCTGAAAAGGTCGAAACGTTGACTTCTGAGTTTGCTCAGATTAAGTCCTTGCTTCTGAATCTACAGCCTAGGATGCAGTGACAGTTCCTGTTGTCCCTAATGAGGCTGATCAGACCAATGTAGTTACTCAGCAGGAGGAGATGTGTCTATTGCTGCAACTGATTCCTTGTACATGACAAGTGATATAAACTGTGTGGAGGATGAGGATGAGAGGGTCTTTCTCCAAGCCATTCATTAGTGGGCTCTCATACCTCTGAGGCAGAGTCCATGCCGCAAACCGACCTGGACTATCCTTTGTCAAGCAAGCTGTTCAGTTGGCTTTATCCAGGCTTGGGGTCGACAATCCCCCTGCGGAAACCACCGCTTCAAGTGCCTTTTTCAAAGTCACTCAGAAGCCTGAGTTCAACGTTCCAGTTTCACAACCATATATCGAGGAGCTCCACCGATGTTGGGCGGACCCCAAATCATTGACCCATCTATCACAGGACTGCAGCCCTTAGCTCTATGTGTGATTCAGCGCAGTATGGTCTGAACCGTATGCCCGCCGTTGACAGCATTATTGCGAACCTGGTTGTGGCTCCAGCTGACGCTGCTCGGAGGAGATGCTCCTCACCAAAAGCTATGACATAGCTGCTCGCATCGGTCGCCTAGGCAACTCACTGTCCCATTTAGCCCTTGCCCTCTCAAAGTCTTTGAGGGAGGCAGAGGTTGATGATGCTACGCAAAGTCTTAGTGATGCCTCACTCCAAACCTTTGTTCATATGTCCAGAGAGCTTGGCAGACTGATGTCAACCCTTACCATCACTAGACGTCAGGTGTGGCTTGCGCAGTCCCCCCTATCCGAATCCTGCAGAGGCACACTCCGTTCACTGCCGGTTCTTCCAGGCCAAGTATTTGGACCTGCGGCCCAACAAACTTTGGAGCGTGCTGTTGAGGCTAGTAAATCTCAGCAACAGTTTGTTGACCTACACCGGCCTTCCAGACCTCAGCCAGTCAGACGTGCTACAGCTTTTCACTCTACATCCAGGCTTCCGCCGACTCCCAGAGCTGCATGTGCTTTTGCAGTTGAGGGTCAGCTCTCCCAGCAGCCTGCCTTTCATGAGCCTGATGACTTTTTTTCCGACTCGGTGCATTCTGCTGCCCTACAACGGGAGATTTTGGAACTCCTGGAGAAGGGGGCCATAGAGCCAGTTCACAGTTCAGACCAGCTCAGGGGGTTCTATTCAATTTACTTCCTTGTTCCAAAGAAGGATGGCGGCTTTCGTCCTATCCTCGATCTCTGACGTCTGAATCGTTATATCAAAGTGCTGCAGTTTCACATGCTCCGCACAGTAGACGTCCTTCAAACTATCACACCAGGAGACTGGTTCACAAGTGTCGACTTAAAAGACACCTATTTCCATGTGCCAGTGGCGCCTCATCACAGGCAGTTTCTCCGCTTTGCTTTCGAAGGTCAGGCATACCAGTTCAGGGTGCTTCCTTTCGGCTCTCTCTCGCCCCTCGTACATTTACCAGATGTATGGCTTCAGCACTAGCCCCACTGCAAGCTCTTGGATTAAGAATCCTACCCTACTTAGACGATTGGCTTGTCTGCGCTCCGACTCAGGAGCAGGCGCACAACGACACAGCTCTTCTACTGAACCATGTCTCTCATTTAGGACTCACAGTGAACTTTGCAAAGAGTTCCCTTGTTCCCAGTCAACAAACGACCTTCATCGGCATTGCCATCAACTCCCTGACTATGACTGCATCGCCATCACCGCAGAGAGTGGACGATGTAATTCGTCTCATCTCACACATTCAACGGGCTGTGACGCTGCCTTTTGGTTTGCTGCTCCGGTTGATGGGCAAATTGACTGTAATGTCGCTAGTGGTACCTTTGGGACTTCTGTTTTTACGTCCCCTACAGATTTGGATCAACAACCTAGGCCTCAACTCAAAGTTGCATCAGCGCAGGCTTGTACAACTCTCCAACCAGTGCCTCCTGCACCTCAAACCCTGGGGGAACGTGGACTTCATCTGCAAGGGTGTCCCTCTAGGCTCTGTTCTTCTCGCCAAGAGGTGGTTGTTACAGATGCATCACTCAAAGGTTGGGGGGCTGTGTGGAATCACAGGATGGTGAGGGGTGTCTGGAGTCGCCCAGGAGAGACTCCAACATATAAACGTGCTGGAGCTTCGCGCTGTGCGACTGGCTCTCAAGCATTTCCTCCCGGCCCTGAGAGGAAGACATGTTCTTGTCCGGTCGGACAACACGTCAACAGTCTATCACATAAACCATCAGGGGGGCACCAGGTCCAATCACTCATTGGCAGAAACTCGGAAGCTTCTCTTATGGGCGTTGCCTCGCCTTCAGAGTGTCAGAGCAGTTCATCTGCCCAGTGTACAGAACAGCGCAGCAGATTTACTCTCCAGACAGAAACCACCACCGGGAGAGTGGAGACTGAACCCGATTGTGGTCCAAATGATCTGGCAGAAATATGGTGCAGCGGAAGTGGACCTTTTCGCTTCAAGCACCTCGACACATTGCCCACGATGGTACTCCCTCTTGGAACCAGACAGCCCGCTGGGGCAGGATGCATTGACTCACCCATGGCCGGATTGCCTCCTTTATGCCTTCCGTCCTATCCCGCTGCTGATGTTGACACTGCACAGGATACATCAGAGCAGCCGCAGGGTGTTGCTGGTTGCTCCATTCTGGCCTGGGAGGATTTGGTTTCCCATGATTTACAAACTCCTCGAGGGAGAACCTTGGGCTCTCCTGGAGAGGAAGGATTTGTTGTCACAGCTACAGGGGAGGATTTGGCACCCTCATCCAGAACGCCTTCAACTGTATGTGTGGCCGTTGAGGGGCCAGACTCCTTGTTAAGTTCTTGTGACCAGGCTGTTGTTCAGGCTATCCTTAATTCACGTGCTGCTTCTACCAGGGCTTTGTATGACAACAGATGGAAGCTGTTGCGCGGTGGTGTGAGAAACAAAAGTTAGACCCGGAGCATTGCCCTATGCCTATTCTCCTCAAATATTTACAAGAACTGCTGGAGAAAGGACTTTCTGTCGCTACCTTGAAGGTTTATGTTGCTACAATCTCTGCCCGGCACGTCTACGTTGATGGCCGGTCAGTGGGTTCACACCTCTTAGTGTGTCGTTTTTTGAAAGGTGCTCTACGTTTGCGGCCTCCAAGGCTTGCACGCATACCTTCATGGGACCTTCCTCTAGTCCTGGAGGGTTTAAGCTTATCCCCTTTGGAACCAGTTGAAAGTGCTGATCTTAAATGGGTGTCAGTGAAGACTGCCTTTCTACTTGCACTGTCTTCGGCTAAGCGGGTGGGAGAGCTCCATGCCCTATCAGTCGCTGGGGACTGTTTGCGATGGAATTCTGATAGATCTGGGGTTATGCTGTGGCCTTAATTCATCCTTTTTACCCAAGAGAATTTCAACTTTTCATGTTAACCAGCCAGTTTCCTTGGTTGTGTATGTCCCGCATTCTGATCCAGGATTATCTGTTTGAGGTTCTCTGTGTCCTGTCCGAATGTTGAAGCAGTACATTAGTGCGACTGCCGGGATCCGGAAAACGGATGCCCTGTTTGTGTGTTACGGTGATCACAAAAGAGGCTGTGCTGTCTCAAAGCAGCGACTCTCGCATTGGGTCGTGGATGCCATTTAACAAGTATACAGGTCCAGAGGTCTTCAGCCTCCTAAGGTTACCTGCCATTCCCACCAGAGGGGTGTCCACCTCCTGGGCTGCACTGAGAGGTGTCCCTTTGAGTGATATTTGTGCTGCTGCTACGTGGGCTTCATCCTGTACCTTCGCCCGCTATTACAGACTGAATGTGGCTACTCCTCCTGTGGTGACTTCGGCGGTGTTGTCTGCCTCCACTCCCCACTGCTGATGCGAGGTGAGTGTGACTCTTCGTGACCTTGTTGGTATTAATTCACCCAGGTGCTAAAGCACCACCCTCTGGCGGTCAGGAGGAATGAAATAGAACGAGAGTACGAATGTAACTACGGTTCTCTGAATCCGGATGACCGCCAGAGTTGCTTGTCACTCAGTGTCTTGCGAGTTCATTCCGAAAAGAAGCGAGCGCTGGGTGCATCTGGGATATAAAGACAACCAGTGACGTCACCCAGGTCACATTCAATGGCGTGACTTTGTTGGTATATATTCTCGACCTCTGTGCTGCGCACATGTAGTTATCCAGGTGCTAAAGCACCGCCCTCTGGCAGTCATCCAGAATTCATAGAACCGTAGTTACATATGTAACTCTGGTTTTATCCAGCACAGCTGGCAGCCACCCCGCCCCTTCTGCTGGGGGAGGGCCGAGCTTCTCACAGTGGCCTGACTGTTGCAAAACACACAACAGGAATTAATATTTGATTTTAGGGTTTACAGATGTTTTCGACCGTTTAGCTTTACTTACTATGCAAGCAAAAAATGTTAGCAGGCTGAAAGTTAGCAGAACTAAGTTTAGCCCAAGCTAATTGGTCCGCGGAAGGGTTTCAAAGTTAGCTGAAAAGCTAATACGCTAATGAAAAAGTTAGCTTCGCTAATTAGTGGTTAGCGGAACTGTGCCCACCACTGCTTAGCGCAAGGTCATGAGATTGCTTCCCAACTGGTCTTTTCCGTGTGGTGTTTGCATGTTCTCCCTGTGTTTGCATGGGTTCCCTGCAGGTGCCCCAACTTCTTCCCACTTCCAAAAGCATACAGGTTGTCCGTACGGGCAAATGTGTTCATTTGTCTATATGTGACCCTACACTAGACTGGCAGCCTGTCACAGAGTGTACCCTGCCACTTGCCCAATGACCACTGGGACAAGCTCCAGCTCCTCCGTGATCCTCAAGTAGTATAAGTGGGTATCAAAAACGAATGACTCAATTTCTCTTTAGACATGAAAATGGCAATTATTTGCATGTCAAGGTATTTTCTTATTTCCAGATGGACTTTTCACCTCTCGAAAAATACTCAGCAACTGTTACCATGTCGACTGTTTGGAACCACAGGTAATGACAGATATGCAAGGTCATGTGACACTAACAACATAGTTAAACTTGGCATCAGAATTAAGCTGATGCTCACCACACCCCCTCCACCTGAAGGGGCGTCTCGGGTCATTTATCATAGAGAAAACAACAATCCAGATATGGACCTCTGCAAAGTACATCACTCAAGTCTCAAATTATCTTTAGTTCGTTTTGTTTTCTGACTTAAACTTTGCAAACAGTGCTAGCTTCCACATGCACAGACAAAATGTTTTTACAATGATTAATACAAGATCCCAACCACATTTAAATGTGAACTGTAGCTAAACCTAACATAACCCTTTTCAGTGATCCAAAACCCAAGATGTAGAATAGTAAACTCAGATGATAATGAATCATGAACCAAAAAGCAGCTGAAGGTGGCATATTCAGGTCCATTTATTGTTCAGTCACTATTTATATCCACTGCAATGTTTTTATAGAGAGCACAAAATTAGTCATACCTAAGAGATGATTCCAAAAAGCAGTTCACTCCACACATCAGCTGGCAGTCTCCAATATGGATTCCAGTAAGAAACTGACAGTGATTTACACCTAACAGAATGAAAACATCATCTTATGGATGCTAAACATTAATACCTCAAATATCACAATGTACAGTCATGTACCTAAATTTTGTGGAAAGTGACATTTTGGTAATGATGCCTCTGCTCACAAACCATCAAGATGTGGTTGTATTGTCACCTTTCAGCTTTACTTCAAGGGATTTAACAATATTGCATTACATATTTAGTAATTATGTACAGCCATTTTTATACAAAGTCCACTTTTTCAGAGGCTATAAGTAATTGGACAAAACAGCAAATTATCACATTACAACCAATTTAATTTAGACAATTGAGGGAGAAGACATGAATATTTCCATGTCACCAAATGTGCCCTGGACTTCATTACATCAATCTAAGAAATACAAAACTGTAGACACTGCGTGGTACATTTGTTTGGAATCTGAATTTTTCAAAAACTGAGTGTGTAAATAAAAGACGAGTCAGGTAAGTTACCAAGGCTCCCATGACATCTTCAATGGAGACTTGAAATTGCAGTTTGCCGAACTTGATTTGATCAATTTTCATGTATTCATCAGTCTCTCTGCTACTGGGCATACATCTGCTGACTTTGTGAAAGAAAACTGGATGCAAAAGTGATGATTTGTGTAAGCAATCACGTACTTAATTTTAGTTCATTACCGATGAATATTTACATCTCTTTGCTGATGACACAATTGTTTATTGTTGTGCAAGTACTGTTGCCCAGGCCTTTCAACATTTACAGTTGCTGAAATCAACAAGAGCAGATCGAAGATAGGCTGCCAGCAAATCAGTGAAAGAGCTCTCCAGGTGATTTGTTGCCTCACTGATGACAGACATGTAGTGAACAGTAAAGACTGAAACACAATTAAAGTAATTAAAGACTGATGCCACATTTCCTCTAAAATTGGGACATTATTCTCAGTTTTTAGCTGAGTGGCAAACCACCTTAAAGAGGCTTTTATTCTACAAATGTACTGATTTGCCAGAATTCACCAATTGCTCCTAATGTGAAACAAGACCTATGGCCAAAAAAAAGAATCCAAAGCAAGAGAAGAAAATAAGTTAGTATTTTCTTTTATTTAAAATGGTTTGTGGAGGTGGGATGAATAAATTGGCCCCAGAAGATCACTGAGCTTTTTTGTGATTATTGGAGCACAACCTTGATGGTTTAACATTTTACATGGTGATGCCATCAGTAATTATCCTTCAACTGCATGCTTTTCATGTGTTCTCCATAATACTACAGAATGCCAAACAGTTTACAATGTCAAACACAGCACTCCTACTGAGAAACAGTTTTCTATGATCTTCAGATGTTACTTTTTCAGGTAGTTGTGACCTGTCCACAGTGGTCGATAACCATTAATCCACTAAATGAAAATTATTTTTTATGATGCTAAACCGATAAACTGCAAAAAAAAAAAAAAATAAATATTAGCGGAAGTTACAGATAACCGATAAGCGATAACTTAGTACTGATTTGGACGCGGCCACATCAGATTAAAAAAATAAAACCCCAAACACTGTCATCATCTTTCAAAAGCAGTAAAACACAGTATGCAGCATCTAGCAACATATTGTTTCTTTTTAGCTATTCTTTGCTTAACCCATTAAGTATCCTCTTGTGTAGTTCTGCAAACTAACCCCAAAGGGCTGTTATTTGATTGCTACACTTTCTGTGATTACCAGGACACACATAGGATTATTGGAGTCAGTCAGTAAGTCATGGAGTTCCATTGTTTTCACCTCTGGCTGTGAGGGCAGTAGCAGTGTACCGCAATGACACTTGCCATCAAAAGTTAGAAATTATCTATTTTTTCCACTTACCACAGCGGCAAGGACAGACTGGATGTTGTTTTATCTTTGAGGTGGAAAAATGGACAGCAAGAAACAGATTATTTAGGTGCAGAATTTTTTTTGGTTTTAAATAGATAAACGTGAATACAACCCCAATTCCAATGAAGTTGGAACATTGTGTGAAATGTAAATAAAACAGAATACAATGATTTGCAAATCCTCTTCAACCTATATTGAGTTGAATACACCACAAAGACAAGATATTTAATGTTCAAACTGATAAACTTTGTTTTTGTGCAAATATTTGCTCATTTTGAAATGGATGCCTGCAACACATTTCAAAAAAGCTGGGACAGTGGTGTGTTTACCACTATGTTATATCACCTTTCCTTCTAACGGCACTCAATAAGCGTTTGAGAACTCAGGACACTAATTGTCAGTGTCCTGATTGTCATGATTGAGTATAAAAGGAGCATCCCCAAAAGTCTCAGCCGTTCACAAGCAAATATGGGGAGAAGATCACCACTTTGTGAACATCTGCGTGAAAAAATAGCCCAACCGTTTAAGAACAGTGTTTCTCATCATTCAATTGCAACAAATTTAGGGATTCCATCATCTACAGTCCATAATATAATCAGAAGATTCAGAGAATCTGGAGAAATTTCTACACGTAAGCGGCCAGGCCGAAAACCAACACTGAAGGCCTGTGACCTTCGATCCCTCAGGCGGCGTTGCTTTAAAAACCGACATCATTGTGTAAAGGATCTTACCGCGTGGGCTTGGGAACACTTCAGAAAACCATTGTCAGTCAACACAGTTCATCACTACATCACTACAAGTGCACGTTAAAACTCTACCATTTAAAGTGAAAGTCATACATCAACAACATCCAGAAACGCCACCACCTTCTCTGGGCCCGAGTTTATTTGGAATGGACAGACACAAAGTGGAAAAGTGTGCTGTGGTCTGATGAGCCCATGTTTCAAATTGTTTTTGGAAATCATGGATGTTGTGTCCTCCAGACAGAAGAGGAAAAAGACCATCCAGATTGTTACCAGCGCAAAGTTCAAAAACCAGCATCTGTGATGGTATGGGGGTGTATTAGTGCCCATGGCATGGACAACTTACACATCTGTGATGGCATCATCAATGCTGAAAGGTACATCCAGGTTTTGGAGCAACACATGCTGCCATCCAAGCAACATCATTTTCAGGGACGTCCCTGATTATTTCAGCAAGACAATGCCAGGCCACATTCTGCATGTGTTACAACAGCGTAGCTTCGTAGTAAAAGAGTGCGTGTACTAGACTGGCCTGCCTGCAGTCCAGACCTGTAGCCATTGAAAATGTGTGGCGCATTATGAAGCGCAAAATACAACAATGAAGACCCCGGACTGTTGAACAACTGAAGTCGTACATCAATCAAGAATGGGAAAGAATTCCACCTACAAACTTTCCACCTGCTAACTATTCCAAACTACTTTGTTAAGGAAAATAAAGAGATATATGACATAAAAGAAGTTACAAATGGGTTTAATGATTATTTTTCAAATGTAGGATCAAGTCTGGTGGGAAATAAACCAATAATAGAAGATAAATTACATAGACAAGTAAATACGGTCAATAGTATTTTCCTGGACAATGTGGAAAAAGATGAAATAAGAAATATTGTAAAAAACTGTGTAAGCAAAAGATCAACTGACCATGAAGATTTAGACATGATGACTGTAAAAAGTATAATAGAAATTGTTACTGAACCATTATATTTGTAACCTGTCTCTGTCAACTGGGATTTTTCCAGATGAAATGAAAATTGCTAAGGTAGTCCCATTATATAAAAATGGAGACAAACATAATTTTTCTAATTACAGGCCAGTATCATTGCTTCCACAGTTTTCTAAAATTATGGAAAAAGTTTTTGTGACAAGATTGGATAAATTTATTGAGAAACATCATATTTTAAGTAATGCTCAGTATGGATTTAGAACAAAACATTTGACAGCTATGGCAATTATGGAACTAATAGAGAAAATATCAACAACAATAGATAATAAGGATTATTTGTAAGTATTTTTTATCGACCTGAAAAAGGCTTTTGATGTTATAGACCACTCAAGATTGCTTCACAAGTTACAACAGTATGGAATAAGAGGTGTTGCACATCAGTGGGTAAAAAGCTACTTAGAAAATAGAAAACAGTTTGTTCAGATAAATAATACCAAATCAGAATTGTGTAACATTATTTATGGAGTACCACAAGGATCGGTACTTGGACCCAAACTGTTTATATTGTATATCAACGATATTGTGAATGTATCCAATGTGTTTGGCAGCATTTTATTTGCTGATGATACAACGCTGTTTTACTCTGGATCAGATATACAGGAAGTAGCACAAGTGATAAATACAGAGTTGGAAAAAGTTAAACATTGGTTTGATATAAACAGATTGTCACTAAATATTAATAAGACAAATTTTATATTGTTTAATGATAGAGCGAAAAAAAATAATGTGTCATTACAATAGATGGAATGGATATACAAAGGGTAAACAAAATTTTTTAGGAGTCATGATTGATGAAGATCTTACATGGAAGTCACACATAAATTACATAAAAGGAAAAATAGCGAAAGCCATTGCTGTTTTGCATAAAGTAAAATATTCATTAAATAGTTATGGTTTATTAACATTGTACAATTCATTGATTGTCCCATATTTAACTTATTGTGTAGAAATCTGGGGATCAACATATACAACCTATATACAACCTTTATTTATTTTGCAGAAAAGAGCTTTAAAAGTGATTAGTAACAGTGGTTTTAGAGATCCATCTAATCCATTGTTTATTAAGTATAGGGTACTTAAATTTCATGATTTAGTCGATTTGAAAATATTACAATGTACCAAGTTAATAAAAATACTTTACCAACAAACATTCAAAATATGTTTAGAGTAAGTAGAGTAAAAAGAGTAAGTAGTTATAAATTGAAAGGAATAGAAGTCTTTAAAAAAACAAGATTTAGAACCAAAGTAAAGGAAGGAGTATTGCAGTAAATGGTGTAAAATTATGGAACAATCTTAATAAAGAAATTAAAGAATTAAGGTCGCTTAAATTATTTAAAAAACGTATTAAATTAGATGTATTAAGTAAGTATGAAACTATGAAATAAGTCAGTGGGCTGCAAGAAAGTAAAAAAAAAAAAAAGGTAATCTGTTAATGTTTGGAGTGTCTTAAGTTTAAAATGTAACCTGTCACTGTCAGAGATGTAATCTATTAATTAATGGTCATAATTATGAAATGGGTCAGTGGTATGTGACAAGTTAAAGAAATGCAATCTGTTAAATAATGTTGACTATGATGCTGGATATTGAAAGATTGTATTGTTAAAAGTTGCAGAAATCATAAGACTTGTTCTTCTTTCTGCTCCTTTTCATTCTGGTGTTGTGATGCTTTGTTTCTGCTTTTCTGTTTTTTCTTTAAAATGAATGAAATAAATATTAAAGAAAGAAAATCATCACCTATAGTCTGCCACTGGAGATGACAGAAATTCTGCTGTAACGCTTTTTCTCCCATTGACATATGAACAAAGCAATAGTTGAGCATAGTATAGAACAGGGATGCCCACACTTTTCGGCTTGCAAGCTACTTTTCAAATGACCAAATCAAAATGATCTACATACATGACAAAGGCTAAACATGCACTGGTTCATCAATTAGAACTACAGTAAAACTAAGTTCCAGGGTAATACTGACTTAAACATTTTAGTTGTTAAAATTATTATTATTTTAAGTAGTAGTACAACCCCAACTGCATTGCAATTGGGGTTATGAAGCCACGCTGTTGTGCAGAATGTGACTTGGCATTGTCTTGCTGAAATAAGCAGGGACGTCCCTGAAAAAGACGATTGAATGGCAGCATGTGTTGCTCCAAAACCTGGATGTACCTTTCAGCATTGATGGTGCCATCACAGATGTGTAAGGGCACTAACACACCCCATACCATCACAGATGCTGGCTTTTGAACTTAGCGCTGGTAAAAATCTGGATGGACTTTTTCCTCTTTGTCCGGAGGACATGACGTCCATGATTTCCAAAAAGAATTTGAAACTCATCAGACCACAGCACACTTTTCCACTTTGCGTCTGTCCATTTCAAATGAGCTCGGGCCCAGAGAAGGCAGGAGTGTTTCTCGATGTTGTTGATGTGTGGCTTTTGCGTTGCATGATAGAGTTTTAACTTGCACTTGTAGACATAGTGACAAATTGTGTTAACTGACAATGGTTTGCTGAAGTGTTCCTGAGCCCACGCGGTAAGATCCTTTACATAATGATGTTGGTTATTAATGCAGTGCCATCTGAAGGATCGAACGAGCATTCAATGTTGGTTTTTGGCCTTGCTGCTTATGTGTAGAAAGTTATCCAGATTCTCTGATTCTTTTGATTAATTATGGACTGTAGATGATGGAATCCCTAAATTCCTTGCAATTGAACATTGAGCAACATTGTTCTTAAACTGGACTATTTCTTTCATGCAGTTGTTCATAAAGTGGTGATCCTCGCCCCATCTTTGCTTGTGAATGGCTGAGCCTTCTGGCGATGCTCCTTTTATACCTAATCATGACACTCACCTGTTTCCAATTAGGTGTTCTTTGAGCATTCATCAACTTTCACAGTCATTTGTTACCCCGTCCCAACTTTTTTTGAAATGTGTTGCAGGCATCCATTTCAAAATGAGCAAATATTTGCACAAAAACAACAAAGATTATCAGTTTGAACATTAAATATCTCGTCTTTGTGGCGTATTTAATTGAATATAGGTTGAAGAGGACGTGCAAATCATTGGATTCTGTTTTTATTTACATTTTACACAACGTCCCAACTTCATTGGAATTGGGGTTGTATTAAAAATGTCTTCAAAAGTGTACCTTTAATCTAGGGCTGTTGTGAGGGCATGTTCCCTTCACAACAGCCTCTTTCCATCTGGAGTCACCCCTGGATTGCCATCTGAGCAGGAAGAATGGATAATGTGTGTATTTATGCAGACAGCAGAACCTCACTGACAGGTAATGCGTTTACACATAATGACGGCAAATCACGAATGCCACGAAGTATAGATTCTTGGCCACTGATCACGAATGTGATGATTCAGGGCAGAGGCGTCAGGTGTCCTCAGGACACCACACGTTACAATTAATGGCACATGTTGCTGGAGAATTATCAGGAACTATTAGGCACGGTCAAGAATAATGTTTCGCATTGTTGCGTAACAGCACATCATTACATTCTGTCACACTGTGAATGAGGCGAATTGTCTCCACACACACCCCCATATTCATCCTACCATAAGTTGCTGAACAATTCAGATCACTCCAGTTTGCTCCTCAAAATCCACAGCAGAAGAACTTTGTGACTGCATGCTTAGTTTGGCTCTGTGCCATGGAGTGGCGCAGAGAGGAGGAGGAAACTGAGAGAGCCAGATGTGTGGCCACATGCGGCTCTTGTCTCGCTTGTTTTCCCAAACATCAGGCACATGCAGCAGGTGGAACACCTGCAGAAGCACGCTGATGAGCATTAGAACAAGGCTTTTAGCCGACTTGGCATCACTGTCCTTCTTCGGCATATTGCAGCAATGAAACTGAATGCGGTGCAGTGGGGTTTAATTGTGTGCACATCAGAGAAGAACGCTGTCATGAGGCAAAATGAGGGTGGTGTGTGACATTCATGGAAAATTTTCTGACAGCCAAAAACATGCTCCACGAAAATCACGAATATCATGCACCAACACGCACTATTAAGAAACCTATTCAGATGTGTTAAGTCACGTTAAGAATGTCAGGAATGTGCCAAGAATGACGCAAATATGACATTTGGAACGCGTCTTGCCTATGTGTAAATGCAGCATAAGAAGGCTATAGCAGCGATTTTTACATCATGCCGTCCTCAGGGGGGGGGGGCGTTAGTATTTGTTGTTAACACGTCATGTTTCGTCAGCTGCTTTTAGTTTAAGCACAGCAAGGACACAGAGCGACAGTGTTTTAAAGGGAGAAAAATGTCTTTGTAAAGCTCACTGCAGGTGTGCTACCGTCACTGCACTTTGACACACAGAGAGAGATCATGACAAATGTTTTTCAACTCTGAGCTGCTGCACAAAACAACAGATGAACAGTTTGCAGCATTAAAAGTTAAAAGTGGGCAGTTCCGCCTAACCCCTGACCTGCCCCTGGCTACGAGCCAGATTTAACACCATGCAATCAACCCACACTATCTTTGCAATTGACCGGTCAATTGCGATCGACGTATTGAGTACCCATGGTATAGAATAACAATGGGATGGTCAGGGGTTTTTTTTGGGGTGGGGGGCATAGGTTAAAGATGGAGTAGTTATGTAAAGAAAATTGATGGATGGATGTTTTAGACATTAAGTAGACTGCACCTAGAATACGCTTTAAAGGGGAAAAACAAACTCTTAACCACTTTGAATGCTAACTGCTTGTTAACACTGGTGTGTTGCAAAGCCATTATTATGACCTCACCTGTTGATATAAAACTGTAGACCATCCAGATTAAAAAAAAATCATAAGTTTAATGTCATTATTGCTTCAACCGCAACATGGCAAACTGCTAGGGGGGATGAATAGATATTATCCCATTCTTTGTCATGTTAGTTTTTAACTTAATTTTACTCTGTATTTATTGGAAGAGTTGACCTACAGATCACTGCAGTGAAATTCCAAACTTTGCTAAACTGACCCTTGTTGATGTAAACTTTTCTATTTAACCTCACACAAAATACAGTTGCCTCAAATTATAAGATGTGTCAGCACTTCAGGCCTTCCAACCTTAAAGCTATCACCACTTGAATGAATCATTGCACTGGATGAATCACAGTGGGACTGATTTATTTGCTAAAGAAAGGCAAAAAATGAGTACAAATGTTTCAGCAGCCTACTGATGAAGCACTGCTGGATGGAAACATCCATAGTGGAAGCGTGATTGTCTCTGATGCCTATTGATCATGAAATACATAAGTAATAAATGTTTGTCCAAGTAATCAGCTTTAACTTCACAATTGCCTTTTAAAGAGCCTGATACACAGAAGAACTGTTATAGAGAATTCTGATCAGTACTCAGTATAAGAAACAAAACCTTTTAAGTTTACAATGTGTAGGATTTAATGACATCTGATGGTGAGGATACAAACTGCATTATGCCATCACTGGTCCAGATTTCGCTTCTCCTTCACGTTTTAGCTTCTCTGGCGACGGGGATTCCTTGCCTTCTCTCATATTAAAAAATATGTATGAGCTTTCACTTTACAAAAATGAGAGTTTTCAAACTTGTTATCTTCCACTAGTAACCAACAGACAGTGTACACTACCAGTCAACAGAATGGGAAAGTCTGTTCAACCTTTGACTGGTACTGTATATCAGAGCAACCACTGAATACTAGAGATGTAAAAAATGCAGTTGACTCACAATTTTATACGATTCTGAACCCACAATATGATTTTATCCAGACTTTTTAACAGAATAAGCTGTAGACAAAGTGGGCTGTTTCACAGTCAAGGTACTGGCACCAAAAAAAAAAAAAAAAAATCAAAGTGGTTACTCTGGTCAGTTATTCAACCATATCCAACTGCCAAAAGTTTCAGACCTGTCACATGTTTGCATATATGAGCTTACAGATCTGCTATACTTTCCGGAGAGGACTTATTTTTGACTAAGATAATTGTGTTGTTTACAGACTAAGATTAGTGCAATCTACCGATATATACCATCTACTAAAAACTGTTGATGGTAAGTATGTACTCAGAGTGTACGACTGCTATTGTGTTTTCTGCATTCTCAAAAAGTGATGGAGTATAAGCATTTCCAGAGAGGACAGTTTTGACAGCAAGGAGAGTTACACCCCAATACTAAAGACATTTGAGCAAATTGGTTACAAATCCTTTTGTGGCATCAAAGATAGTGATACCTCTTTCAAACAATTATTATTCACATAACACTGATGCTTGAGTTTGAAATGCACTCTATTTCTGGAGAGGACAATTTTGACAGACATGACATTTTATTTTTGAATACCTGTTTCAAGTCGTTTCCACACTGGGCAATGATCCTAGAGTTAGATTGTTATACAGTAGACTATGATTGAGAAATTAATGTTTACCTACTAAATAAATAATAGTTCTGCCAGCCCATCTAAATTAGACATTATAAAAAATGACACAGATATTTTGGTAAAAACTGGTATAATAAGAGTTCTACTGGTAAACAATGGGGATATCAAGCCAAATGACCACTGCTGCTGATAGACCAGTAGTAACTGTCCATATATGGCAAACTAAACTTTGTTGGTCATTTCCACCTTATCATTAAACCAAACTTTATCTTTAAAATCCACTTATTTACCCTGATTGTAAAACAGCCCAGTTATGACTGAAAAATATTCCTTTATCGCTATAAACTGCAAAACAACACATCCTCTTCTTAAAAATGCAACAGAAGTTATATTTGATATTAAGAAAAAGAAAAATTGGATTGTTAAAACTACTGACATCAAAATAACTAAATCATATGCTGCCACACCACTGACTTAGAAGAAAACAAATGTTCATCACAATTAATTTTTAAATTCATGATGGTTCAAACTACATTACTTTAAAGATCACAAATAGTAAGTCAAAGACCCACAATTTCCACTACAACCAGCATTCGACTACTTTGAAAAAATATTCATAACCTTGAAATCTTTTTAACACGGCGATTAGCAAATTATTTCCATCAAAAATTGTAAATTAAATTATAAATATAAATGCTATTTTTTTTTTTACTTTTGATGTCACCCACTGATTCAGAAACATCACATGATAAAAGCTGCACTCTGACTGGCTGTTGGCTCAGCCCAGCTCCAGTCAAAAGAAATTGCAGCATTTATCACTTAATACATTTGCATTGCATCATGGTGTTTTATGTGAGTAATGCTCTAAATTTCGTCTGTGTCACCCAGGCAGCCACACATCACTGGAATTCAATGCTTCCTTTTATGAAAGCAATGTATTAATGCCACATTCCACATATTCAGAACATCTATGGTGTACGGCAGACAAGTGGGTTTTTGGTTGGATATCCATCAGATGAACATCCAACCAACTTCAACTCATTACATCCTTACTGATTTTACATCATTTAACCCTTACTGATTGCTTTTCTTTTTCTTCAGTCTTTCAGCTGTACTGTGAAATGCTAAAGGCAGAGCAAGTGTATCTATTTTGGGCTACTATATCAACATAACAGTGCAATATGGCAGCCTCCATGAGGGGGCCTGCTCCCATGTAGTTGTGGCAGGTTCATTATAAATTTCTGAAAAAACCCAGAGTTGTTGCAAGTAATGAACCAGTGTTTTGTGAATGCTATAGTTCATTTCTGCCCATAAACACCCCCAAATCCTACACACTGTAGATTTAAGATTAATTTCTAGGGTAATTACAACTCTGCAACTAATTGCACATCTGAGGTCAATGTAGACGGCTACTACTTACCTTTTGAATGGCCTCATATACAGCACGAAATGATGGCTGTTTGTTGTCATGGTAAACACCCCTGTTACCATGGAGAATGGATACACCTTCTTGTTCCGCCTGTTGACAATTGCTGCCATAAATACAATGGTCTGGACGGTAGTTCCACTGACAAGGGAACACATACAAACTTTCTGCAGCAAAGCACAAGAGATGGGTGGGATGGTTATGTTTCAACTGATGTTTTCCACTAAATAAGGTCCCAATACTAAATGTACCAAAAAAAAAAGAAAAAAAAAGTTGCTATTCTATTCTAAAAATGGAACCTTTCTCATGTCATTCACTAGTACAGTGATTCTCTGCATGCAGTAACACAAACCTGGGTTATGATGAAATATGATATTAAGAAGATCCTGGTCCCCCCAGGTAATATTGAGTTTATACTTCTGGAGTAGAGGCATCAGAATTTCTTCCCATCGGAGTGCAACTGTTGTCATATCATTCTACAGAAATAAAAAACATACAGTACAGAACATAGATGCAAGTTTTAATAGTAGAGAAGCTTGAATCTTCGACTGGACTGGGTTGCTTGACATGACAACGTTTCGCTTCAAATCACAGAAGCTTCCTCAGCTAATTGTGATTTGAAGCAAAACGTCCTCACGTCAAGCAACCCAGTCCAGTCGAAGATTCAAGCTTCTCTACTATGGAAACCACCTGGACAACTGAGAGCCTACACAGATGCAAGTTTTAATTTATGCAACCATAAATGTGCAATTCTTTTTTAATTTATGAAACCATAAATGTGCAACTCTTTTTTAATTTATGAAACCATAAATGTGCAGTTCTTCTAAATCAATGCCTTCATCAACACTTTGAAATGCAGCTCAAAAGCATTCTCACACTTCTCATTCTGAGAATTTACAAATTCTTTACAACAGTGACCTCAACTGGTCAACCTTGGTGGTACAGCTCTACTTAACCAATATATTAAAGAGATTCTGAGTTAAATATGTTCACACATTTCTACAGGTCCTCTTTATCAGTTGGAAGTTAAAATGATCTCAGTGTTTAATACAAATGTGTAGTACAATGTTGCATTTCCCGTAGATGATGCCTCTTTACAAAAACTACCAAAAATGTTTTTGTATTTTTGACAGCAGTTGACCTACTGTCACAAACTGTAATATACAGTATTACACTGTATAATAACAGCACTCTCACAGAAACATTAAGGACTAATGACTTCCAATTACCTTAAAAGATTTTGCCCTTAAGCGCGTCATGTTCATGAGCATGACCCCTGAGTTGATGCCCGTCTTGCCATAGTAGGGATGGCGGGCAAAGCGGTTATACCAGCCAATACGAGGCTCTTCATGCTCTGGAGCCATGGCAGCTAAGTGGCTGGAGTTGAAGTGAGATAGAAGTGACCAGATGCTTTCCACTGGCTGGAGGAAAAGTATATCAGTGTCCACATAGAGCAGAGAATCCACATCTGTCAGAATTAGCTGGAAGGAAAAGATCAAAAACCAATGGGCATGAATCAGAACATTTTTAACTATTAGAAATCATACTAATGAATGACACCAGACATACCGGCAGGAAAAGCCTCTGAGATGCACAAGGTTTGAAGAGCTTCTTCCACTCATTCATGTTTTCTTTGGGAAAGGTGATTGGGTAGATGGTGAATTTAAACCTGGTCTGAATCATCGTGGGCCAGGAATCCAGCTTCAACAAAAAAAAAAAAGAATACATGAAAAGTACAATAATTGCAAGCAAGCTACACACATAGCATGTTTACTAAAGCTTACAGTGCCAGTTCTCTTGAATAAAATGTACAACTCATGCAGTTTCAACAACAATAACAATTTAGGTATGTACATCCCCAATTACAATGAAGTTGGGACGTTGTGTGAAATGTTAATAAAAACAGAATACAATGATTTGCAAATCCTCTTCAACCTATATTCAATTGAATACCTCATAAAGACAAGATATTTCATGTTTAAACTAACAGACTTTTTTTGTTTTTGTGCAAATATTTGAAATGGATGCTCATTTTGAAATGGATGCCCGCAACACATTCCAAAAAAGCTTGGACAGGGGCAACAAAACACTGAGAAAGTTGATGAATGCTCAAAGAACACCTGTTTGGAACATTCCACAGGTGAACAGGTTAATTGGAAACAGGTGAGTGTCAGGATTGGGTATAAAAGGAGCATCCCAAAAAGGCTCAGCCGTTCACAAGCAAAGATGGGGTGAAGATCACCACTTTGTGAACAACTGCATAGAAAAAAATAGTCCAACAGTTTAAGAACAATGTTTCTCCAAGATCACTTGCAAGGAATTTAGGGATTCCATCATCTACAGTCCATAATAACTTAATACATAATAACTTTCTACACGTAAGCAGCAAGGCCGAAAACCAACACTGAATGCCCGTGACCTTCGATCCCTCAAGTGGCACTGCATTAAAAACCAACATCATTGTGTAAAGGATCTTACAGCATGGGCTCAGGAAAACCATTGTCAGTTAACACAGTTCGTCGCTACATCTACAAGTGCAAGTTAAAACTCTACCATGCAAAGCAAAAGCCATACATCAACAACATCCAGAAATGCTGCTGCCTTCTCTGGGCCTGAGCTCATTTGAAATGGACAGATGCAAAGTGGAAAAGTGTGCTGTGGTCTGAAGAGTCCACATTTCAAATTGTTTTTGGAAATCATGGACGTCATATCCTCCGGAAAAAGAGGAAAAAGACCATCCAGACTGTTACCAGCGCAAAGTTCAAAAGCCAGTATCTGTGATGGTATCGAGGTGTGTTAGTGTCCATGGCATGGGCCACTTACACATTTGTGATGGCACCATCAATGCTGAAGTTACATCCAGGTTTTGGAGCAACACATGCTGCCACCCAAGCAACGTCTTTTTCAAGGATGTCCCTGCTTATGTCAGCAAGACAATGCCAAGCCACATTCTGCACGTGTTACAATGACTTCATAGTAAAAGAGTGCGGGTACTAGACTGGCCTGCCTGCAGTCCAGACCTGTCACCCATTGAAAATGTGTGGCACATTATGAAGTGCAAAATACGACAACAGAGACTCCGGGCTGTTGAACAACTGAAGTCGTACATCAAGCAACAATGGGAAAGAATTCCACCTACAAAGCTTCAACAATTAGTGTCCTCAGTTCCCAAACGCTTACTGAGTGTTGTTAGAAGGAAAGGTGTTGTAACACAGTGGTAAACATACCACTGCCCCAACTTTTTTGAAACATGTTGTAGGCATCCATTTTAAAATGAGCACATATTTGCAGAAAAACAAAGTTTATCAGTTTGAACATTAAATATCTTGTCTTTGTGGTGTATTCAACTGAATATAGGTTGAAGAGGATTTGCAAATCATTGTATTCTGTTTTTATTTCCATTTTATACAATGTCCCAACTTCATTGGAATTAGGGTTGTATCTTAAAGATTAAAATTAATGTACAGATGACAAAAATAAACAACCAGGACAAGTTCAAAACCTCAGTTTCAATTTATTTTAAATTTATTTAGTTCATATAGCGCCAAATCATAACCAAGCTGCCTCAAGGCGCTTCACACAAGTAAGGTCTAACCTTACCAACCCATAGAGCAAGCACACAAGCGACAGTCTTAAGGAAAAACTCCCGCTGATGATATTGATGAAGAAACCTCAAACAGACCAGACTCAAAGGGGTGACCCCCTGCTTAGGCCAGGCGTGCCCAAGTTCGGTCCTAGAGATCCTGACACTCTTAGTTCTCTCCCTGCTCTAACACACCTGAATCAAATGAAAGGCTCATTAAAAGCCTGCTAACGAGCCTTTCACTAGATTCAGGTGTGTTGGAACAGGGAGACAACTAGAGTGTCAGGAAGGCAGCTCTCGAGGACCGTTTTTGGGCACCCCTGGCTTAGACCATCCTACCAAAAAGGTTTACAATACTGATGAGAGTCCATGCAGGCATCCAGTCCACTGAATTGTTGTTGGTCATCAAGCCATTCAGTGGATCTGTTCCTGCAGCAGAGTCTGTTCCGCATTCGTTACAGAAATTATCTAATCCAGCACGTGGATTCAGCTGCATCTTGGACAGGGAGAAAAAGAAAACAGAATCAGTCGGCCAGAAAAACTACACTGAAGGTATCATATGTCAGCATTAAGCAACAGGAAAGCAGAAGAAATATACTGAGGTGATCGCCGGCCACTAGCCATAAGCTTCACTATCAGACCCAGACTTCAGATGAAGTTGAGGCCGAGACTCGCTCTGTTTACTAATAAAATTAAAAGGCTGAGGCTGAGACCTGTTCATTGCTAATAAGATGAGTTAAAGGGATAGGAAGCATAGTATCATACTATGCCAGTATGCTAGCCATACTGAAAGGGAAAATAAATGCATCTTAAGTCTGGACTTGAAAGTCTCTACAGAATAATGTATTCTGACTTTTTCCAATGTATCAAATCCATCTGTGTGTCTGTAAACAGCGTCATGGAGCATAGCTTCTCCTCCCCGCATGCAAGGTCTCCCCGCCCCGCGCACAACTACACAACTATGACGAGGCAGCAGTTTGTGTCCCACTGTACGTCTGGAAATGTGAGAGCCGTTTTGAGAATAGAGTGCATTTCCACAAAGCCAAAAAACAAAACAAAACAAAAACAGCATAAAAATAGCAGCGAGGGCTACATATGTGGCAGTAAGCAACCATATGCAACTGTAAGCAAGACTAGGAATGCAACCATACGTCTTCACACACCAGCCTACACAGGGACTACGTCAAATCTGTGCAATTTTCCAGTGTACTCCATATGCATTGCAACAGAAATGTATGCAAGCCTGGTATGAAAGGGGCTTTAGAAAAAAAAAAAAAAAGTGTGACTCGTCCAAAAGCAATCTTTTTAATGTACGTCCGGCACTTATTTAAGGCAGGCGTTTATTTTTTTCAGACGAAGTTCTGACGCTGTCAATAAATGAGGCAGGTGCTGGTTCAGGATTCTCCATAGATTGTTTGGTGCCTCCTGAGTAACTAATCCATTACATACTTATAACATTTTTTCCATTTTATATGTATAACGGATTTTGTACATTTTCTACATACTGTATAACTGATTTCGATTATAGCAGACAGAATTCAATGGTCCACCTGAATCCATTATATGTGAGTTTTACTGCATACACTTTTTAATCAAAAATAATAAGTAGCAATTTCCCTTGGCACAACTGTCTCCAATTTTATTCTTTAATTAAAGAAAATAACCAAGTCTGTCCGAATATGTGAAACATGTTTTAAATTGAAGATTGGGTCACATGTAACAAGTTTTATAGTTACACTAAAAAAAAAAAAAAAATAGAATTTATGATTACAAGTGTTCTATCAAAGGGTGTCAAAACCCTGTGGTGGGTACGGTAACCATAAAGACCAACAGGAACCATGAACATAAGTTGACTAATGGGGCTCTGGTGAAATAAGAAGCCCTCAATGGTGGATCAAGCAGCAGAGGTGACGGCTTTGAAGGCTGCAGCACATCCTCAGACCCAGATTGTCTGGGATTTCCCAGCTATCGGACCAGGCTAAGGCCGCGTTCACACCGGGCACCACGCAATGCCACAAATTCGCGTCCCTCGCCTGGCGATGGACGCACCACCATCGCCCGGTGTGTTGCTCTGGGTGGAAATTTTCGCTGCAAAAATTCACCCAAACGCGTCATCAAATAGGAGGAGCTTCCATTTCGCTCACCGTCATGTCAACATGGCGGACCTTGATCACACGAAGCAAGTTGCTGTGCTCTATTTGTTGTGGAAAGCTGACAAACATCAGCCGCGTTGTACCTGGGTTGACAACATCCTCATGAGACACTCCCAATTCGGGGAGTTTCATCATTTGCTGCAGGAGCTGCGCCGGGATTACGGCCACTTTCAGCGGTACTTCCGCCTCTCCAGGACCAGTTTCAGTTTCACCTCCTGTCTGTCTTTTTTCATTTGTAAAAAAAAAGGCAATTTCAAAACTGAAAATTCTGTTTGTGATTCAGCACTTTGCTCACTCTGCCATGAACACTGCTACTGACTGGATCTACAGTGCCATCTACTGGATCTTCATGGCTGTCTGTCAGGTAGGCACTAAAATCTTTGATTATAGACTTAATGTTTTTAACTGTTAAGCTTTATTTCATGGGTTAAAGCAATAAATTTTCATCTGACTGAAATTTTTTCCTGGCAAAAATCAATGCCAGTAATTCCCTAAAATGTGGGGTAGTGGGGGCACACACTTTTTTCCTCAATAAATACAATAAACACATTATACAGTATACAAATCTATTCTAAATAGCCTCTAAGGAGAGAGAGAGACAAAGCATAAAAAGTATGCAAAACCTGAACATAAAGGTAGATAAAAGAGTGGTGGGGGCAGGGTGTAAGCAACCCAGTTGCGAGACGATGTAGCTCAATGCCACAACAGCGCAAGGGACGCAAAGGACGAAGCAAATCGGACGCCAAAAATTAACCATGTTTAATTTTTTTGAGTCCTGTGCTCGACACAGAAATTAAGTGGTTTCTATTTTTTGTGTGTAATTTAAGTTTTTATTGTTTTAAACATTTACCAAAACAGATATGAACAAACAGAAACAAACATAAGTAGAAACAAAGGCTGGTCCACCCCCCTCCCCCTCCCTTCCCATTCAGGATAACCACACAATACAGGTTACAGTAAGACAGTTACAAAAACAAATATCTGCAATGAACTGGAGAGAGAAAAAAAAAAAACCTTCAAGCGCAAGTATCACAAAGGCCTTATATACCACTTTTAAGAGTGTCCCAAAAGCTATTCCATTCAATGTCTCTGTCCCCTTTCAAGTTGCTGAGCATGGCCTCATAAGAGGCTGTGTCCGCCATTGATTTAATCCAGTCCTTTATCTCAGGGCGCACAGTGGTCTTCCAGTGTCTTAACATAATTCTAGATGCTGTCACAAGACCGACCATAACAACTGAAAGGACTCCTTTGGAAACATTCTGCATTTGAGATCTGTCTCCCAATAAACACAATTCTGGGGTGTGAGGGACTTCTGATCCAGACCCCTCACTTAGAACTTCCAAGACTTCAGTCCAAAAGGGTGAAACCAACGAGCATTCCCAAAGGCAGTGTAACTACACTCAAAAATATAAACGCAACACTTTTGGTTTTGCTCCCATTTTGTATGAGATGAACTCAAAGATCTAAAACTTTTTCCACATACACAATATCACCATTTACCTGAAATATTGTTCACAAACCAGTCTAAATCTGTGATAGTGAGCACTTCTCCTTTGCTGAGATAATCCATCCCACCTCACAGGTGTGCCATATCAAGATGCTGATTAGACACCATGATTAGTGCACAGGTGTGCCTTAGACTGCCCACAATAAAAGGCCACTCTGAAAGGTGCAGTTTTGTTTTATTGGGGGGGGATACCAGTCAGTATCTGGTGTGACCACCATTTGCCTCATGCAGTGCAACACATCTCCTTCGCATAGAGTTGATCAGGTTGTCAATTGTGGCCTGTGGAATGTTGGTCCACTCCTCTTCAATGGCTGTGCGAAGTTGCTGGATATTGGCAGGAACTGGTACACGCTGTCGTATACGCCAGTCCAGAGCATCCCAAACATGCTCAATGGGTAACATGTCCGGTGAGTGTGCCGGCCATGCAAGAACTGGGACATTTTCAGCTTCCAAGAATTGTGTACAGATCCTTGCAACATGGGGCCATGCATTATCCTGCTGCAACATGAGGTGATGTTCTTGGATGGCACAACAATGGGCCTCAGGATCTCGTCACGGTATCTCTGTGCATTCAAAATGCCATCAATAAAATGCACCTGTGTTCTTCATCCATAACAGACACCTGCCCATACCATAACCCCACCGCCACCATGGGCCACTCGATCCACAACATTGACATCATAAAACTGCTCACCCACACGATGCCACACACGCTGTCTGCCATCTGCCCTGAACAGTGTGAACTGGGATTCATCCGTGAAGAGAACACCTCTCCAACATGCCACACGCCAGCGAATGTGAGCATTTGCCCACTCAAGTCGGTTACGACGACGAACTGGAGTCAGGTCGAGATCCCGATGAGGACGACGAGCATGCAGATGAGCTTCCCTGAGACGGTTTCTGACAGTTTGTGCAGAAATTCTTTGGGTATGCAAACCGATTGTTTCAGCAGCTGTCCGAGTGCCTGGTCTCAGATGATCTTGGAGGTGAACATGCTGGATGTGGAGGTCCTGGGCTGGTGTGGTTACACGTGGTCTGCGGTTGTGAGGCTGGTTGGGTGTACTGCCAATTTCTCTGAAATGCCTTTGGAGACGGCTTATGGTAGAGAAATGAACATTCAATACACGAGCAACAGCTCTGGTTGACATTCCTGCTGTCAGCATGCCAATTGCACGCTCCCTCAAATCTTGCGACATCTGTGGCATTGTGCTGTGTGATAAAACTGCACCTTTCAGAGTGGCCTTTTATTGTGGGCAGTCTAAGGCACACCTGTGCACTAATCATGGTGTCTAATCAGCATCTTGGTATGACACACCTGTGAGGTGGGATGGATTATCTCAGCAAAGGAGAAGTGCTCACTATCACAGATTTAGACTGGTTTGTGAACAATATTTGAGGGAAATGGTGATATTGTGTATGTGGAAAAAGTTTTAGATCTTTGAGTTCATCTCATACAAAATGGGAGCAAAAGCAATAGTGTTGTGTTTATGTTTTTGTTGAGTGTATGTCCCTATGTCATCTTTACATTTCCAACACAAATTGTCCGACAGTTTCATTCTGTTCAGTCTGGTAGGACTATGATAATACCTATGCAGCACCTTGTACTGTATAAATTTACTTCTGGCCTCCTTCACATATTTACCACTACCTGATAAGATGTCTAACCATTTTTCATTTGTGTACTCTATTCTTAAATCCCGCTGCCAAACAAGTTTAATATTTGATGATTCACCACTTAAACTATAGTTAAGCAATTTATAAAACTGAGAGGCAGTATGGCAATCACGTGGCATTTTAATATAACCTAAAATATCATTCTCAACAGCATGTTTAAATTTAGAGGTCACACAGTGTCTCAATTGTAAATATTTCCAGACGTTTGCTCTGCCTTCCAATTTATATGTACGAGTTAAATCCTCATAGGACCTAAATTGTCCATCTTTATACAGATCTTCAATAGTGCATATACCACGTGAATGCCACTGCCTCCAAAACACAGGTGTTTTACCAATACATATAGCAGGGTTGTTCTAGAGAGACGCATACTTCTGAGTATGATGTGAAAGCTTTAACATTTTATGAGCCTTTGACCAAACCTCGCAAGAATGAATAAGAACCGGGTTAGTTGTATCAATCTTTTGAGACAATTTGTGTTTTGGATCAAATAGTGAACAGATATCCATTTCAATGTTTAACCAATCTTGTTTATTCTCAGCCCCCTCCCAATATTTAACTAATTTAGCCATTTCAAATGACAAGCAGTAAAGTTTTGAATCTGGAAGTCCCAGTCCGCCTTTCTCTCTGGGAGCATATAATTTATCTAGTTTTATTTTTGCTCTTTTACCCCCCCCCCCCCCCCCACAAGAACTGTTTAATCAGTTTTTTATACCTTTTAAAAATATCCAATGGGATTGTAATGGGTAACATCATAACCACATAATTAAACTGAGAAATTAAGTGGTTTCAACGCAAGTCAGAGCAACTTGACAGTACTCAACGTGACTGGAAGCCACACCCTCACAATACAACGTTACCTGACATCAATTTATGATTCCTGCTGTGTTCCATTGTTCCCGAAGTATAAATAATGCAGGATGGTTTGTATACTGTGTACACAATGCAGTAAGACTATACGCTCAAAAACAGCACAGAAAAAAAAATGCTGATTGCAGCCTGACTGCAGCTGCAGCTCCTCACTCTTAAATTCTCTCACAAATGTGTTTAAATAAAGTCCATAAAAGTCCTACTCACAGACTGATTGCTAGAGACAGGACATGTCCACAACCAGTAAAAAGTCCGGACATCTCCAGTCCACTCACGGACGATTCGTTCGCATGCACATGTGAACAATTAAAAGGAAAAAAAAAAAAACTGTCTGGTTGCTGCAGTTCCTCGCTCTCCCCTCAAACTCTCTCATCATTGTGTTAAATAAAAGACAAAAAAGGACATACGAGGGCTGTCAATAAAGTATAGGTCCTTTTTATTTTTTTCAAAAACTATATGGATTTCATTCATATGTTTTTACGTCAGACATGCTTGAACCCTCGTGCGCATGCGTGGGTTTTTCCACGCCTGTCGGTGACGTCATTCGCCTGTGAGCACTCCTTGTGGGAGGAGTCGTCCAGCCCCTCGTCGGAATTCCTTTGTCTGAGAAGTTGCTGAGAGACTGGCGCTTTGTTTGATCAAAATTTTTCTAAACCTGTGAGACACATCGAAGTGGACACAGTTCGAAAAATTAAGCTGGTTTTCGGTGAAAATTTTAACAGCTGATGAGAGATTTTGAGGTGATACTGTCGCTGTAAGGACTTCCCACGGAGCGAGACGTCGCGCAGCACTCCCAGGCGCCGTCGTCAGCCTGTTTCAAGCTGAAAACCTCCACATTTCAGGCTCTATTGATCCAGGACGTCGTGAGAGAACAGAGAAGTTTCAGAAGAAGTCGGTTTCAGCATTTTATCCGGATATTCCACTGTTAAAGGAGATTTTTTTTAATGAAAGACGTGCGGACGGGTCTGCGCGTCGGGACACAGCCGGTGCGGTGCCACAGGAAAAACACCTCCGTGTTGATAACCATTTGTAAAATCCAGGCGGCTTTTGATGGCTTTCAGTGGAGTGAGTATATGAGAAATTGTTTAACAGCTGGACATGTTCCAACTTGTCCTTAAGGCTTCCAACAGAGGTGTTTTTCCTGTGGCGGAGCGTCGCGGCGGCTGCGAGCCGACGCTGCAATCCGCCCGCACGTCTTTCATTAAAAAAATCTCCTTTAACAGTGGAATATCCGGATAAAATGCTGAAACCGACTTCTTCTGAAACTTCTCTGTTCTCTCACGACGTCCTGGATCAATAGAGCCTGAAATGTGGAGGTTTTCAACTTGAAACAGGCTGACGACGGCATCTGGGAGTGCTGCACGACGTCTCGCACCGTGGGAAGTCCTTAAAGCGACAGTATCACCTCAAAATCTCTCATCAGCTGTTAAAATTTTCACCGAAAACCAGCTTAATTTTTCGAACTGTGTCCACTTCGATGTGTCTCACAGGTTTAGAAAAAATTTTACTCAAACAAAGCGCCAGTCTCTCAGCAACTTCTCAGACAAAGGAATTCCGACGAGGGGCTGGATGACTCCTCCCACAAGGAGTGCTCACAGGCGAATGACATCACCGACAGGCGTGGAAAAACTCACATGCGCACGAGGGTTCAAGCATGTCTGATGTAAAAACATATGAACGAAATCCATATAGTTTTTGAAAAAATAAAAAGGACCCATACTTTATTGACAGACCTCGTAAGTCCTGCTCACAGACTGATTGCCAAAGACAGGACGTGTCCACATCAAATATAACTCCAGACATCTCCACATTTAGACGCAGACAGTTCGTTCGCGGGCGAGTGCACACGCGAACACAGCTCGGGGTCAAAGGAAGAAAGATAAACTATAACAGAACTCAGAGCGCAGACCTGCAGCTCAGCAAAAGAACAAATATGAACTAGAAGAGAAATCAGAGTGCACTGTCTGGACAGGAAGCAACTCGAAACAGCCCGTGTGAAAGGGGCTTTAGAATCTCGTACTCTTCACACTGCAGGAATCCAGACAGAAGGTCCAAGAGGCCTCATAAGGGCTAGTAAAGATTACCTTCTCTACTGCATTAAACTTAAGACTTTTGGTCTGTTCTTTGAGGGCTCTAAATAGATCCAACCTAAAAGGTTAGACTCTCATTATCCGCTCACTGTATCAATTTAAAATGTTACTTTTTAAAACTTTCAACACGTCTACTTCTAAAAGTTCCATTTCAAATGTGCTCAAGCTGCATACAATTTCAACAAATGTTAAAGACTGCATTATGTAAAAAAATAGGACAAGGGATTTCCTTGAAAAGTGCACTGAACAAAATGCTAAATGCAACACTTTAAATTTTAAAATATTTTCTGAACAGAGCGATAAAACATTCCCATTTTTTCTTTTGAGAATACAATAAGTTGATTTCCATTGTCTTTAAAGCACAAATGTGTTTAGATGTGCGATGGTTTGCCATTCCCATTTTGAGACATTGCTCCCTCCAGACAGGTGTGGCATGCTGTGACGCTTTTGAAAGAACTTGAGCAACACTCCTTCAATTCTTGTACTGAGGACAAAAAAGTCCACCCCAAAATATGCTGAAATGTAAGACGTTACAATGCCACAGATGACACAATTCATAATTCTCAAATAATTCTGCACACACCAGGCTCCAGTGTCATGTTTACATATAGTCATGATGACTGGACTAGTACTTCCATTTACCGAAATACATCACAGGCAACACTTCAAGTGTTGTTATGATGGCAATGAGAGGATACTTACAGCATTTCTGAAGCCATCATGCAAATCATCCTCAGCAAATATGTGGAAGTGTAGATGGTTTTTGGTTAACAGAACAGCAGACTTCAGCATGATCAGAGTCTCCTCGAGCCTGGGCCCACAGGCTACAACAGCCAGATGAATTCTGTCATCATCACTATGTTTCCTGGCTTCAGATCTTGACTTCTCTCTAAAAACAAAGATAAAGCAACTCAAACAAAGCCATCTTGGAATACTGGGCAAACATGAGTGAAGAGACCAGGGTAATAAAGACATCAGCAGGCTCAGTCCTGTAAGGTCAAAATTGCTATGAGAATAAATAAAATAATGAACCATTTGAGATTCACACAAGGACATTTTATACTTTACTCTAGGCCTCAATCAGTCGGTGAAGACTACAGATGAAGCGCTGTCGTGTTACGTCCCATTAACGCCTGTGAGACAGCGTCAGCTGTGGCTGGTAAGGCCGACGCGGGAGTGACAGTCTCTGCCACATCAGCTGCAAGTACAGCTGGTCACGAGGTTGCATCCATGGGGGTGCAGCTTTCTCCTGGCTCTCTTTTCTTCCACTTAAGGCCTTACCTGCTGTTCAGGTAGTATGTATCTTAAGAAACTATTTCCTTACTTCTTACTTATGTACCGTAGTATGATCCCTTTTTGTTTGACATCCATTATTAAAGTCATTGAGGCAACATTTAACTTTTACAAGATGGATTGACTCCATAGATTAAGTGACATAGGTCTACATGAAACATTAGTAAAACTTGATCTTATGCCTGGTTCACACAGCAAGATAATTATGCCGATTTCAGACCCGATCTTCCCCTTCCGACAATCTTAAGGACGCTCAACTATCATGATGGCTCCAAAGATAATCTTGTCAGATATTCCTGCTGGGTGTGGTGTGTTAAGAGCGCTCTATTCTGCTCAGAAGGACATCGGGACCGCTCAGACCTCAAATGGTGAATATTCAACATGTTGGATTGTCTTGGCCTGACATCCCAGCATGTGGGGTGTGCCCTGGGCACAAACAAGAATGCAGCCTGTTGAATGTGACACGTAGCCAAACAGAAAGCAAGGTGACGGAAACACGGAGGGGAACCCAAAATCAAAACAGCTGTCATGACGCACCAGAAAGTCTGGTGTTCGCGCTTGTCTCCACTCTTTTAACCAATGCCTTTTCTTTTTCTTTCTGTATCTTTTTTTTTCCTCAGTTAGAAATAGTCCACAAACTATCACCATTGCTTCTTCCTCGTATGCCATGTTTGTTTACTCCAGTCACGTTTAATCTCGAGAGGTTTTGCAAGATTTCTGACTTGGGAATGTTCATCTGACTTAGGAACGCTCGTGAGTGATATCTGTTCGTGTGTGTTGTGTTGTCTTTACCATGTGGCTGCACACCACACACTGTACTTGAAGTACTTGACTTTCATTTTGCAGATTTTGCACACTGCATAAGTCATGTCAAGCTCCTTCTTACGCAGCAAATAATAAAATCCAAAATGCGCCCAAACATTTGCCTTCAGCAAAGACGGTGCTGGCTGAATTAGCTCTTCGTCCGCCATGCTAAGCTGCAGCTCACGAATGTTTGAAGCACGCCAGACCCTCCCCTCGCAGGGACGCTGTAGCACGGAAGCCGTTGCCTGATAAACAGTACATGCAGCGAGTAAGCAAGAAAATGTTTAAAAAAATGCTTTTTAAAAAAAACGATTCTTGGACATTTTGGATCGATTCAGAATCGTAATAAATAAGAATCGTGATTCGGACGTGAATAGATTTTTTCCGGCACCCCTAATCTCCACGTCACTACATATCAAATCAAATCAATTTTATTTATATAGCGCCAAATCACAACAAACAGTTGCCCCAAGGCGCTTTATATTGTAAGGCAAAAGCCATACAATAATTACAGAAAAACCCCAACAGTCAAAGCGACCCCCTGTGAGCAAGCACTTGGCAACAGTGGGAAGGAAAAACTCCCTTTTAACAGGAAGAAACCTCCAGCAGAACCAGGCTCAGGGAGGGGCAGTCTTCTGCTGGGACTGGTTGGGGCTGAGGGGAGAAAATCAGGAAAAAGACATGCTGTGGAAGACAGCAGAGATCAATCACTAATGATTAAATGCAGAGTGGTGCATACAGAGCAAAAAGAGAAAGAAACACTCACTGCATCATGGGAACCCCCAGCAGTCTAAGTCTATAGCAGCCCTAACTATAAGCTTTAGCAAAAAGGAAAGTTTTAAGCCTAATCTTAAAAGTACAGAGGGTGTTTGTCTCCCTGATCCGAATTGGGAGCTGGTTCCACAGGAGAGGAGCCTGAAAGCTGAAGGCTCTGCCTCCCATTCTACTCTTAAAAACCCTAGGAACTACAAGTAAGCCTGCAATCTGAGAGCGAAGCGCTCTATTGGGGTGATATGGTACTATGAGGTCCCTAAGATAAGATGGGACCTGATTATTCAAAACCTTATAAGTAAGAAGAAGAATTTTAAATTCTATTCTAGAATTAACAGGAAGCCATTGAAGAGAGGCCAATATAGGCGAAATATGCTCTCTCCTTCTAGTCCCCATCACTACTCTATCTGCAGCATTTTGAATTAACTAAAGGCTTTTCAGGAAACTTTTAGGACAACCTGATAATAATGAATTACAATAGTCCAGCCTAGAGGAAATAAATGCATGAATTAGTTTTTCAGTATCACTCTGAGACAAGACCTTTCTAATTTTAGAGATATTGCGCAAATGCAAAAAAGCAGTCCTACATATTTACTTAATATGCGCATTGAAGGACATATCCTGATCAAAAATGACTCCAAGATTTCTCACAGTATTACTAGAGGTCAGGGTAATGCCATCCAGAGTAAGGATCTGGTTAGACACCATGTTTCTAAGATTTGTGGGGCCAAGTACAATAACTTCAGTTTTATCTGAATTTAAAAGCAGGAAATTAGAGGTCATCCATGTCTTTATGTCTGTAAGACATTCCTGCAGTTTAACTAATTGGTGTGTGTCCTCTGGCTTCATGGATAGATAAAGCTGGGTATCGTCTGTGTAACAATGAAAATTTAAGCAATGCTTTCTAATAATACTGCCTAAGGGAAACATGTATAAAGTGAATAAAATTGGTCCTAGCACAGAACCTTGTGGAACTCCATAATTAACCTTAGTCTGTGAAGAAGACTCCCCATTTACATGAACAAATTGTAATCCATTAGATAAATATGATTCAAACCACCGCAGGCAGTGCCTTTAATACCTATGGCATGCTCTAATCTCTGGACAGGACAAGCACAGAGATGAGTCCACATATCCACAACGCATCCTTCCATAGGGATTACATGGCAACCTTTCGCCTCCGCTGCATTATATCCAGATCCAAAAGCCGGAAATCCGGCTCAGGCAGGAAAAATACCAGGCCTGGAAAAGGGAGGAGCACAGGGTAACATATAAGAGTGGAGGAAGGTGCACACAGGTGGACTATATTCTTTATAGGAGATGCAAGCTAAAGGAAATCAGAGACTAAGGTGGTGGCAGGAGAGAGTGTTGGTTGGATGGTTGTTTGTAGGATGACTTTAGAGGTAAAGAAGAAGAAGAGAGTGAGAGCTCAACAAAGGATCAGATGGTGGAAGCTGAAGGAGGAAGACTGTTGTGTGAAATTTAGCGAGCAGGTGAGAGAAGCACTGGTTGGAGGGGAAGCAATTTTGGACAACTGGCAAAGTACTGCAGATGTGGTGAGGGAGACAGCTAGGACAGTACTGGGTATGACATCTGGACAGTGGAAGGAAGACAAGGAGACTTGGTGGTGGAATGAAGAGGTCCAGGAAAGCATAAGGAGAAAGAGGTTGGCGAAAAAGTTTTGGGATAGTCGGAGAGATGAAGAAAGTAGACAGGAGTACAGGGAGATGCAGCGTAAGGCTAAAAGAGAAGTGGCAAAAGCGAAGGAAAAGGACTTGTACTGATTGGCCAGACAAAGGGACAGAGCTGGAAAGGATGTGCAGCAAGTCAGGGTGGTAAAAGATGCACATGGTAATGTGCTGACAAGTGAGGAGTGTGTGCAGAGAAGGTGGAGGGAATATTTTGAAGAGCTGCTGAATGAAGAAAATGAGTGAGAGAAAAGGCTGAATGATGTGGTGAGAGTAAATCAGGAAGTGCAAGAGATTAGTAAGGAAGACGTGAGGGCTGCTATGAAGAGGATGAAGTGTGGAAAGGCAGTTGGTCCAGATGACATTCAAGTGGAGGCATGGAAATGTCTAGGAGAGATGGCAGTAGAGTTTCTAACCAGATTGTTTAATAAAATCTTGGAAAGTGAGAGGATGCCTGAGGAGTGGAGACAAAGTGTGCTGGTTGCTATTTTCAAGAACAAGGGTGATGTGCAGAGCTGCATTAACTACAGAGGCATAAAGTTGATCAGCCACAGCATGAAGTTATGGGAAAGAGTAGTAGAAGCTAGGCTTAGAAAACAGGTGAAGATCTGTGAGCAGCAATGTGGTTTCATTCCAAGAAAGAGCACTACAGATGCAATGTATGCTCTGAGAATACTGTTGGAGAAGTACAGAGGAGGCCAGAAAGTTACACTGTGTGTTTGTGGACTTAAAAAAAGCTTATGATAGGGTACCAAGAGAAGAGCTGTGGTATTGTATGAGGAAGTCTGGAGCGGCAAAGAAGTATGTTAGGGTAGTGCAGGATATGTACAAGAATAGTGTGACAGAGGTGAGATGCGCAGTCGGAATGACAGACTCATTCTAGGTGGAGGTGAGATTACACCAAGGATCAGCTCTGAGTCCTTTCTTGTTTGCAGTGGTGATGGACAGGATGACAGATGAGATCAGACTATGATGTTTGCAGATGACATTGTGATCTGTAGTGAGAGTAGAGAGCAAGTTGAGTTTGGTCTGGAGAGGTGAAGATATGCTTTGGAGAGAAGGGGAATGAAAGCCAGTAGAAGCAAGACTGAGTACATGTGTGTGAATGGGAGGGAGCCCAGTGGAATAATGCAGTTACAAGGAGCAGAAGTGGTGAAAGTAGATGAGTTTAAATATTTGGGGTCAACTGTTCAAAGTAATGGAGAGTGTGGTAGAGAGTTGAAGAAGAGAGTGCAGGCAGGGTGGAGTGGATGGAGAAAGGTGGCAGGAGTGATTTGTGACCGAGGAATATCATCAAGAGTGAAGGGGAAAGTTTACAAGACAGTAGTGAGACTAGCTATGTTGTACGGCTTAGAGACGGTGGCACTAACAAAAAGACAGGAGGCAGAGCTGGAGGTGGCAGAGCTGAAGATGTTGAGATTCTCTTTGGGAGTGACAAGAATGGACAAGATTAGGAATGAACATAGAGGGACAGCTCAGGTGGGACGGTTTGGAGACAAAGTCAGAGAGGCGAAATTGAGATGGTTTGGACATGTGCAGAGGAGGGACCCAGGGTATATAGGGAAAAGGATGCTGAGGATGGCGCCACCAGGCAGGAGGAGAAGAGGGAGGCCAAAGGTATTGGTTTATGGATGTGCTGAGGGAGGACATGCAGGTGGTTGGTGTGGCAGAGGAAGATACAGAGGACAGGGTGAGATGTAAACAATTGATCTGCTGTGGCGACCTCTAACGGGAACAGCCGAAAGACAAAGAAGAAGAAGAATGTGTGGTCTCTCGGGTATTGAAAACCTAGTGACAATTTTAAAATCTTGCTGTGTGAACCAGGCATTAGCTGAACATTGCAGGCTTGGCCTTTCACACAGATGACTCAACTCCTGGGTAGCAGGCTGGCTTAGTGTTTAGCACTGTTGCCTTAGGACCAGTGGTGGGCACAGCTAACCGAAAAGTTAGCTTTGATAACTGCAAATCTGCTAGCTGAAAAGAAGCTAACCGCTAACTTTTAGTATTGACTTGGCACACTCCGGCTACTGATAAGCCAGTTTTGAGTTTAAGCACCACAGGGGAGTCTGAGTAAAATCAAAGGCGATCACAAACCCAAAACAAACAACGAGCCAGAGCTTTTCTCTTTATGCACCCTGCCCGCTGCTGCCAAGAAAAAAAAAACAAAAAACTGTCATTTACTTTTAACATACAACAACACAGACAGTGGCACAAGAGATTATACACAAAGCACTTTTCACTTATGGTTTCATTTATAAACAAAACTAATTCTGGACAGTTTATCAACATTAACGGCAACTCTATCATTTTTACAAAGTGAAAATATTGCACATATCTTTTAAAGTAATGCGCTAATTCTGAAGGCTTGAGTGTTAACCGACACACACGCCAAAAGGCATTATGGAAAATGAGTCTCCTCATCACCCACCCCCGTCAATATGCATAGAACACTGCCATCTACTGGATGAGTGTGAATAGCGACTAACGTGTGATTGCTGGTCGCAATTCATTGTGCTGAAGCACACTTCACAAACAGAATTTTCAGTTTTCCAAATGGCCTTTTTTTTTTTACAAATGAAATAATGACATATTTACATGTACACAGTTATTTGGAAAAACCAACACACAAATTACAAATCAGAAATTTGTGTTAAAACACAAATTTAACTCCATAAATAAGTGTCTTTTCACTTTAAAAAAGTAAAGATTTGCATGTACACGCTGTCTTAAAAGCAGAAACACTGTTGATCGCTGCTCCAATGCATTATGGGAGTTCGGGGTTTGTTTTTAATTATTATTATTGTTATTATTGTAGTACAAGTTACTTTAGCAGTATTTTTAGTGTTAAACATTTGTTGTGTTTTTATAGTTCAAGGAGTGTTATTAGTTTGGTTAAGAGTTATGTTGTGACCAGGAGTGAAAAGTACTTTATGTTTGATCTCTTGTGCCAGTGTCTGTGTTGTTGTATGTTAAAAGTAAATGACACTTCTATTTCATTCCTCCTGACCGCCAGAGGGCGGTGCTTTAGCACCTGGATAACTACATGTGCGCAGCACAGAGGTCGAGAATATATACCAACAAAGTCACGCCATTGAATGTGACCTGGGTGACGTCACTGGTTGTCTTTATATACCAGACGCACCCAGCGCTCGCTTCTTTTCTACATTCTCGCATTCTTAGAGGTTGAGAACGCATTTAGCTGCAATTGCCGCTCTCGCTTGTAGCCTCACAACCCACCTTCGGTTGGAGCTACGTGCACTGCACACGTCCTCCAGAGGCTGCGAGACACGGCTTCACCGTTTTTTGTATTCTTTGACGCCTGTCGTGAGTACACCTTCCTAAATGCCGGGTGCGCGCCTTTGCTGCTGCCCTGCTGGGTATTTTCCTCTGTGCACATTAGCTGTGTTGTTTCGATGAAAGCTGGCTATTTGTTTAGTTGTGTCACTAACCCCGTTAACTACGTGGTAGTGTGTGTATCAGAACCAGTATAGTGTACTGTGTTGGGCTTGACGTGAGTGTTTTCCACTCCTTGAAGTACTTCGTCTGCACTGCCGCCATTTGCTAAGTTTAACAGCTCCGCTAGCAGCTAGTGTTGTCGTCGTTGCTCTAAGTGACTTAGCACTTGGGCTGTGAGTTTTTTGGCTGTGTGCATTGTGTTATTACTGTGGCTGTGTGTTTCACGCTCCTGGCCTTGTATTAGCTTTTACACTGAGTGTTTCATGCTCCGTGCCTCGTGCCGAGTCTGTGGCTAGAGTGCTTCACGCTCCGTGCCTCGTGTCGAGTCTTCGGCTGCGAGTGCTTCACGCTCCGTGCCTCGTGTCGAGTCTACGGCTGTGAGTGCTTCACGTTCCGTGCCTCGTGTCAAGTCGATGGCTGTGAGTGCTTCACACTCCGTGCCTCGTGTTACTATTTACACTGCGTGTGATTCACGCTTTGTCTTTCCATTTCTAACCATCAGGGCTTGCGTTAGCCATCTGTACACAGTCCACAATGTAGACAGGGCCTTTGTTGCATGGCTGTAGTACCTGTTTGGCTCCCTTGAGCCCAGATGATGGACATATGTTTTGCCCCTCGTGTCTTGGGATCGGACACCTGAGGGAAGCCCTGACTGGCGATGCCTGCCTTAATTGTGCCAGCATGCCACTGGCAGAGAGATCTGCTAGACTTGCGGCATTGGAAAGTGGAATATCTAGTGCGACTTTGGCCTCCAGCCCCAGGAAGGAACCAAAGCGCCGTAAACGCCCACATGCAGGAGCCCCTTCTGCTAAGAAGGTTACTCATGACCATGCTTTGGCTGAAAAGGTCGAAACGCTGACTTCTGAGTTTGCTCAGATTAAGTCCTTGCTTTTGAATCTACAGCCTAGGGATGCAGTGACAGTTCCTGTTGTCCCTAATGAGGCTGATCAGACCAATGTAGTTACTCAGCAGGAGGAAGATGTCGTGTCTATTGCTGCAACTGATTCCTTGTACATGACAAGTGATATAAACTGTGTGGAGGATGAGGATGAGAGGGGTCTTTCTCCAAGCCATTCATTAGTGGACTCTCATACCTCTGAGGCAGAGTCCATGCCGCAAACCGGACCTGGACTATCCTTTGTCAAGCAAGCTATTCAGTTGGCTTTATCCAGGCTTGGGGTCGACAATCCCCCTACGGAAACCACCGCTTCAAGTGCCTTTTTCAAAGTCACTCAGAAGCCTGAGTTCAACGTTCCTGTTTCACAACCATATATCGAGGAGCTCCACCGATGTTGGGCGGACCCAAATCATTGACCCATCTATCACAGGACTGCAGAGCCTTAGCTCTATGTGTGATTCAGCGCAGTATGGTCTGAACCGTATGCCCGCCGTTGACAGCATTATTGCGAACCTGGTTGTGGCTCCAGCTGACGCTGCTCGGCCGGATGCTCCTCACCAAAAGCTATGACATAGCTGCTCGCATCGGTCGCCTAGGCAACTCACTGTCCCATTTAGCCCTTGCCCTCTCAAAGTCTTTGAGGGAGGCAGAGGTTGATGATGCTACGCAAAGTCTTAGTGATGCCTCACTCCAAACCTTTGTTCATATGTCCAGAGAGCTTGGCAGACTGATGTCAACCCTTACCATCACTAGACGTCAGGTGTGGCTTGCGCAGTCCCCCCTATCCGAATCCTGTAGAGGCACACTCCGTTCACTGCCGGTTCTTCCAGGCCAAGTATTTGGACCTGCGGCCCAACAAACTTTGGAGCGTGCTGTTGAGGCTAGTAAATCTCAGCAACAGTTTGTTGACCTACACCGGCCTTCCAGACCTCAGCCAGTCAGACGTGCTACAGCTTTTCACTCTACATCCAGGCTTCCGCCGACTCCCAGAGCTGCATGTGCTTTTGCAGTTGAGGGTCAGCTCTCCCAGCAGCCTGCCTTTCATGAGCCTGATGACTGTTTTTTCCGACTCGGTGCATTCTGCTGCCCTACAACGGGAGATTTTGGAACTCCTGGAGAAGGGGGCCATAGAGCCAGTTCACAGTTCAGACCAGCTCAGGGGGTTCTATTCAATTTACTTCCTTGTTCCAAAGAAGGATGGCGGCTTTCGTCCTATCCTCGATCTCTGACGTCTGAATCGTTATATCAAAGTGCTGCAGTTTCACATGCTCCGCACAGTAGACGTCCTTCAAACTATCACACCAGGAGACTGGTTCACAAGTGTCGACTTAAAAGACACCTATTTCCATGTGCCAGTGGCGCCTCATCACAGGCAGTTTCTCCGCTTTGCTTTCGAAGGTCAGGCATACCAGTTCAGGGTGCTTCCTTTCGGCCTCTCTCTCGCCCCTCGTACATTTACCAGATGTATGGCTTCAGCACTAGCCCCACTGCAAGCTCTTGGATTAAGAATCCTACCCTACTTAGACGATTGGCTTGTCTGCGCTCCGACTCAGGAGCAGGCGCACAACGACACAGCTCTTCTACTGAACCATGTCTCTCATTTAGGACTCACAGTGAACTTTGCAAAGAGTTCCCTTGTTCCCAGTCAACAAACGACCTTCATCGGCATTGCCATCAACTCCCTGACTATGACTGCATCGCCATCACCGCAGAGAGTGGACGATGTAATTCGTCTCATCTCACACATTCAACGGGCTGTGACGCTGCCTTTTGGTTTGCTGCTCCGGTTGATGGGCAAATTGACTGTAATGTCGCTAGTGGTACCTTTGGGACTTCTGTTTTTACGTCCCCTACAGATTTGGATCAACAACCTAGGCCTCAACTCAAAGTTGCATCAGCGCAGGCTTGTACGACTCTCCAACCAGTGCCTCCTGCACCTCAAACCCTGGGGGAACGTGGACTTCATCTGCAAGGGTGTCCCTCTAGGCTCTGTTCCTTCTCGCCAAGAGGTGGTTGTTACAGATGCATCACTCAAAGGTTGGGGGGCTGTGTGGAATCACAGGATGGTGAGGGGTGTCTGGAGTCGCCCAGGAGAGACTCCAACATATAAACGTGCTGGAGCTTCGCGCTGTGCGACTGGCTCTCAAGCATTTCCTCCCGGCCCTGAGAGGAAGACATGTTCTTGTCCGGTCGGACAACACGTCAACAGTCTATCACATAAACCATCAGGGGGGCACCAGGTCCAATCACTCATTGGCAGAAACTCGGAAGCTTCTCTTATGGGCGTTGCCTCGCCTTCAGAGTGTCAGAGCAGTTCATCTGCCCAGTGTACAGAACAGCGCAGCAGATTTACTCTCCAGACAGAAACCACCACCGGGAGAGTGGAGACTGAACCCGATTGTGGTCCAAATGATCTGGCAGAAATATGGTGCAGCGGAAGTGGACCTTTTCGCTTCAAGCACCTCGACACATTGCCCACGATGGTACTCCCTCTTGGAACCAGACAGCCCGCTGGGGCAGGATGCATTGACTCACCCATGGCCGGATTGCCTCCTTTATGCCTTCCGTCCTATCCCGCTGCTGATGTTGACACTGCACAGGATACATCAGAGCAGCCGCAGGGTGTTGCTGGTTGCTCCATTCTGGCCTGGGAGGATTTGGTTTCCCATGATTTACAAACTCCTCGAGGGAGAACCTTGGGCTCTCCTGGAGAGGAAGGATTTGTTGTCACAGCTACAGGGGAGGATTTGGCACCCTCATCCAGAACGCCTTCAACTGTATGTGTGGCCGTTGAGGGGCCAGACTCCTTGTTAAGTTCTTGTGACCAGGCTGTTGTTCAGGCTATCCTTAATTCACGTGCTGCTTCTACCAGGGCTTTGTATGACAACAGATGGAAGCTGTTTGCGCGGTGGTGTGAGAAACAAAAGTTAGACCCGGAGCATTGCCCTATGCCTATTCTCCTCAAATATTTACAAGAACTGCTGGAGAAAGGACTTTCTGTCGCTACCTTGAAGGTTTATGTTGCTACAATCTCTGCCCGGCACGTCTACGTTGATGGCCGGTCAGTGGGTTCACACCTCTTAGTGTGTCGTTTTTTGAAAGGTGCTCTACGTTTGCGGCCTCCAAGGCTTGCACGCATACCTTCATGGGACCTTCCTCTAGTCCTGGAGGGTTTAAGCTTATCCCCTTTGGAACCAGTTGAAAGTGCTGATCTTAAATGGGTGTCAGTGAAGACTGCCTTTCTACTTGCACTGTCTTCGGCTAAGCGGGTGGGAGAGCTCCATGCCCTATCAGTCGCTGGGGACTGTTTGCGATGGAATTCTGATAGATCTGGGGTTATGCTGTGGCTTAATTCATCCTTTTTACCCAAGAGAATTTCAACTTTTCATGTTAACCAGCCAGTTTCCTTGGTTGTGTATGTCCCGCATTCTGATCCAGGATTATCTGTTTGAGGTTCTCTGTGTCCTGTCCGAATGTTGAAGCAGTACATTAGTGCGACTGCCGGGATCCGGAAAACGGATGCCCTGTTTGTGTGTTACGGTGATCACAAAAGAGGCTGTGCTGTCTCAAAGCAGCGACTCTCGCATTGGGTCGTGGATGCCATTTAACAAGTATACAGGTCCAGAGGTCTTCAGCCTCCTAAGGTTACCTGCCATTCCCACCAGAGGGGTGTCCACCTCCTGGGCTGCACTGAGAGGTGTCCCTTTGAGTGATATTTGTGCTGCTGCTACGTGGGCTTCATCCTGTACCTTCGCCCGCTATTACAGACTGAATGTGGCTACTCCTCCTGTGGTGACTTCGGCGGTGTTGTCTGCCTCCACTCCCCACTGCTGATGCGAGGTGAGTGTGACTCTTCGTGACCTTGTTGGTATTAAGTCACCCAGGTGCTAAAGCACCACCCTCTGGCGGTCAGGAGGAATGAAATAGAACGAGAGTTACGAATGTAACTACGGTTCTCTGAATTCCGGATGACCGCCAGAGTTGCTTGTCACTCAGTGTCTTGCGAGTTCATTCCGAAAAGAAGCGAGCGCTGGGTGCATCTGGGATATAAAGACAACCAGTGACGTCACCCAGGTCACATTCAATGGCGTGACTTTGTTGGTATATATTCTCGACCTCTGTGCTGCGCACATGTAGTTATCCAGGTGCTAAAGCGCCGCCCTCTGGCAGTCATCCAGAATTCATAGAACCGTAGTTACATTCGTAACTCTCGTTTTTTGCAGCAACAGCTGGCAGCCACCCCGCCCCTTCTGCTGGGGGAGGGCCGAGCTTCTCACAGTGGCCTGACTGTTGCAAAACACACAACAGGAATTAATATTTGATTTTAGGGTTTACAGATGTTTTCGACCGTTTAGCTTTACTTACTATGCAAGCAAAAAATGTTAGCAGGCTGAAAGTTAGCAGAACTAAGTTTAGCCCAAGCTAATTGGTCCGCGGAAGGGTTTCAAAGTTAGCTGAAAAGCTAATACGCTAATGAAAAAGTTAGCTTCGCTAATTAGTGGTTAGCGGAACTGTGCCCACCACTGCTTAGCGCAAGGTCATGAGATTGCTTCCCAACTGGTCTTTTCCGTGTGGTGTTTGCATGTTCTCCCTGTGTTTGCATGGGTTCCCTGCAGGTGCCCCAACTTCTTCCCACTTCCAAAAGCATACAGGTTGTCCGTACGGGCAAATGTGTTCATTTGTCTATATGTGACCCTACACTAGACTGGCAGCCTGTCACAGAGTGTACCCTGCCACTTGCCCAATGACCACTGGGACAAGCTCCAGCTCCTCCGTGATCCTCAAGTAGTATAAGTGGGTATCAAAAACGAATGACTCAATTTCTCTTTAGACATGAAAATGGCAATTATTTGCATGTCAAGGTATTTTCTTATTTCCAGATGGACTTTTCACCTCTCGAAAAATACTCAGCAACTGTTACCATGTCGACTGTTTGGAACCACAGGTAATGACAGATATGCAAGGTCATGTGACACTAACAACATAGTTAAACTTGGCATCAGAATTAAGCTGATGCTCACCACACCCCCTCCACCTGAAGGGGCGTCTCGGGTCATTTATCATAGAGAAAACAACAATCCAGATATGGACCTCTGCAAAGTACATCACTCAAGTCTCAAATTATCTTTAGTTCGTTTTTGTTTTCTGACTTAAACTTTGCAAACAGTGCTAGCTTCCACATGCACAGACAAAATGTTTTTACAATGATTAATACAAGATCCCAACCACATTTAAATGTGAACTGTAGCTAAAACCTAACATAACCCTTTTCAGTGATCCAAAACCCAAGATGTAGAATAGTAAACTCAGATGATAATGAATCATGAACCAAAAAGCAGCTGAAGGTGGCATATTCAGGTCCATTTATTGTTCAGTCACTATTTATATCCACTGCAATGTTTTTATAGAGATGCACAAAATTAGTCATACCTAAGAGATGATTCCAAAAAGCAGTTCACTCCACACACATCAGCTGGCAGTCTCCAATATGGATTCCAGTAAGAAACTGACAGTGATTTACACCTAACAGAATGAAAACATCATCTTATGGATGCTAAACATTAATACCTCAAATATCACAATGTACAGTCATGTACCTAAATTTTGTGGAAAGTGACATTTTGGTAATGATGCCTCTGCTCACAAACCATCAAGATGTGTGTTGTATTGTCACCTTTCAGCTTTACTTCAAGGGATTTAACAATATTGCATTACATATTTAGTAATTATGTACAGCCATTTTTATACAAAGTCCACTTTTTCAGAGGCTATAAGTAATTGGACAAAACAGCAAATTATCACATTACAACCAATTTAATTTAGACAATTGAGGGAGAAGACATGAATATTTCCATGTCACCAAATGTGCCCTGGACTTCATTTACATCAATCATTAAGAAATACAAAACTGTAGACACTGCGTGGTACATTTGTTTGGAATCTGAATTTTTCAAAAACTGAGTGTGTAAATAAAAGACGAGTCAGGTAAGTTACCAAGGCTCCCATGACATCTTCAATGGAGACTTGAAATTGCAGTTTGCCGAACTTGATTTGATCAATTTTCATGTATTCATCAGTCTCTCTGCTACTGGGCATACATCTGCTGACTTTGTGAAAGAAAACTGGATGCAAAAGTGATGATTTGTGTAAGCAATCACGATACTTAATTTTAGTTCATTACCGATGAATATTTACATCTCTTTGCTGATGACACAATTGTTTATTGTTGTGCAAGTACTGTTGCCCAGGCCTTTCAACATTTACAGTCTGCATTTGACATTATTTAGTCAGACTTACAGTGCATTCATTAAGTATTCACAGCACTTCCCTTTTTCCACATTTTGTTATGTTACAGCCTTATTCCAAAATGGAGTAAATTTTTTTTCCCCTCAAAATTCTACTTACAACAACCCATGATGACAGCATGAAAAAAGTTTTTTTTTTTTTTTTTTTTTGCACATTTTTTACAAACAAGAGCAATCCAAGATTTCTGATGTCCGCCAATCCGAACCCATGGCCTAATATCTACCTGCGGTGAAAATTTCATCAAAATCCGTGCAGTAATTTTGATGTAATCCTGCTAACAGACAGACAGACAAATAAATAAATGGCAATGATTTTGGCAGATGTTATAAAAAAAGTAAGAAATCACATATGATCTGCTGAGAAACACCAACTTCAGAGGAGTCTCCTGCAGGATATCCGCACAGCAGTTGTGTAAAGCTTTATTATTCCTCGCAACTCCTGAGCTGTCAATCATCCACTGCGACCTGAAACCTGAGAATATCTTTGTTATGTGTTATCTTGTTATAAGTATTCACATCCTTTGCTCAACAATTTGTTGATGCACCTTTGGCAGCAATTACAGCCTTAAGTGTTCGTTAATATGATGCCACAAGATTGGTGCACCTATTTTGGGCAGTTTTGTCAATTCCTCTTTGCAGCACCTCTCAAGCTCCATTAGGTTGGATGGGGAGCGTCGGTGCACAGCTATTTTGAGATCTCTCCATAGATGTTCAATAGGATTCAGGTCTGGGCTCTGGCTGGGCCACTCAAGGACATTCACAGAGTTGTCCTGAAGCCAGTCCTTTGATATCTTGGCTGTGTGTTTAGGGTCATTGTCCTGCTGAAAGATGAACCGTTGCCCCAGTCTGAGGTCAACAGCGCTCTGGGGCAGGTTTTCATCCAGGATGTCTCTGTACATTGCTGCATTCATCTTTCCCTCAATCTTGACAAGTCTCCCAGTTCCTGCCGCTGAAAAACATCCTGACAACATTGCCAGCACCATGCTTCACAGACCACAGACTTTTGTTTCTCATGGTCTGAGCGTTCTTCAGGCACCTTTTGGCAAACTCCCGGTGGGCTGTCATGTGACTTTAACTAAGGCCTAAGGAGTGGCTTCGGTCTCGCCACTCTACTATACAGGCCCGATCGGGGGATTGCTGCAGTCCTTCTGGAAGGTTTTCTTCTCTCCACAGTGAAGCTCTCACAGCTGGAGCTCTGACAGAGTAACCAAAGGCTTCTTGGTCACCTACCTGACTAAGGCCCTTCTCCACCAATTGCTCAGTTTAGACGAGCAGCCAGCACTAAGAAGAGTCCTGGTAGATCCGAACTTCTTCCATTTATGGATGATGGAGGCCATTGTGATCAGTGGGACCTTCAAAGCAACAGAAATGTTTCTGTACCCTTCCCCAGAGCCTCAAGACAACCCTATCTCGGAGGTCTATAGATGATTCCTCTGACATGCACTGTCAGCTGTGGGACCTTATATGCAGACAGGTGTGTGTCTTTCCAAATCATGTCCAATCAACTGAATTTATCCCAGGTGGACTCCAATTAAGCTGTAGAAACATCTCAAGGATGATCAATGGAAACAGGATGCATGGGAGCTCAATTCTGAGCTTCATGGCAAAGGCTGTACATACTTATGTACGACCCCAATTCCAATTAAGTTGGGACGTTGTGTAAAATGTAAATAAAAACAGAATACAATGATTTACAAATCCTCTTCAACCTATATTCAACTGAATACACCATAAAGACAAGATATTTAATGTTCAAAGTGATAAACTTTGTTTTTGTGCAAATATTTGCTCATTTTAAAATGGATGCTGCAACACGTTTCAAAAAAGCTGGGACACTGGTATGTTTACCACTGTGTTACATCACCTTTCCTTCTAACAACCCTCAATAAGCATTTGGGAACTGAGGACACTAATTGTTGAAGCTTTGTGGGTGGAATTCTTGCTTGATGTATGACTTCAGTTGTTCAACAGTCCTTTTCTACTTTGTGTCTGTCCATTTCAAAAGAGCTCGAGCCCAGAGAATGTGGCGGCATTTCTGGATGTTGTTGATGTATAGCTTTCACTTTGCATGGTAGAGTTTTAACTTGCACTTGCAGATGTAGCAACGAACTGTGTTAACTGACAATGGTTTTCTGAAGTGTAACTGAGCCCACGCAGTAAGATCCTTTACACAATGTCAGTTTTTAATGCAGTGCCACCTGAGGGATCGAAGGTCACAGGCATTCAATGTTGGTTCAATGTAAACATTCCACTGTCCCAGCTTTTTTGAAATGTGTTGCAGGCATCCACTTCAAAATGAGCAAATATTTACACAAAAACAATAAAGTTTATCAGTTTGAACATTCAATATCTTGTCTTTGTGGTGTATTCAATTGAATACTCATACAGCTTCATACCACCAGAGGGTGCAAGCACTAATGACATCGCTCACCACTGTCATTTTAAGCCTGGCTGGTCCCTCAAAGAGATCAAAATACACATCTGCAATACTTTTCCTACAATAATGGCCCCATAAATTTCCAAAAGGCAAATGTTGGGCTGGCAAAGACGAGACAAATTTTCCAAGTCAGCGATGCAACAGTGTGCCGTTTATGCAGAAAACGTCTAATGAAAGCACACAGCTTTGTGTCTGCCCCTGAGACCATCCACCAATCGCAGATGGGGACTCACACAGTTTTGACCCGACCATTAAATGAGGCAGGCCCCTATTCAAGGCCAGGCGTTTTAATCGGAGAAATATGGTATGTGGTTTTCAAACAAAAAGCAAGTACCAGCAGTTCTCCTCCACAACGGCATTCCAATTCAGTTTGTGGCCTCCGATCAATATCTAGGAATCTTAATTGATGAAGTCCCATATTGAAAACCTTGTAAAGAAGCTGAAGCTAAAACTGTTTTTCTTTTTGAAGAACAAATCATGTTTTACATTCAATGCCAGGAAACAGCTTGTAGCTGCCACTTTCTTGCCAGTTCTGAATTATGGTGACACTGTTTATATGAATGTCTCTGCCAGGTCTCTACAGATGTTGGACACAGTTTACCACAGAGCTTTAAGATGCATAACTGGCTGTAAACATCTCATTTACCACTGTACTCTGTGTTCTCTGGTCAAATGGTCATCATTATCCACACATAGACTTTTGCATTGGTACAATTTCATTTACAAATCAAAGCGTGAACTGTTGCCCTCATGTATCTCCTCCTACATGTCATGCAGACAGTGTAGTCATAGCTTGCGCTCCCAGGCCTTTAATACTTTCAGTGTTCCTTCAATATGTACAGAGCTCAGCACAAAGGATTTTTCTTACTCTGTCCCTTCAACCTGGAACACTCTACAACAGGATCTGAAGTTGTCCTGTTTGATTCTAGTGGGGGACTTCAAACTTATTTTAAGAGCACTAGAAAATTCCCTGGAAACTTGTTCTCATTTTTAGTATTTTACTTCTGTTTGGCACTTTAATTTTTACAGTTTTTGGTTTTACTGTTAAACTGATACTGCATACTACATGTTTGTAACTGTTTGTTGTTTGTTATTGTATATCTGACTGGAACAGATCTCTCTTGAGAATGAGATTTTCATGTCTAATGGGTAAATAAAATAAAATTGATTACTTATGACCTCTGAAATGGAGGGACTATGTACAAATGCCTCTACTTCCTAAATGATTAATATTTTTGTTGGAGCGCTTGAATTAAAACTGAAAAACTAAGCTATAATCACAGCTCGACTTGGAAATATTACTAAAGCTGTGTCCGTGTCCAGTTACTTATGGACCTGACTGTATGCTTTGGAATCCAATCTGAACTGTTCCCTGATGTCATCTACAAGTTAGCCCTGCTGCTGGTGAAGTGATTGTGTTCTTTTATAAACATAAGCTTAATTTATGTTACGTTTCATACATTATCAGGTTAACTAGCTCATGCTAGGCTGGATTATCTTGGTAGGCTAAAGTATAACTAACAGCTGTAGACTGGTACTGGCATTAACTTCACAACAGCTGTCAGAGTTAAGAGTGAAGTTAGCTAAAGTTAAAGGTTGCTAATGCTCTTACATATACATAACGAAAGTACTGAAATTCGCTTAGGGTACCAAAATAACACTGCATGGAAAAATAAGCATTAAAATGTTCTGCTAGGCAGTATTAAGTTAATTTTATGTTGGGTACAAGTCCGAGCACCTATAACTTATCAATTTACTCTGGATACCTAGCACAATTTCATAAATCAAGACAACTAGAAAGTCTAATTTAGGGAAAATCACCCAAAATTGCATGTCACAATTGGCCACATCACATTTAATGCACGCAACTGTCACTAAAATGTGTCTGTTGTTGATTCAAAGACACTGTCGTTTTTTTTCTATGGGTTCCACCGAATAACATACACATAAAATGATAAGTCTGGCAATAATTTCTTCATTAGTATTTACATGTATACAAGTCAATCATATATGTCACAGTTCAATGGTTGAGAAAACATATCATTTTGAAACAACTGTTTCAAGCTCCAAATGTATGTTTCCTAATTCCGTCTATTTTTCGCTAGATATTTATTGTTTACAGATATAACAGAATTTTTACCTCTGTTTCAATACATTTCTCAGTGGTTGCATTATGACAGCCATGGATGCAAATTCCGTAACAGTTTTGTCACGTCCGTACACCAGCATTTCCTGATGATCTTCTTGATGCTTTGTTCTAAAACTGGTTGTTGAGTTGTCAGTATCAACAATGGTGCTGAACACAACAGTATTTATGAATTTCAGTTCAAGCATGCTTGGTGGTGGTTCTCGATCTTCCACTAAACTCACTAATTATTGTACGTCACATCCGTAGACCAAACAGTACCTTAGTGCTCACAGTCTCCTATTATCATTGTGTAGCGGGATGAAAGTCCCGGGTCCCAATTGAAAAGACGTTCCCGCTAGCTTGGCTAAAGGGGAGTTCCCCTTTGGCTGACCTGTTAGAGGAACGGTCTTTTGGTGCGAGCCGCGTGGGTTCAATCCCCCACCATCGTCCCGGCCATGAAGGTCCTGCTGCTTCAATCTGGCGTCACGAACAGGATGTGGGTCACAGAGTATGCTAACATGCACCTGTGACTTCGGGATGAAGTCAAAAATGGTGGGGAGATGTGTAGCGGGAAGAAAGTCCCGGGTCCCAATTGAAAAGACGTTCCCGCTAGCTTGGCTAAAGGGGAGTTCCCCTTTGGCTGACCTGATAGAGGAACGGTCTTTTGGTGCGAGCCGTGTGGGTTCGATCCCCCACCGTTGTCCCGGCCAAGAAGGTCCTGCTGCTTCAATCTATTATTAATATTTGTAAACAACTTTTACATCTGCTATATCACTATTATACAAATAATGAATGTTTGAGTTCAATGGTACGAATATTTCATGAGGTGAAAGCTGGAATATTATGTTACAGCTTTCACCTCAGGAAATATTCGTACCATTGAAAGAATGTAAAAACATTATTTGTTTTATATAATGGCTAAACTCGATCCTTGCCATTTGATATTTTATTAATTTATAAACACAAAAGGGACTTACATTTTTGTGCATTTCAGCTTTTCATCTGAACAGCTCTTCATGCATTCAGACGGGTTACAGCAGACTGGATTTTGTGTGTGTTTGTGTTACAAGAACTAGCACCGTCAGTTAGCTCAGTCAAATCATCGTCTGGCTTGTGTCATTGTCCCACGTGCATGCGGTGCACGCTCGCGCGCTCACACACTTGTGCGCATGTGTACTTCCTCAGTGCAGCAAAAAAAAAAAAAAAATCCCGTCAGAAATCCAAGACCAACGGATTTGTTTTGTGTGCACGTGCATGTGTGCGCGCAAAGTGCAATGTACCATACGTATGGAACCAAATTTGCACTCTAAATGCAATGCAACGCAAATGAGACAACTAATCCTTGTCATGTGACATACAAAGCACCAATCAAATGACAAGGATCCACTCAGCCGTTATATAAATCACTCCATCTCATGCTTTATCTATCCTGTTTTGTTTTTTAACTGTTCTGCATATCTCTATATTTTCCAATGAAAAGCCAGTGTTGTGGATCAAATGATTTACTGTTTTTTTTTAAACTGTAAGTTTTAATGTATCAATTCAGTGTCAAGGTGACAAGAAGGTTTTCTGTATGCTATGTACACCTTACTTCAACATTGATGCATACTTCTTTATCATGACTCCACATCAACCAGTCTCGTTATGTTGTGTGCAATGTCACGTCCGTAGACCAGTATATTTTACAAATACGTTCAATATTTTACCACGTTTTTATGAAAAAAAAAAAAAAATTAAATTCCACTATGTTGTCCCTGTCCCTGCTTCTGCCAGTTAACAAATTGTCTTGGCTACAACAACAACAACAAAAAAAAATATTTCCATAAGGCTAACAATTTTGATGGGTAGGTGGCCACCATTTTGGCACCGTAAGCAAATTTCAGCCCTAAAAAGGGATGGTAGATATAGCTAGTTAGCTACCTGTCATTTTCCCGAAGGCCTGCCGGTCCCGGACTTTTCCTGAGAAGCTGCACGGTGTCACGAGAGCTCCTGTCGGTTAGCCGCGCTGCTTTCCGGCTCCGCTCGTCTGCATCCTCCAAGGTGGAGGCTACGTGACTGAACACATACAGCAGCGAAAAGAATGCGAACAGCACGCACAGGACACATGCCTGAAGATAGCATCGCATTTTGTGCTTCAATGCATTAATCAAAACATTTTTATTTCTTTCAGTGTACCTTGTAGCACTGGCTTAGCTAGCATCCTCACCAGCAAGATTAAAAGGTTGTTTTTAACTTCCTGCCCCGCCCACTGCTGCTTCACGTGTCTTACCGGATCAGTTAAACCAATGATTAAACCAGACAAACCAGTTCAATTGAACTGGTTTCTACTACAAATTAACTCAAACAGCAAGCATGCTTATTTATAATTAAATACTGACAGCGATCCCATTGACTAAAGTATCTCCAACACATTTTATTTCACATTATTTTACAATATAAGCCATTTTAGTTTCATCATTAACTTAAATGGAATGATTAGAAGCATACCTTGAATAACGAAGTAAAAAAAAAAAAAAAAAACCACTTTCTCTAACTGGTGTACAGTCGCAGTTTTCATCATAATCGGTGAAGTCCACAGGACATTACCACGTACATTCACCCCCGCCCAAATTGGCCACAATAAATCAAAATGCACCCAAAGCAGAACTTGTCCATGGTCTTAGTGAGGCAACCTTGTACACCATGTTACACATTGAGACAAAGGCTGTCTCAATTCAGGGGCTGCATCCTTCGAAGGCTGCGAGGACACCAAGGTTGTCTCATTTCAAAGTCTCTTTGAAATGCTCCCAATGAAGGCAGGTTTTTTTTCTTGCTCAAAGATGAAGGAAACAGGTGTTTTCTTTGCAGGCCACACAATCCCAAGAGTGAGTGCATGATTCCACCCCACACACACCTTTTTGTACAATTAGAAATACTGTATTTAATGTTTACAAGTATGAATACACCCACTACGCTAGTGGACAACTTGTCAGCAGCTGCTGAATCTAACCATTAAAGTAACTTGTAATCTATATTGGTTATTTTTAAGATTGAGCACTCAGCAAAGTAGCTAATAGTTACTTTGTTGAGTACTCATTCTTAAGAGTAAGCAAGTTAGATTACTAGTTACAAGTTGTCAGCAGCTGCTAATAAAGTAACGGCATAAAGCAACTTTGCTAACTGTGGCAACAGCGATTGAGACACAGCTAATTAAGATATCCCCAACAAGATTTGAGAGGTCAGCATGATGGCTTAGTGTTCAACACTGCTGCTTCACAGCAAGGTCATGGAATTGCTCCCTTGCCACCGGTCCTTTCTGTGTGAAGTCTACATGTTCTCACAGTGGGTCCTCCAGCTTCCTCCCACTTTGAAAGACACGGGTTAGGTGAACTGGTGACTAAATTGACTGTAGGTGCGAGTGTGAATGCGTCTGTCTATATGTGGCCCTGCAATAGACTGGCATCCTGTCCAGGGTGTACACTGCTTCTTGTTCAATGACCACTGGGATAGGCTCCAGCTCCCCCGTTACCCTTAATTGGAAAAAGAGGGCACAGAAAAAAAAAAAAAAAATGGTTCGAGACTGCCACCTAGTGGCCACAATTTGAGCCAAAAAGCACAAAGTCAAATTTGTCAAGAATCTTTGTATGATGACCTTGTGCACCAGGTTTCACCTCAACACACAAAGCGTTTCTCAAGATATTGCCTACACATCGCCCACAGTAACAGAGACAGACACATAAAGCAACTGTCACATTGTGACGGACTGATTTTGTATGATTAACAGAAATGAAATACTTATATCTGCTCATGAGTTTTTGTCCTGTACAAATCCTTTTCTCATTCGTTAAAAACAACCCATGTCAGCTGATGTCCTGAGAGTCCATTGGTAAGTTCTGTGCGCGCTCAAAATTTTGAGTGGACATCAGACAGAGAGCTTCCCAGTGGGTGCATGTTTGTTTACCGGTTTTGTCTTGTATTTGTTTGTTAGTTTGCCAGCAGATATACGATAGATGTTAGTTTTATCCATGCATTAGCTTTTCATCTTCTGTTCGTGTCTGGAAGTGCTGCACACCTACATTCGATGATTATCCAGTCATTCCATCAGAGCCCCAAATGCACTGGAGACTGACGGATTAGGCCGTTTTTGCCACCAGGCAAATTATTTAAATCCGTACTAATTATTTTACTCAGTCACAATGTGACTACACCTTAAGGAGTCAAGCAATTCCTAAAAACCTGCTCTGCGTTTTGTGATGCAGATTTAAAAGCTAATGGGTTAAGGCCAGTAAGCAACAGTGTTCATATTTACCGATAATGCTTATAAAAAGTTTTCACAACACAAAATGTCATTAAGTGCAAATATCATTCAAAGGTAAACTACTCTGGAGCTACTGGTTAGAATACTTTTTGTACTCCACATCAGGAGCTCTCACAGGGTGTGATGCCAGATTTAACACTTAAATGTTATAACACAAAACCACCACAACCTGTGGGTCATTTCCACTGACATTTGGGGATACAGTTAATCCTACTGTCAGGTTTCAGTTCATCACGATGCCTCCTGCTGTAGATTCTTTGACTAGAACATCCATAAACATGTCCTAACTCCTGAATTGTCAGAACTGGAAAGCAGTAGAGGGAGAAAAAAAAAAACGCAGCCCAAATGAAAGTGAAGTCTATCAAACTGCTACTTGTACGATTTAAAAGGTGACATAGTAAAGTTGATCTATGGTTAAGAGTGCAGAAGACCGGGCTGCTCCAAGTGCAAAAGTTAGCGAGTGTCTCCATTGACGGCCGAGGCTTCCCCACGGGGCGACGAGCATCTGGAGACTCCTCGTTCGGTGTTGTCAGAGCTCGAGCCACTTTGACTGTGTTGGTCCACTGAAACCGTTGTTGTTGAAGTGGACGTAGGTCTGACTTTCTCTTTAAAGTCTGTGATTATTACAGTTAAGTCTCCAACTGTGACCTCTAGATGCTGAGCACTGCTCCTGTCGATGTTTTTCAACCTGGGCCTTGTGAAGAACAAACAAAAAGGATACAAAACGTACAATCAGAGTGCCAAGACCAGGAGCATGGCTGTTAAAAAATTTTTTTTAACATTTCATACCTTGTCTTTTTATGGCTTTTCTTTTTAAGTGTTGGTTCTTTGTCATTTTTATCTTTTTCTGATTTTTCTTTCTTTTCCTTTTTAGGTTGTGTGGGTGGTGCAAACTGTTGATTTACTTGCTGTGCAACCAGCTGAGAAACAGGCCGTGGTTTTCTGGAAGAGAAACAAGAAGCAAAAACAAGTCAATGGAAAATTTATAACTTGCCCATACATCGCCATAAATATGATCATGATCAGATTTGTGAAAACTGTTGTAAAAGCTTCAGAAATTTTAATTTAGTCTCAGTACGATTCATGAGTGAAATGATGGCAAAACTAAAAGAAGACTACACTGCTGTAAACCATCCAATCTACAGCAAACATTTCTTTTTCTCTAATCTGATTAACAAACAAAATCTCTGAGAAGACAATCTCAGAGATTTTGTTTCACTGAGATTAAGAGCATTATTAATTTTGTCCTTTAATTAATGTAGCAAAATTAATTTGTGCCATTTCAGAGGAAAAAACACTACATTTTGAAAATGATCTGAATCCAGATGGGTAATTAACAAATAAATATCACCTGCTATGGAACTGTCCAATATGGCATACTGGCCATTTCTGTGAATAAATCAAAAACTAAATTGGGCTGCGATACTGACTGTCAACAAATGCAATTTGGCCCATTAGAAAGCTAAAGTAGGACTCCACTTACAGTTAGTCACACTCTCATGAGCACCACTAGCTTAGCTTATGACAAGCTAAAAGTGGACGCTCTCGTTATGGCCAAACAACTCTCCAGTTTCGGAGTATTCTGTGTTAGTACGTGCCCGCGGATGACGTGCTTGATGAATTCCTGCGCAAAAAGTAGTTCCCAGATAATTGATGAGTATATCTCATCTACATTAATTCAAAAATTTACCAGTAATAAAATTATAAAAATAACTGAAGTTTTAAGAGTGGCCGTAATAAATATTTAAGAAACTTAAAGTTTATGAGCAACTTTTACCTGTGTGAGGCACTTTGGGACAACTCTGTTGTGATTTGGCGCTATATAAATGAAAATAAATTGAATTGAACTTCACCTCTTATTGCTCAAGCACACTGTAAACATTGACATGATGGAGTTTGATGCAGAAGAGTTCAGAAAGATACGACTGGAATGTTTTGATTACCATTTACAGTTGGCGATGAAAGACTTGGGTGTTAACTTTGTGTTAAAGTCAGAACAAGAAGCTGCACTGAAAGAGATCTATCTGGGAAGAGACACATTCCAATGAGAACGGCACACTGAGCAGTTTTGCAAAAGTAGTCCGGCAAGCTCAATCTGTGGGCGCGAGCTATCCCACAGTTCAATAATAGCAGAGATGTCGGTCCAGTGACAGCGGCACTCTGAGCAGGGTGACAGTCTCACAGAATTCACGAAAAAAGTGGTTTTATAAAAGGTTAACCAGCATTTCTGAGTAAAAGTTTATCAGTATTTTGTTTAACTTGTTCAAATGGTCCAGTCCAAGGAAAAATATACTCAACAAAAATATAAACGCAACACTTTTGGTTTTGCTCCCATTTTGTATGAGATGAACTCAAAGATCTAAAACGTTTTCCACATACACAATATCACCATTTCTCTCAAATATTGTTCACAAACCAGTCTAAATCTGTGATAGTGAGCACTTCTCCTTTGCTGAGATAATCCATCCCACCTCACAGGTGTGCCATACCAAGATGCTGATTAGACACCATGATTAGTGCATAGGTGTGCCTTAGACTGCCCACAATAAAAGGCCACTCTGAAAGGTGCAGTTTTGTCACACAGCACAATGCCACAGATGTCGCAAGATTTGAGGGAGCGTGCAATTGGCATGCTGACAGCAGGAATGTCAACCAGAGCTGTTGCTCGTGCATTGAATGTTCATGTCTCTACCATAAGCCGTCTCCAAAGTCGTTTCAGAGAATTTGGCAGTACATCCAACCAGCCTCACAACCGCAGACCACGTGTAACCACACCAGCCCAGGACCTCCACATCCAGCATGTTCACCTCCAAGATCATCTGAGACCAGCCACTCGGACAGCTGCTGAAACAATCGGTTTGCATAACCAAAGAATTTCTGCACAAACTGTCAAACTCTCAGGGAAGCTCATCTGCATGCTCGTCGTCCTCATCGGGGTCTCGACCTGACTCCAGTTCGTCGTCGTAACCGACTTGAGTGGGCAAATGCTCACATTCGCTGGCGTTTGGCATGGAGAGGTGTTCTCTTCACGGATGATGCGAAGGAGATGTGTTGCACTGCATGAGGCAAATGGTGGTCACACCAGATACTGACTGGTATCCCCCCCCCCCCCCCCCCCCAATAAAACAAAACTGCACCTTTCAGAGTGGCCTTTTATTGTGGGCAGTCTAAGGCACACCTGTGCACTAATCATGGTGTCTAATCAGCATCTTGATATGGCACACCTGTGAGGTGGGATGGATTATCTCAGCAAAGGAGAAGTGCTCACTATCACAGATTTCGACTGGTTTGTGAACAATATGAGGGAAATGGTGATATTGTGTATGTGGAAAAAGTTTTAGATCTTTGAGTTCATCTCATACAAAATGGGAGCAAAACCAAAAGTGTTGCGTTTATATTTTTGTTGAGTGTAGGATGCCAAGCTAACATTTTTATTTTTAGCTTTAAATGGACGAGAAACATACACAGTAGATAAACGACAAATTTTAAGTAAAGCGTGTCACCCCGCATTTCGTACCCCCATCTGGCATGTGCGCAATGGAGTAAATAGTTTATTCGCATAATTGTTCTGAACAAATCCAGTGCGGGCACATTTGGGCATGTGTGCATTCAAATATGCATTTTATTAATATTACAATTTTTTTCCTTGATGGCAAAACTAGACCTTCTTAACAGGCCCCGTGTGCAGTATTTGTCAATAAATGTGTGTAATGTTGTGATGTCACACACTACCGACTGCGGCACGCATAACATTTTTACTTCAATGTGTGTGCGCTACCCTGAGCCCACAGCATTGTGATCTCACACACACACACACGCCCCCACTAACTCTTTAACTGTTTTATGTTTATTCCATTAGGGTACCAAATAAACTATCCCTGCATATCGCCACATCATCTGGAGCTCACACTCTGTATAATTTCTCTTCTGTGTTCACGTTGAGTGAGTTCTCAGAGGGGGAATCCCAGCTCCCAGGGCCTACTGACATGGATTTGCATATTTAAATAGGGGCATGAAAAGGAAGCATGGTGCATGTGCGCTCAATTCCATGTTCAGTGGAAAGTACAAACTTGAACGTGATCCATGCATATGCAGTTTGATACATCTGAATATTTTTGTGTTTATGCCAGTTTCTGGATTTTGGTGTACGCTGTATTTCAGTAGGAAATCCATGCAAGCCTTTGTACTTGAGGGCCCAGGCTATGTTTTTTAAATCATGACCAACACATAAATGAACATTAGACCAAATCACAAATTATACCAAAATAAGAATTAAAGACAAATATTCGACATGCTGAGAGAACATTTTATGTACTGTCATTCAAAAATCAATCATGTCCTGAAGCTTTTGCTTTTCTTAAAGATGATAAACGTGATATGTGGAAACATTATTAAACAATATTCAAAACTGAGATATCATTATTGCACATGCTGAATGTGCAATAATGTTGCTGTTGTGCACATCATTAGCAAAGGGCATTGACTGAAACTTGCCTATTTAGGAATACATTTCTAAGTACATTTTTTCCAATGAGAAATTTAACTTTGAGCTTGGTATCCATTTTTTTTCCAAGATTCAGGAAAGTTTATTCCATACAAGAAGAGTAGATACCAACTTCTACTCAAAAATGCCACTTTCTGAAAAAAATGGCAGTAAATGGTCTAGTTTAGAAATGGAAAGAGGCTATTGCTATGGCCATGTCTGACTGTTTGTGTGATTGCCTACAACAATATATTTAACACACAAAGAACAATTTGATCAAACTTGATGGACAAATTCAGTGGACCAAACTCTTCCAACATGGGTCATGTCAAGGTCAAAATCACAGGCCATCATCTAAAATATATCTCAGGCACTAGATGAGAGACCACAGCTTTATTATTATTTTAAAAACATCTCTATGTATCAGACATGTGACATCAATGGCATTATGTGATAACGCAAAGCTGGCAAATTATCTGACAGTGGAGAAGCAGTGCAAACATCTGGATGCCTTGTTCTGAACAGATTTTGTTTTGCAACAATATGCAAACTGACCAATCCTAATTTGTTCTACTCACTGAAGTATATAGATTTCAAACGCATCGTAAAAGGCGTTGTATTGGATCAGTACTAGCCGATATACCGAATTTCAGTATTTTAAAGAGAAAAATGTGGATGAGTGTGTCCCTACAGGCTCCTTCACACATAGTGCGAAGTTTGGACGAATACGGCAAAACAGCTTGAAACAGTTCGAATTAGCACACCACAAAACATTGTGCCAATGGCCAGGCGTGCACGATCCCAGTGCGAGGGTTCGTGCACGTGACTGTCTTTCAAGCAGGAACACACTGCGAGGTGCACCACATCGTGCTGCTTATGTAGAATAAATAAAACATAAAAACCAGCTGGTACCTGTGGAACCACATCACGCCCCTGATGTGGAATTTAAAAATCACCCACAGGATTCGTACCTACACTTTACCGATTGCCAGCCCAAAACTTTACCACTGAGCTACTGTCAGTGGCCTGTAAATAGTGAAAGTCAGATCACCAGCTGTGTGTTCTGATCTCATGGGCCGTTTCAGCCTGGGGGTAGCCTGTCAATGGGCTGCAGCGAGGGAGCGCACGCACACTCGCTGCAGCCTACAGCATATATTGCCACAGTGATATACGTTTTTATTTATGTCCACGTGATGACAGCAAAGAGTTTTCTAAATTTTCTTTCACAAAACTTCAAATCTAGGCTTGCATCTCAGATGTACCTTCTGGAAAATTGTAGCTGAACTTCCAGGTATTTTTTTTTTTTTAAGAAAATCCTCCTCTATATCACTTCATCAAGAAGCTGTATAACTGGGGATCCAAAATGCAAAACTTGCATTATGCACAATTTCTTCAATCACAGCAATCAAGCCTGGGTTGTCTGAGTGTCTTGGTGGATTTCCTCACTCTTCTTCTTGCACAGTCACTTGGTTTTTGAGAACTGTCTGCTCCATACAGATTTACCATAGAGTGCCATACTGTCTGTATTTTTTTTTATAATTTATGTAAATAAATTCCAAGACATATTCAGTGACTTGGAGATGTTCATGTATCCATCCCCTGACTTCTCTGAAGAAAACTGGCAAAAAAGATGATTATTTACAGGTATTATACCAAAGGGGCCCATTACTTATGCAACTCATCATCTTGGCTTTTATATTTTTTATTAACTGATAACAAATTACAGAAATTTGCTTTGAGTTTCAAGGAAGAAAATTTTAGATTTTTTTTTTTTTTTTTTTTTTAATATTGAGAAGCTCAATTTACTCTTTGTATTCTAAATAACAAATAACCTAAAATGCGCGAAATGTCAAGAGGCTGAATACTCTTACAAGCCACTGTACACAAGAAGAAAAGAAAAACCCAGCATGCACAATTTCTAAACACTTTGGACAATCTTCACATAAACAAGTACAATCAGATTTCTGACGTCCGCCAATCTGGATCCGGTGTCGCCGACAGAACGGACCCCCCTAAAAATTGGTCCGCTTTTTGCATCTGCGCATGCATCATCAGCCGCAGTTCATGGATTAAAACCTTCAAACTGCACTCCAGTCATCATCTATCTCAGCGACAGATATCTGAAGCTTTTATACAACAATCATTTCCACATAAATTCAGTATTATTTCATCATAAAAAGCGGCGGAAGGGATCAGAGCACCACAGCTAAATGCGTTCACTGTGCGTCAGCCATTTCAAAGTGTCATGGAGTTTCACAGAGTTTCTGCTTAAAACTGACTTTAGAATAATTGAAGAGGTTTTACCTTTATCATCTGATGGTTAATAATCCCATTAATCCATTTAGTGCAGCAGATAACTGAAACAATCATGCAAATGGTGATAAAATTCATCAAATTCAGCAGAAATACTCCTTAGACACTGCTCTTTTGAAAAAAAAAAAACGATTGGCCACTTGACTTTTCAATTGGTGATCAGGTAGGGGTCAACTGAAGAATTACACAGAAGTCAAAATTAAAAGATGCTCCAATCATATTGAAAAATATTCCACATTATTTGCCTGATCATAAAGATTCCAAAAAGGTATAGTTTGGACTATCTGTGACTGAATTCAATGGAGTTACGGGATAAAAACAGCAAGAATGGTGACAAAGGTCAGTTTCATTTTGTACAAGGGTCAAAAGTTAAAGTTGCTTCAATTTTGTTAAAAAGTGATGCAAATTATTGGTTGAGCTAATAGGATTAATAAATGGAATAGTATTGACAGTGCTGAATGCTTGGTCTCCAAAGTAAAGGTCAAACAAGGTCTACGTCTATTGGATTCTATGACATGTGACATATGTTACCCCTTAACGTGGTAAGTAAGGATGATACATGGTCCAAACTCTTCCTTTTTAAAACCGTGTTAACTCAACTAGTAATTTGCATCACTTTTTACCAAAATTGGAGCAACTTTAACTTTTGACCCCTGTACAAACCGACATTGACCTTTGTCACCATTCTTGCCGTTTTTATCCCATAACTCCATAGAATTCAGTTACAGACCATCCAAACCATTTGGAATCTTTATTATCAGGCAAATAATGTGGCATAGGTTTCAATATGATTGGAGCATCTTTTAATTTTGACTCCTGTGTAATTCTTCAATTGACCGCTACCTGAACGCCGACTGAAAATTCAAGTGGCCAATCAGTTTTTTCAAAAGAGGATTGTTTGAGGACTATTTCTGCCGAATCTGATGGTTTTATCACCATTTGCAGGATTCCGCTCTAAATATTCTCTTATCTGCTGCACTAATTTGATCGCTCTGGGTGTAGAGACTCCATCTTAGATGAGCGGCAGCGCTCCAAAATGACGCATGCGCAGATGCAAAAGGTGGACCGATTTTTAGGGGCGGACAGTTCGGACACCGGATCACCTCCAATGGCCTAATATCTATCTGTGGTGCAAATCTGGTGACAATCTGTGAAGGAGTTTTGACATAATCCTTCAAAGCCTATATAAAATGAAATCCTGACCCAGAATCCAAATCACCTCCAAATTTCAGTGGTGTCTTCCATGGCGTAATATGTATTTGTGGTGCAAATCTGGTAAAGGTGCGTTTACACATAAGCAAGACGTGTTACGAATGTCATTTTTCTGTCATTCGTGACACATTCCTGACATTCATAACGTGACTTAACGCATCTGAATAGGTTTCTTAATAGTGCGTGTTAGTGCGTGATATTCTTGATATTCGTGGAGCATGTTTTTGCCTGTCAAAAAATCTTCCACGAATGTCACACACCACCCTCATTTCGTCTCACGTCGTGGAGGTCGCAACTGAGCGTATTGATCCGTCTTGATGAGTATTGATCCTTAATAGAACATGACAATGTTCGTAGTGGTTCCTGTGATGGTTCTTGGAGCCCAAAGTGTCACGCGTTATTACGAAGTGACACGGAAACTGTTAAGTTTTGACACGACTTGTAACGCGGCGTCACATTTCACTGCGCGCCACGACGAATCAGTTTTCTGTCACGTGCGCACAATTAAACTCGGCTCCAAATGTTGGTCCACAGTTCCTGCTGAAGGTCCTCAGGACGCTCCTGCAGGTGTTCCACTTGCTGTTGTAACCGATGAGAGGGAGAACGAGTCTGAGCAACCAGAGGAGCAAGAGGAGACTCACGTGCTGCCCGACATCTCTGCACCTCCTCCAGTCCGGCGGAGGAAGAAGCGTGCGCACAATTAAACCCTGCTGCACCACATTCAGTTTGACTGCTGACACCAAGTCAGCTAAAAGTCAAATTTCAGTGCTCTTCAGCGCACACCTGCAGGTGTTCCACCTGCTGCATATGCCTGATGTTTGGGAAAGACGAGAGCCGCATGAAGCCACACATCTGGCTCTGTCCTCCTCCCCCTCTCTGTGCCAGTCCATGGCACAGAGCCCAACTATGCATGCAGTCACAAAGTTCTTCTGAAAAACTGGAGTGATCTGAATTCGGTTGGATGAATATGGGGGTGTGTGTGTGGAGACAATTCACCTCGTTCACAACGTGACAGAACTTAACGATGCGCTGTTACGCGCAATAGCGCATAACAACGAGGAACACTATTCTTGACCGTGCGTAATGGTTCCTGATAATTCTCCGGCAACATGTGCCATTAATCGTAATGCGTGGTAACAGGTTGCAGCAGTTCCTGAGGACACCTGACGCCTCTGCCCCGAATAATCACATTCGTGATCAATGGCCAAGAACGTGTACTTCGTGGCATTCATGATTTGTCGTCGTTATGTGTAAACGCAGCATAAGAATCTTGGAAGTAGTTTTGATGTAATCCTTCAAAGCCTATACAAAATGAAATCTTGATCCAGAATCCAGATCACCTCCAAAATTCAGTGGAGTCTTCCATGCCCCAATATCTATCTATAGTGCAAATTTGGTGAGAATCTATGAAGCAGTTTTGATGTAAACCCCTACCACTTTACTGCTGAATTGTTATTCAACTATTAAAAACAAAACACTTGAATAAGGGCCTCATGTAGATCCTCCTCTTACAACAGTACCAGTTTCATCTTAGCATCTAAGTATCATTGATTTAAGGGCAGGCACTGCCTCATTCCTCCTTGTCACTATTTACTTAATTGCCATCAGCGGTCTTGATGTCTGACAATTTTCACTTTCCCAGTAATTTCTTTTGACTGCTGTATTTTTTTCAGAGGGGGTGCTACAGCAAATGCAATGTGACTCTGTGTTGATTTGGCAGAAGTTTTACAGCAGTCAGGATCCGGTTTCATAAAGTGGTCTAATCTTGTTTAGTCTACTAAGCTCACTAAATCGACTAGTCGTCTGACAGTCATTGCACAAAGCGCTTAGTCAGCTAAAGTTTCACATTACGCGACTAAAGTTTTTAGTCTGCTATGGAGGAGACTAATCTTATTTTAGTCAACAAAACCTTAGTGTCTTACATCAAAAATGGCGGCTATCATCTACCACCACTTGATGGAGCAGGAAGGAAGGAGAGCCTTGTGGCGGGAGCGGGTGTTCCCGGACCGGAATAATCTACCGGAGAGGTTTACAGACGCAGAGGTTCAACAGCGATACCGCTTCTGTCTGCCTACAGTCCTCTTCATCGTGGACACGATAGCTCCAGCCATTAACAACCAAATGAGGAGGAACAATGCCCTATCAGCACTTCTTCAGGTTTTGATTGTGCTGAGGTTTTACACCTGTGAGACCTTTCAGCAGGTTTCAGGTGATACTATCCACATCTCCAAGTTGACAAAGGGGTCTTTTTCCCGGAGCACTTCTCCCCTGGTGCAGCGGATTCGGCCATGGTTGTAGCAGACAACCAACCCAGAAGTAAAAAAAAAAAAAAAAAAAAAAAAAACCTCACGCATTGGAGATGTTTCCTCGCAACGGCACTTGCAAGGCCACTTATGCTCATGAAAATCGTCAACTAACGTCAGGCGAATAATCTACAAGTTTAGCCATCTATGTGAAACAGAGATGAGATGCCTAATGTTGGGAGACTAACCTTAATCTACTAAGTAAGTTTAGTAGACTAAAATATTTGATTGCTTTATGAAACCAGGCCCAGATGCTCTTCCTGACAACTCCACATATCCATGGCCTTGAACCAGGGACCTTCTGTTTGAGAAGTAAGCATCTGCCTCTAGCCAGAAACCTACTCATAAGCTGCATGTTTAAGTGTCACTCTTCACCCTTCCAGAGTTTGTAACAGTAGCTAAGGGGATTTTGCAGCTCTCATGTGTTTTGCATGTGTTGAAGAACACCCATTTTTCAAACTGTGTACATTCAGCACAGCACAGTTTTAACTGCCCACAGTGGCACATGGTCATTAGACTATATGTGAGTGCACGCGTGAGTCGGGATCTTCTAAGAAAATTTCCACTTTCATACTACAACAGCGCAAACACACACATATGTATATTTTACAGTGAGCACCACATTCTGCTCTTTCCTTGATTTACAGTACATACATTTATATTCTTAAAATCCTATATTTTTATTCTTATAACTACATGATATATGAAGCATTACATTTTTATGTAGTAGTGAATTATGTACACTTTAATACTCACTGCGGGCAATTAGATTTTTTGTGAATGTTTTTTTTTTTTAGTCTGAATAATGATGGTAGGTAGTGCATTATTTTAGTCAATGCTGTGAGTCATCAACCTAAAAAGTGAGTGAAATTACTTGAACAAGTGTAACACTTTTGTGTCCCTGCCAGGGATTACATCAAACTAGAGACATTCGCTGTGCTCTATTTGTTGTGGAAAGCTGACAAACGTTGCCAGCGGCGCCGTCCCTGGCTTCACAACATGCTCATGAGATGTTCCCAATTTGGGGAGTTTCATTATTTGCTGCAAGCGCTGCAGCAAATAACTGGAGCTGCAGGAGCTCCAGTTTGAGGACCTCCTGTCCCATTCACTAGCGCACATGTAAACAAAAGGGGAAAAAAAAAAAAACTTGCCACTGCAGTTCCTCACTCTCTCTCCCCTCAAACTCTGTCATCATGGCGTTATAAACCAGCCACCATTTGTTTTATTATATCTGAGTAGTTAATAAATAAAATAATCTTCACGGTTCACGCGCGAACGTGAAAAAAAAAAAGAAACCTGTCTGCTGCTGCTGCCGCTCTCCCCTCAAAGTCTCCAGAGAGGAAGGGTCTGACACATCAGAGGAGGAGTTTTAAGGTTGATATAAGACTGACTTTTGGTTGTGCAAGTAACTTTTTTTTTGGTGCAAGTAATTTTTTTTGTTACTAGCACCAGTGCAAGTAGGTTAAAAAATGCACAACCTGCACATTATTTAAAGACATTTAAAGGGGGCAGGTTTTTTTTTAGAGCTTTTACTTAATTCAATACCAATTAAAATCTCAGGTAACCAGGATCTGAAAGAGGGGGGGTTCTTTTTTGGTGAAATTGGACCTTTATCAGCAGAGGGTCTGAAAATCTCAGAAAATGTTGGGTTTTTTTGTGTCTAGGGATGTACTGTGGAGGGTTTTTTGAACACTAAGATTTTAGCCCACAGAGCATGTGTATCAAATACAGAAGCGCTACCTTGAAGCGTTGAGTTATCATGGTGTCAAGGGGTGCGAGAAACTGACGGATGGATGCATATAACCCATTTTAACTGAAGGTGATAAAATAATGAAGTTCTGATAGTCTTTTATAAATGCTGCAAATGTAGAGACTATGGATGCATCAGTTATGACATCAGCATTGGTATTTTGGCAGATATTTTTTTCTTTAATTCTCCGTACCACATATAGGAAGGAGATGTAAAAAACAACCCAGAATGCACTGCTTCATCAACATCATCTCTCCCCCTCCTAGTCAGCTGAATTTCCAGTCACAATGTTTACAGGGCCTGAACTCCATGTTATGTGTGTCTGCGAGAAAGCCGCGTAGGTATATCCAATTTTGCAAGTGTGTGACCATGACGGCTTGGGGAGGAAGCAGTGTCAGATTTAGTGATATCTACAGGGCTGATGTGGTGTGGACACAGGACTTTGAAGCCCTTAGCTATGTCTAGGGATAGGTATCAAGAACCGGTTCCTTTCAGGTATCATTAAGAAATGATTCGATCCACCGACATCAATAATCTTTTTGCTTAACAATTCCCTTATCGGTCCTTCTGAGTGGCCATTGTTTTTGGGGGTGTTTGTCAGGAAAGTGATAATTTCTCTACATTGATTAGAGACCCTGCAGTGGGTCTGTAATCAACTTTTCTGCAGTGCAGCTTTGCTTTGAACCGTGAACCAATCGAAGCAGTGCTTCGCAGATCAAAGCAGTGCTTCGATCTGGTGCTTCGTTGATTCATTGTTTTATTTCGCGTTATCTTAATTTTCCCCACTAAAACCCAAAAGAGCATATGTCTGAGTAATATTTACCTTTTTTATGTTAAATGACCTGTTATGGTCTTCTGAAACAGTTGATAGATGTATTTTATAACTTAAAAACAGGACCAATGCTAACACATTAGCATGTCTATGGCGTTTTCAATGTTAAAGTTAGCGTTAAGCTGTTCACATCTCAGCAGGTTGTGTGTGCATTTGTTTTCTGTATAACAATGGCTCAGCGTTCATTGTCGTAAAAGAGTCAAACTGTATTTTTTTTTATTCATATATTAATAATAGCAACAACAACAACAGTAATAATAACTCATAATAACTAATAATGCTACAATACAATTTTAGAAAAAGAGACAAAAAGAACCTGATGAAACAAAACAGAAAATATAAAACTACTAACAATGAAAATAAATAAATAAATATAGAAATAAATAACTTTCTTGTGAACACCTAGTGACTCTCACACCTCCACTTCATTCCTGTTTTATTTAAGTTTAATGACAACTTGTTTCGGTCAAACCATATTTTCAATTTGTTAATTTCTTCAGTGATTTCCTCCAGAACTATCTGCCAAGCTAGAAAACTGCTGCATCCTAGTAAGAGCAGAATACTACTGGAATGAATTTGAATAAGGAAAGTTGGGTTTTTCTCACCAAAATGGATGCTGCACTCACTGCAGTTTATTGTCTGGAATAGTCCCAGATTGCATTTCAGAGCTTCGAGAATTCAAACATTTTCTTGTGGGTGGTGTTGGGGGGGTAATTTTGGGTTTCAGCTTTTTTTGGTTTTTTACCACTTTCATCCCTGAATATGTCAATCGTGAGTTACTTTGTGCGGATTAAAGTCACTAACTGGGAATCCTTTCTTGTTGCAAGAAAGAAACAAGAATTGTCCTCTGTTCTGTTCACACAGCACCAAATGCTGCGCGGCTCTCTGCCGAGTCAAGTTAGAATGATAGAGTCCAGTAGGAATTAATAAATTCAAAGCGAAATGCCGTCTAAATCAAACGACACCTCTTTCCAAACGTAATACAAACAAACTGCAATCAATCAAAATGTTTTTTTTTCCCTCCCAAAACAAGTCGTCCTGCGCTGATGTGCAGCAGCCGGCTGAGCTCAGCTCAGAGGTATGGAGAGATATTCATGCCAAAATGTCTGAAAGGAAATGCTTTTGACAAAAACTACAGATTTTATTTATTCCTATTTATGTCCAGAGATCAAGGATACAGTGACCAATTTAAATGTTGTTGATATAGAAAACCTGTAAAGCCTACTTTTAGTACGCAGAAAATTCACAAGAGGTATCGATAAGGAATCAGATCAATAAGCAGAATCGATATCAATAAAATCTTATCAATACCCATCCCTAGCCATGTCCATGGTTACCAGCTATTGACTGTGGCTGGACTAATGAAAGAATCAAAAAACAAAAATGTGACGATGGTTATCGGACATTTAATGACCGTCTTGTGGAACTCACGCAACTTGGAAATTTCAAAGCATGTGAAGCCCTGTGAAGCAAGAAGCAGCATCAGACAGCATGACAATATTCTCCATGACTGCTGTGTGCCGCTTCAGGTTAAGTCAAAATATCAGAATGTGGTTGTGTTGCAATGTTGTTGTTGTCCTACTGGGTGCTCCTGTTTGTTTTGGGTCGCCACAGCAGATACAGCCAGATCTGCATAGGTATTTGGCACAAGTGTTATGCCGGCCACCCTTCCTGACAACTCCAATTTTATCTGGAGAAGCACACACAGCCCCTGGTGTTCCAAGGAGGTCTCCCATCCTAGTAGTATCCAGGCCCCACACTTAGCTTCTGAGATCCAACAGGATCAGGCTTACACAGAGCAGACTGGCTGCTGTGGTTGTGTTGCAAGGTATGTATTTATCATTTGTTGTGATGTAACTAGCTGCAGCAGTTACACCACAACCAGCACAACAGTCTGGTTGTGTAAGTCTAAGTCTTATTTGCCTTATTTTAAAGAGTACGTCTCTTTAAAATAAGGCAAATAATAATAATGCCCCGCTCCACCATGTCTCAGATGTGACTATATGCAGTAGGGAGAGTTGTACTTTACAGTACTTACCTTGTGGTGGCTATACAGGGTCGTTGTAGCACAAGGTTTGTCATTATGATGTTCCTGTGTTGCTAGTTAGCTTGCTAACATCTCTGTAGGATGTTTTGCAGTTCACCTCAGAGGCATTATCTGGTTACGAAAATAAGGTTTTTAGCTTTAGAAGGGTTTATTTCTCACTAACCTTTACATAATATCCTCCTGACTACCAGGAAGGTAGTCAAGAGGATATAAGAGTAAAAACGCCAAATATTAGATTTATACAGAAATACAGTTGTCTTTAAGCAAATTCTCCCATCTTTGATTATTTTGCTCAACCGACCAATGCACGCAACACTGATGTCATGTTGCCTTCAGAAATCCCAGGGCAGAAACTTGTATTTAACCTATAACACACACACACATATATATAAAATAATCCTGGGGTGGGAGATCTGTCAGGAGGCATGGCAGGAGCTCCTGTTGAACAGGGTACTGCCACATTGTACAACAATACCACAGTATATGAAAACACTGTTCCAGAGTGGACCAAAGTAGTGGGTGATTATGACGTTATCGGCCCACCTTTAGCGAGCCATTACAGCAGGGGTGGCCAAGTTCGGTCCTCAAGAGCCACATTCCTGACACTCTTAGTTGTCTCCCTGCTCCAACACACCTGAATCCAATGAAAGACTCATTAAAAGTCTGCTAACGAGTCTTTCATTGGATTCAGGTGTGTTGGAGCAGGGAAAAAACTAAGAGTGTCAAGAATGTGGCTCTTGAGGACCAAACTTGGCCACCCCTGCATTACAGCATCAGCATCCATGTAAAGTAATAGTAATCTCAGGAATATGCCCTAAGAAGTGACAATAACTGTTCAACATTTTTTTTTCCATGGACTTTGAGAACTGATTTGGAGTAATTTGGGGGATCTGAATACAAATCTGAGCTCAGATATCCTGTATCACATCACATTTGTTTTGCAATCTGCATGTTCCATATTGATGGAATATGCAAAAGCTGCCCATTTACTCATGAGTTTGACGCCACTAATCATGCACAAAAGCAACTTCAAAAGCATAATTTGTAAACCAGGTTCACGAAATGTGAACTAAAGCCATAACATTGTTTACAGCGCAGAAGAGGTGTGTGAGACTACAGCTTTTGCTTCCATGCTTGATATGAGAAAAGTGTTTTCATGTCAAAAACGTGACGCAAATCGGAAAAACTAAAGGCCCAGTCACACGGCACTTAACGAAGGGTGACGAAGCCCTGACAAAACAAGAACCCTGGACTTTCGTTGGCATTGTTTAACCTTTGCGCAGCTTCGTTCCTGCAGCTGGCGCTTCGTTCCTGCAGCTGGCGCTTCGTTCCTGCAGCTGGCGCTTCGTTCCTGCAGCTGGCGCTTCGTTCCTGCAGCTGGCGCTTCGTTCCTGCAGCTGGCGCTTCGTTCCTGCAGCTGGCGCTTCGTCAGGATTTTTAAACTTGAAAAATTTGAACGAAGGGCAACGAAAACCTCAATTCGTCTGTGTTTTGTTTTGCTGTCATTCTTGACATTTTTTTAATCGTTTGTTTAGTTTTTGTAACGTTATTGTTTAATCTGACTTCGTTGGAGCAACTGAATGTTTTCACACAGTGCAGAAGCCGGTTTCTGGGCGCTGAGGCTGCTGCTGCTTCATGTACCATTGGAAATTACAGGACAAACTCAGCCTGCTTGCTTGGATTTTTTATGTGTGGGGGGTCAGCTTCAATGGGCTCAGGCACCTTATATAGGCCAGAATTAATCTTTCGTGTGGATATAATTAATTATTTTGCCACAAGCAACTGTTGAATTTGAAACAACAAAAAAGTTGTGTAATTTCCGACGGTACTTGAATGCAGCAGTAGCAGCAGCAGCTGCTGCCTGCGCTTATTATTTTGTATTAAATATAACAATATGAGTGTAGGAATGACAATCCAGTCCTTCTGTACATGTGGCAACAGGCAGATGAATCAAAATGATGACAAAGAGCTGTTCTGGAAGACAGAATTCACATTGTGGATCAGTGATCAGCTGTTGGAAATAACTGCACATGAGTCAATGCGCGTGTTCACAGGCACTGATTAATTTACCGCTCTGATATACTCAATCATCTTTACACTTATATTTATTCCTTCTTTTGACAGTTTTCTGTTATAAATCAATATATATGGCTTAGGAACATAATACAGTGATAGTGACCACGGTTTTTTTTTTTTTTTTTTTTAAATTGGAGCAAGACGGAGTGCGCAGCATGTCATCAGACAGTGAGGATTCTGATGATGGAGATGATCCCTCTTTTGTTGTAGATGAGGAACCAGAAGAGGTGGTCCACCGACATGCACACAGATCTCCACAGCTTCTGTTTGCAGTTTCTCCAGGACTCAGGTGCTATGAGCGCCATCCCAGCACCGAGTTCTGGAACTCAGAGATGCAGACACACACTGCTCCAGCTGTGGCTCCAGGCGCGTTTCATTTAAAGCGTCAAGATCGTGAGCTTTCGGTTTTGTTAATTTCCTCTTTCGTCCCTTTTGCGCTCTTGCTTCACAGGCTGTTCGGTAATAAAGCTCTTTCATCCACCTTTTCTCAACTTATTGCGACTTTTTTACTTTTTCCTTTCGTTCAGGAATCGTCGTGTGCTGTGCGACTGGGCCATAACACCAGATTCACATTCAGCACCCCCAAATTAATCAAAATCAGTTGAAAAACTCCATCCAAGAACAATCGGGTTGGCAATTGCTGTTGTAGTACTTTGTATGAGGGACAGACCAGTAGATATTGGAAAAAAAATTGCAACAATATTTTCTGCCATATCACCCAGCCCTATGATTATATGAATATGATGTTGACAATCTCAATTTTCCCAGAGGTCGATACTGCTGATTGCATGTCGACAAAAGAATGTCACCAACATTTTCATTTGATGATCCAACGGCAGGGTTTTCAAACTTTGTTACAGCACCTAAGTCAAATGAACAGAGAATATATGTGTGTGCTCAAATACGTTAAGTGGGCGCATTTCAAAGGTGCATCCAACACGTTCCAAATATATAAATAAATGGATGAATAGATAAATAAAAATGAGTTGGAGATAAAAAGGCTGTTTGTTTTTTACCGGGTTGACGTGCCCTTCCTGACGTCACACATCATGCACTTGAACGCCTCAGCGCTGTTCCTGAACGTGCACACGCTGCAGTCCCAGTAGCCGTCGTCAGAGCAGGGTTTGGATTGCCGCTTTGGCCTTCACACAAAAATAAAAACACAGGCACGGCGGTACATTTTCAATGAGAACAGTGTCTTCAGACGCTCACTGTCATCACCAAAACAGAAAAGAATCGACTCAAACGGCATGTTTTCTGTTGAGAAGACAGCGAGGAAAAGGGAGCTTCCAGGTTGCCCACATTAAAGCAGCCGACCGCCATGAGCGCTTCGCTAAAGACCCACTGATTAAGCTTTCTGGGCTTTGCGAGCGAACGGGTCAAGTCTGAACTTAAAAACAGTGGCGACAGTTTTACCTTGTGGGACTCTTCTTGTCTCCCATTTTTAAGCAATTTCGCGTGAAATCGACCCACGTTACAGGTGGAGAGAAAAGGCAGCCTGCTGCTCAGCTGTCGTGGAAACTCCTTTCGAAGAACCTTCACGTGACAGAGTTTCAGCCAATCACTTTGAAGCAATCGCCATACGAAGCGGGGAGGGGGGGGGATACAAAATATGACTACCATAATATTATTATTATTATTGTAATAACTTCATGTAAATAGTGCTGTTGAAGTGTTCATACATCTGGATGTCATTTAATACTCTTTTTTTCTCCCCTTAAAAGGTGCAATTTTGTACTTTCTTGTGGCCACCAGGATACTGCAATTAGTAACACTCACTCATCTTCAACCGCTTACTCCAATTAAGGGTCACGGGGAACTGGAGCCTATCCCAGCAGTCGTAGGGCGTGAGGTGGGGTACACCCTAGATAACCCGACAACCGGCCGGCTATGAATAGGGCCGATACTGGCCTCCATTTTGGAGTGAGATTTCTTACTCCTAAACAATCAATAGGAGAGCAGCGCTCGCGCCACATCAACTAGCCCAACGACCGACTCTGAATTGGGCCAGATACTGGCCTTTCTCTCCTAGGCAGTGATTGGTTGGTGGCAGAGACGCTCATGTCAGCCTCACTTTGATGGGGTGCGAGCGCTGCTCTCCTATTGGTTGTTTAGAAGTGGGAAATCTCACTCCAAAATGGAGGCCAGTATGACCCAATTCATAGCCGGGCGGGTTGTCAGGCTGCACATCAACGTGAGGCTGATGCATGGGCTGACGTCAGCGTCTCTGCCTGCAACCAATCACAGGCTAGGAGAGAGAGGCCAGTATCTGGCCCAATTCAGGGCCAGTTGTCGGGCTAAGTGGCTGTGCAAGGAGAAGAGTGAGGAAAGCCACCAAGACACCCAGACAACCCAGAAGAAGTTATAGGCTTATGTGGCTGTAATTGGAGAAATTGTGCACAGTGCTAAGTTTTGCATTTTGTATCACCAGTTATCCATCTTCATGATGAAGTGGTATAGAGGAGGATTTTCTTAAAAAGAACACCTGAAAGTTTAGCTACAAATTGCCAGAAGGTATATCTGAGATGCAAACCTAAATTTGATCTGTTTTTGTGAAAGAATATCCTTCTCCGCTCTACATCAATATGAAGCTAAGAGTGATGATGCAAAATGCCAAATTTGGTAAGCTGTTAGCTTGCGCTTCTGACTTGGGAGGAGGGGCGCATTCAGGCTTTTTCCATCACACATGGAGCCACCCACACTCCACCCCTTTATGCATTAATGAGTTCATCGTAAATCCATGTGAGTGAGGCTGTCAACACAGAGATGCCCAAAAAAGGGGGTCATTTCGGTTGTTCTGGCTCTCTAGAAAATCAATGGGTGACATCAAGCAGGCTCTGTCCAGTATATATATATATATATATATATATATATATATATATATATATATATATATATATATATATATATATATTCCACTGTTAAAGGAGATTTTTTTAATGAAAGACGTGCGGACGGGTCCGCGCGTCGGCTACGCGACGCTCCGCCACAGGAAAAACACCTCTGTTGAAAGCCTTAAGGACAAGTTGGAACATGTCCTGCTGTTAAACAATTTCTCATATACTCACTCCACTGAAAGCCATCAAAAGCCGCCTGGATTTTACAAATGGTTATCAACACGGAGGTGTTTTTCCTGTGCCGCCGCACCGCGTCGGCTGCGTTCCGACGCGCGGACCCTTCCGCACGTCTTTCATTAAAAAAATCTCCTTTAACAGTGGAATATCCGGATAAAATGCTGAAACCGACTTCTTCTGAAACTTCTCTGTTCTCTCACGACGTCCTGGATCAATAGAGCCTGAAATGTGGAGGTTTTCAGCTTGAACAGGCTGACGACGGCGGCTGAGAGCGCTGAGCGACGTCTCGCACCGTGGGAAGTCCTTAAAGCGACAGAATCACCTCAAAATCTCTCATCAGCCGTTAAAATTTTCACTGAAAACCAGCTTAATTTTTCGAACCGTGTCCACTTCGATGTGTCTCACAGGTTTAGAAAAAATTTTGATCAAACAACGCGCCAGTCTCTCAGCAACTTCTCAGACAAAGGAATTCCGACGAGGGGCTGGACGACTCCTCCCACAAGGAGTGCACACAGGCGAATAACGTCACCGACAGGCGTGGAAAAACTCACGCATGCGCACGAGGGTTCAAGCATGTCTGACGTAAAAACATATGAATGAAATCCATATAGTTTTTGAAAAAAATAAAAGGACCGTTGCTTTATTGACAGACCTCGTATATATATACGAGGTCTATTAGAAAAGTATCCGACCTTATTATTTTTTTCAAAAACCATATGGATTTGAATCACGTGTGATTACATCAGACATGCTTGAACCCTCATGGGCATGCAAGAGTTTTTTCACGCCTGTCGGTTACGTCATTCGCCTGTGGGCAGTCTTTGAGTGAGGAGTGGCCCACCCTCTCATCGATTTTTTCATTGTTTAGGAATGGCTCAGAGACTGCTGCTTTGTTTGATCAAAATTTTTTCAAAACTGTAAGGCACAACTGAGTGGACACCAGTCGATAAATTCAGCTGGTTTTCGGTAAAAATTTTAACGGCTGATGAGAGATTTTGGTCTGGTAGTGTCGCCGTACGGACGGCCCACGGTGCCTGACGGCGATCTGCGCTTCGAGGCGGCAGCGTCTCGCCGTTTCAAGTTGAAAACTTCCACATTTCAGGCTCTGTTGACCCAGTAAGTCATCAGAGAACAGAGAACTTTCAGAAGAAGTCGGCATGAGGAGTTTATTCGGACATTCCATTCTTAACGGATATTTTGTAATGAAAGAACGTGCGGGCAGAGTCGCATGTCGGGCCGGACCCGACCGCGGGGGGTCGCGACAGGAAAAACACCTCCGTTGGAAACCTTAACGGGCAAGTTGGAACATGCCCAAGCTGTTAAACAATTTCTCAGTTACTCACTTGTTGAAAGCCATCAAAAGCCGCCTGAATTTTACAAATGGTTTTCAACACAGAGGTGTTTTTCCTGTCGCGGCGCACACAGATTCGTCAAGTCGTCACGGAAACGACTCGGCGAATTTGCGCACACGTCTTTCATTAAAAAATGTCCTTAAACAGTGGAATGTCCGCATAAAGTCCTCATGCCGGCCTCTTCTGAATCTTCTCTGTTCTCTCACGACGCCCTGGGTGAATTAAGCCTTAAATTAGGATATTTTCAGGTCGAAACAGGCCGACGACGGCGCCTGGAAGCGCTGCGCGACGTCCCGCTCCGTGGGAAGTCCTTACACCGATAGAAACACCCCATAATCTCTCATCAGCCGTTAAACTTTTCACCGAAAACCATCTTAATTTCTCGAATAGTGTCCACTCAGATATTCCTCGCAGGTCCAGAAAAAATTTTGATAAAGCAACGCGCGCCGTCTCGAGCAGCGTGTGAAACAAAGGAATTCAGCCGAGAGGGCGGGACCACATCTCACTCAAGGCCTGCCCACAGGGAAATGACGTCACTGACACGCGTGAAAAAACTCACGCATGCGCACGAGGGTTCAAGCATGATTGGTGTAATCGCACGTCATTCAAATCCATATAGTTAAAAAAAAATAAAAGTGTCGGTTTCTTATCTAATGAACCTCGTATATATAGATACACTCAACAAAAATATAAATGCAACACTTTTGGTTTTGCTCCCATTTTGTATGAGATGAACTCAAAGATCTAAAACTTTTTCCACATACACAATATCACCATTTCCCTCAAATATTGTTCACAAACCAGTCTAAATCTGTGATAGTGAGCACTTCTCCTTTGCTGAGATAATCCATCCCACCTCACAGGTGTGCCATATCAAGATGTTGATTAGACACCATGATTAGTGCACAGGTGTGCCTTAGACTGCCCACAATAAAAGGCCACTCTGAAAGGTGCAGTTTTATCACACAGCACAATGCCACAGATGTTGCAAGATTTGAGGGAGCGTGTAATTGGCATGCTGACAGCAGGAATGTCAACCAGAGCTGTTGCTTGTGTATTGAATGTTCATTTCTCTACCATAAGCCGTCTCCAAAGGCGTTTCAGAGAATTTGGCAGTACATCCAACCAGCCTCACAACCGCAGACCACGTGTAACCACACCAGCCCAGGACCTCCACATCCAGCATGTTCACCTCCAAGATCATCTGAGACCAGCCACTCGGACAGCTGCTGAAACAATCGGTTTGCATAACCAAAGAATTTCTGCACAAACTGTCAGAAACCGTCTCAGAGAAGCTCATCTGCATGCTCGTCGTCCTCATCGGGGTCTCGACCTGACTCCAGTTCGTCGTCATAACCGACTTGAGTGGGCAAATGCTCACATTCGCTGGTGTTTGGCACGTTGGAGAGGTGTTCTCTTCACGGATGAATCCCGGTTCACACTGTTCAGGGCAGATGGCAGACAGCGTGTGTGGCATCGTGTGGGTGAGCAGTTTTATGATGTCAATGTTGTGGATCGAGTGGCCCATGGTGGCGGTGGGGTTATGGTATGGGCGGGCGTCTGTTATGGACGAAGAACACAGGTGTATTTTATTGATGGCATTTTGAATGCACAGAGATACTGTGACGAGATCCTGAGGCCCATTGTTGTGCCATACATCCAAGAACATCACCTCATGTTGCAGCAGGATAATGCACGGCCCCATGTTGCAAGGATCTGTACACAATTCTTGGAAGCTGAATGTCCCAGTTCTTGCATGGCCGGCATACTCCCCGGACATGTCACCCATTGAGCATGTTTGGGATGCTCTGGACCGGCGTATACGACAGCGTGTACCAGTTCCTGCCAATATCCAGCAACTTCGCACAGCCATTGAAGAGGAGTGGACCAACATTCCACAGGCCACAATTGACAACCTGATCAACTCTATGCGAAGAAGATGTGTTGCACTGCATGAGGCAAATGGTGGTCACGCCAGATACTGACTTGTATCCCCCCCCCCAATAAAACAAAACTGCACCTTTCAGAGTGGCCTTTTATTGTGGACAGTCTAAGGCACACCTGTGCACTAATCATGGTGTCTAATCAGCATCTTGATATGGCACACCTGTGAGGTGGGATGGATTATCTCAGCAAAGGAGAAGTGCTCACTATCACAGATTTAGACTGGTTTGTGAACAATATTTGAGAGAAATGGTGATATTGTGTATGTGGAAAAAGTTTTAGATCTCTGAGTTCATCTCATACAAAGTGGGAGCAAAACCAAAAGTGTTGCGTTTATATTTTTGTTGAGAGTAGATAGATAGATAGATAGATAGATAGATAGATAGATAGATAGATAGATAGATAGATAGATAGATATAGCAGAGGTGGGACGAAGTCACCATCAAGTCACTCTCAAGTCATCATTCAGCAAGTCCCAAGTCAAGTCTCAAGTCATAATGATCACCAATTGTTTGCAAGCTGTCCACACCAAAGCAAATCGTGAGGAGATCTGCACAGTTCCCAAAACTATGATTTAATTAATAAACACTTAAAACCAAGCTAAGGAGGGCTTGTTCAGTTGTCTTTCGTCACACACTGAGTCACCCATGTTCCACCCCTTTATGCATTAATGAGTTCATCGTGAGTCATCTGCTGCAATTGTTGAGACACCCAGACACAAGTTTCATATCAGCTGTTCCAGTATCCAAACATTTCATACTACCTGTCGAAATGTCCCACCAAGGATTAGTGCACATATGCACAACACAAAAAATTCATTTTTTAGCGGTCATTATTAATTGTTTTCGACTTTATTAAATTAACATTAGTACTTAATTTTGAATAACTGAATTTTTCCAATTGTTTGTAGCTTTTTTGATTGATATTCTCTGTATTATCATACAGGGTGACCATATTTTGATTACTGAAAAACAAGACACAAAATGAGATACTCAAATGATAAATGGACTGCATTTACATTGCGTTTTTCCATTTGCGTTTTTTCATTTGCATCAGAAGCTCAAAGCTCTTTACAATGATGCCTCACATTCACCCATTCACACAGACACACTCACCTTGCAAGGCATTCACTACACATACCGAGCAACTAGGGGATTAAGGACCTTGCCCAAAGGCCCTTTGTGATTTTTTTGGTCTGGCTGGATTTTGAACTGAGGATTCTCTGGTCTGAAGCCCAACGCTTAACCACTAGACCATCATCTCCCCTTGATACTCAAAGTTACTCAAAGATGAAATACAATGAAAACCAGGACATTTTCATCACTTTCTAAAAAAAAAACAAAAAAAAAAAACAGGACAGCCAGGACAGGATGTGAAAACAGGACATGTCCTAATGTACTTGTGTTAGCTTTATGGAACCCGTGCATTTGGTGTCGCCAGTAAAGTTCTGTTTTGATTTTTCCTGCATTCCAGTTTTGCTGGTTTTAAATAATTTGAAACAGGAGATACTGGTTAATAGAAGTGGGCGATACCGGGAATTTTGGTCTTGATCCGATACCAAGTAAATACAGGCCCAGTATCGCCGATATCGATACCGATACTTTTTCATATTTAAGCTTCATAGATCCAAAGGATCCAAAAGACCTAGGATAGAATTTCGTCAAACATTGTACGTGACAACAAAATACTTTATTATCACAATCAACATTTTTGTTTAAAAAAAAAAATCACTCAACACAACTTAAAACAAAATCTCCTGAGGTGGCTGACAAACCACAATACAAGGGTGCGCTGCTCCGTGTTGTGTGACACAGCGCAGAGCTGCTCTTACAGACAGAGAGTAGGCTTTGGTGAATCTGCGTGCGCAGCAGTCAGTGCGTGCGGGAGAGAAAAAAGCTTGAGCATCGATCGTTTTACACAAGGATCGTTCAGTATCAATACCAGCGTTGGTATCGATATTATCGATAATAGGATTGATCCGCCCACCTCTACTGGTTAAGTGACCGAATTTATAACTACTGTAAGCCACTTGACACATGCGTCTATACGTAAATTCAGCATATTTTCCACAAAGTAGGATGGTTTGTCAGAACACTGGGTCTCAGTAAAAAAAACTAAAATAAATAGATAAATAAACCTATGGCTGACGTCGCGTAGGCTTTGTCCAGTATCTACAGTCCTGTAGAGTATGTGCAATCTATGTTCTGATCCATATTCCGGTGCAGAAGGCGCAGAAATGCCTCATGCATCAATCACAACCACTGTAAAACAATAAGAGCGAACCCCAATCCAGCAGGTGGCGATACAGCAGTAGGATGCTGTTTTGTAACCGCCATTCAGTAATGCAGAAGATGAAGCCCACTATCTGACCACTGTTTCGTTTTTAAGTTTTTTATTTTATTTTATTTTTTGCACGTGGAAAAAATATAGCTAAAAGTGTATGTAACTATACTTGGAGTTTGAGAAATATGTTAAACTTGCACCGGGGTTAGGAATATTAAACGCGCTTCTCGGTATGTGACTTTTGTTTTAATTCCTGCTGTGTTATGATGCTAGCTTGTGTGGCTAAAGGCTGCTAAACAACTTCATCCACTCGTGGAATCTTTTTGAGAGAGAGAAAAAAAAAAACACGCTCTAAAGTCTGTGTGCGGGACCATATTTGCTATGGTATACTAGTCCATCGCTAATGTTGATCAGGTACATAGGTAGTGGTGAAATGCGAGCATAAGGCATCGTCTGTGTGAGTTTTGATGATCAGCAGCTCAAATTTGACCCATTTAGTGATTAACAGTCAGCAGCATGTACTAATATGTATCTCCAACGGGAAGCGTACGGTTGAAGTTGTATGATCAGTATTTCTATCTGTGGAGATGTGCCAAAACAAAAGTAAGTGGTGGAACGAAATGTTGGCAGTAAAGTGTTTTTGGTGGTCAAGATTCATAGTGAAGTCGCCCCAGGTAAAGTTACCCCACTCTAGTAACACAATATTTCAGTTCTGACATATGATCATTTAATAAATTGTTTATACACACCAGTGGCATAATACACTGTTCTTACTCAAGTTTTCTGAGTGAGATGGTGTTTTAAGGTAGGGTAAATAAAATGATAAATGGACATGGCGCTTTTCCATCTTCATCAGAAGCTCAAAGTGCTTTACAATGATGGCTCGCATTCACCCATTCACACAAATACACTCACACACAGATAGAGTGCTGCCACTCAAGGCGCTTACAACACACTGGGAGCAACTGGGGATTAAGGACCTTGCCCAAGGGTCGTTAGTGATTTTCCGGTCTGGCTAGGTTTTGAACCGAGAATCCTATGGTCTGAAGCTCAACGCTTAACCACTAGACCAGACCTGGGCAAACTGCGGCCCGGGGGACACATGGGTCAGTGGGTCTGCCTAACAGTTTATTCTATTCATTTTGTTAGCCCTTTGAGTTTTGTCTTTTGAGATCTTTTTATGCCACAGACATATGTGTTTGTGTTGGTAAAGAACCAGGATTCATAATTTAGGTCAGGATCCCCAGGTAGTGGCATCTCAGTGGCAAAGGCCTTTGTTTATTCTTTGTTAAACTTATTTCAGCATAACTGCGTTAAACACAGGTTGATTGAGCAAACATACGTTTAGTAACGTAAGTTGTTGAACAACTAAAGTAAGTTCTTTCTGCTTCTCCCTTTTTCACTCTGGGTCTCCACAGCAGCGTCGATATGGATCTACATTTTGATTTTGTACAAGTTTTACTCCTGATGCCCTAACTCCACATTACTTTGAGAACTGGCGCACGTGGTCTTGAACTGGGAACCTGCTGTTTTGTAAGCAGCCACACTGATCGCTTGTTACCATGCTGCCCAGACTGTTTAAGAACTTTAAAAAAGAAAGAAACCTCAGTGGTACCACCATGGCAGACTGTGCAACATCATTGTGGCAGCTTGTGACACCTCACTGGCAATGGTATGAGGTTTTCAGACCACACATGACCATCTGTGACATCTAAGGCATCACAGGCTGCCACAGAATACCGCACTGAAGTCACATAGGCTGCTACAAGAGTGTCACTGAGGTGTCACTGGCTGCTCCAGGAGTACCATCTTGGTGACAGGCTGCCACATTCATGTGTCACAGTCTGCCATGGAAATGCCACTGAGGTGTTGCAGGCTGCTGCAGGACTGCCGCTACTTCACAGTACCACTGGAGGGATCCTGCTGTGTCTTATATTCTGACCACACACCATCTCTTACCTCATGAATGTATGCACTTTTTAAGTGCCCTTCTCTAAATTAGAAGAAAGTTTTTTTTTCTTAATGTTTTGTTAAAGGTTAATTGCTTATCTAAATAGTTATCCAGTTTCTTGTTTTTGTTTCATTGTGTTGAATAAAATCAGCACATATGTTTTGTTTATCATAGAAATTAATAGGTAGCGCCTACATACATAGGGGTCAGCTGTCAGAATTTATCAAATGGCCAGGAGTTGTACATATGCTGAGTGAGATAAATAATGCTGTGCACTTTTTTCCTGATAGGTTGTTGACATCTTACTGAATAATCTGAAGAATCTGGCTATTTGGGCACGTGAATCAATCACTTCATAAGTAAGTGTATCGTAAATGGTATTTGGAACAAAAACAACACAGTTTGCAGTTTTGTTTTAATAGTCTTTAAAATGTTGATTCCTGCCCTGGCTTCATTCTAGGAGATTATTATGATCTCAGTATTACAGTGCATCCAGAAAGTATTCACAGTGCTTCAACTTTTCTACATTTTATGTTACAGCCTTTTTCCAAAATGGATGAAATTCCCCTCAAAATGACAATGAGATTTATTTATTTATTTATTTAGATTTTTGCAAATTTATAAAAAAAAAAAAAACTAAGAAATCACATGAAAATTCAGTAAGCTGCATCTTCTATTATACATTCCAAATCTCAGGTGGAAAGTGTACATTAATATTCAAAGCTTTTGCCATGAAGCTCAAAATTGAACTCCCATGCATCCTGTTTCCATTGATCATCTTTGAGATGTTTCTACAGCTTAATTGGAGTCCACCTGGGGTAAATTCAGTTGATTGGACATGATTCGGAAAGGAACACACCTGTCTACATATAAGGTCCCACAGTTGACAGTGCATGTCAGAGCACAAACCAAGCATGAAGTCAAAGGAATTGCAAAAATTTGCAAAAAAAAAAAAAACTTTTCCCATGTTGTCATTATGGTGTGTTGTGAGTAGAATTTTGAGGGAAAATTAATTCATTCCATTTTGGCATAAGGCTGTAACATAAAATGTGCAAAAAGTGAAGCGCTGTAAATACTTTCTGGGTGCACCAAATATCTCATTGGACCAGTTACTTATGGCCTTTGAAAACAGAGGGACTGCTGCAGTTCCTTAATGCTGAATATAATATTTTGTTGACCACTTGAATGAAAGCTGACACTCTCAACTTCACATCTTTATTGTTTCTTGTCAGCTCCATTGTGATGGAGCTCAGAGGTAGCATTACAAAAATTGTGTCATTGTCAGATACTTAGGTACAGGTGTATGCAAACGTTTGGGCACCCCTGATAATTTTCATGATTTTCCTTTATAAATCATTGGTTGTCTGGATCAGAAATTTCAGTTAAATATATCATATAGCAGACATATACACTGATATTTGAGAAGTGAAATTAAGTTTCCAGTCTTCTAGTACAGAAAGTGTGCGATAATTATTTAAACAAAATTGGGCAGGTGCATAAATTTGGGCACCCTTGTCATTTTATTGATTTAAATACATTTAGCACTAATTATTGGAACACAAAATTGGTTTGGTAAGCTCATTGACCCTCGACGTCCTTACACAGGTGAATCCAATCATGAGAAAGGGTATTTAAGATGGCCATTTGCAAATGTTTCCCCTCTTTGTATCTCTTCTAATGAGTGGCAACACGGGAGCCTCTAAACAACTCTCAAAGACCTGAAAACATGGTTTATTGGAAGGATATAAAAAGCTGTCTCAGAGATTTCAGCTGTCAGTTTCAGACCGCAGGCACAGTACTAGTTAAGGCCTGAAGTGGCAGGCCAAGAAAAATCTCAGATAAGCTGAAGCGAAGGATGGTGAGAGCAGTCATAGTCAACCCACAGACTTGCTCCAAAGACCTAACATGATCTTGCTGCAGATAGTGTCTGTGTGCATCATTCAACTATACAGCGCACTTTGTACAAGGCAATGCTGTATGATGCTGTAATGCAGAGAAAGCCTTTTCTGCGTACATGCCACAAACAGAGTTGCTTGAGGTGTGCTAAAGCACATTTGGACAAACCAGCTTCGTTTTGGATTAAGGTGGTTTGGACTGATGAAACTAAAATTGAGTTATTTGGACATAACAAGGGGTGGTATACATGGCAGAAAAAGAACACAGCATTCCAAGAAAAAACACTTGCTATCTACAGTAAAATTTGGAGGTGGTTCCATCATGCTTTGGGGCTGTGTGGCCAGTGCAGGTACTGGGAATCTTGTTAAAGTTGAGGGTCACATGGATTCCAGTCAATATCAGCAGATTCTTGAGAACAGTGTTCAAGAATCAGTCACAAAGTGGAAGTTGCGCCAGGGCTAGATCTTTCAACAAGACAACGACCCTAAACACTACTCAAAATCTACTAAGGCATTCATGCAGAGGAATAAGTACAATGTTCTGGAATGGCCATCTCAGCCCCCAGACCTAAATATTATCGAAAGTCTGTGGTGTGATTTTAAGCGGGCTGTCCATGCTCAGAAACCAACAAACCTGAGATGTTTTGTAAAGACGAATGGTCCAAAATACCTTCAAGCAGAATCCAGACTCTCATTGGAAGCTATAGGAAGCATTTAGAGGCTGTTATTTCTGCAAAAGGAGGATCTACTAAATATTGATGTATTTTTTCTGTTGTGCTGTGGGATTATGATTGAACGCCTCTAAGTCAGAATCCTGCCTAAATGAATTGATAACGAAGCGCCGTGGATTTTCGGTTGGCTGCTGATAGCCCCGGGGGGTGCGGTGAGCAGAGCTGCTCGTGACTGGCCTGGGGCGCGGCCGGATATGCGGCCGCCCCTCTCCTCCCACGCAACTCATGTTTGTGGAGAACCTGGTGCTAAATCACTTGCAGATGACCTGATATGATACAATTAATGCATTAACTGCATCTACCCTGGTGTGTATATATATATATATATATATTAGTTTGCACTAAACGTTTTTTCTGTAATTATTTTATTTGTCACAACAGTTCCAGAGATCGCCACGGCTAGCCATCATATCTTCAGTATTCTGCTCCATCAAGACAAAAAAGATCCATCAAGTTTGTTAAATTGGACTGTTGTGAATGCTGATGTTATCATCAGCAGTCCACGATGGTGGCAGTGCTTTCACAGCGCCACCAGTGGCTATTGAGTGAAGTGCATTGGAGTGTCATCTCTTGGTACTCTGTTCTCTTTGATATTATGCTCAAACTAAAGTGGACAATGTTCATAATCATTGTTTGCTTTCATCTAAAGTATGCTGCAAGAAGGATAATGTGAAAAAAAGACGCATTTCACAGATTGAAGCCTCTGATTTGTGTCATTTCCAGTTCATATAAAATGGTTATACTGAGGTATTTATGTTTCTTATATCTTGTGCATAATGTCAAAGTACTGACAAAGACAATTTGCAGTGGCATATCGACGAGGTCAGAGACCAATTCGAGATGTGTATGAAGAACACTTTAGAGCAACGGACAGTAGAAAGGTAAGATTGCAAACACTGCTTGGTCAACGTTAGCATCATTGGGTACCTTACTGTAAAACTGTTCTGGTATCATGATTGTGATAGTGCTTCTCGTAGTATTGTGTTATGACCAGCTCCTCTTAACTGTGGTAAATATTTGTGGTAGTTTTCAGTCATTGCTTTTGTTCAATATGCAAGACACGTTACAGTATTTATATGTCTATCTTTTGAGTTATATAATTGGCATTTTTGGTCAAGCAAAAATTCATGTTTTTAATGATACTTTCGTCCTAGTTTGTGTTTTAACTAAAAATTTTCTAATTCAGTTTTCTCCAACTACACATACCCCATTTTGTCAAACACTTTGTGTCTGAAGTCAAGTGGGGGACTGCATATCCACAATATTGGATTTTTCCAAGCAGGGGATTGTGGTAAATGTGTGCAGACACGTTCATGAAGTAAACAAAAGGCTTGGAATACCAGGCGTTACTTGTTGTGTCCCTGGATGCTTCAATAACCATCTCAGAGATAAACATGTGAACATGTTTTTCCTAAGAATGCAACACTTAGAGACAAGTGGATTCACAGTGTTGGAAGGTCTCAACCCACAGTCTGTAGCAACCAGAAAACTTGCATGGTAGACACACCAATGGTTTTTCCACTCAAACCACCAATACAGTGGTTCTGTCCACAACTTGTGACAAAATTCACAGTCGCCATTTGAAGCATAACTTAGTAAATCCCTCCCAAAGTACACCTCCCTTCGCCCAGAGCAACTTTCTCCTGCCGCGTTTTAGTGCAGAAACAGCTTTCTTTCTTTCTTTCTGATCTGAATGATCTCAAACAACAGCTTTTTCCCCCATGGAAAAGGCCCAATTTTAAGCATTTTATGAACATTTGATATAAAACCTCTAAAATGTGCAATTTATCCCATAACTCAAGGTAATAACTCCAAGAAGCAAGTTAATTGGAACTCACCTCTCTATCACATCCTTTTTCTTGTCTTTTAAACTTTAAAATTCTGCATTATAACTACCTTTTTAGTTCCACTACTGTTGGTGCCTCAAATGGTGAGTTAATAACAGCTCCATGTACATCTTCTGGGTCCAAAGTTGGCTTAAAAGTACTGCATCCCTCTTTGTTTACTTCCATAGACTCCGGCTGTAGGCATACAGTCTGTCCTATGATGCATTGATTGAGGCCTACTTCCGGAGCAAATATTTGCACAAAAACAATAAAGTTTAGCAGTTTTAACATTAAATATCTTGTCTTTCTGGTGTATTCAATTGACGCTGTCATGACGTTGCACAACGCAACTCGAAGCAGGCCCAGTGTAAAAGGGGCTTAAGCATGAGCTCTCACCTCCGCTGTCAGCATGGGGGAGCATGAATCTTTGTCCAGAATATGTATGAGTAGCGGCTCTCACAAATTATTTCACAGGGTGCTGTTGTACTGTGATCATGGTTTGATTCCCACCTGTGGCCTTTCTGTGTGGAGTTTCAGTGTTCTCCTTGTGTTTGTATGGGTTTCCTCCCACATTTAAAGACACGCAGGTTAGGTGAATTGGAAACTTTATAATTGTCCGGGTCTCCCTTGCAAAAAAGGTCTCGATCTCAATGGGACTAACCTGGTTAAATAAAGGTTAAAAAAAAAAAAAAAAAATTACGAGTAAAGCTGTGAAAAAAATGTGCGCCCAATGTGTACAGGATAACAGCTGACGGTGCCAATGTTACCTATTAAATTTTGTCTTATTGTTCTGATTGTCACATCTGGGACAGGTGTAAAGGACTTGCCCTTTCTTTGGGCAAGTTACAGGCATTTGTTGCAGTGTTATCCATAGATTCAGTCGTGTTCATTTATTTGCATGGAGGATTCATGCCCGCATTAAAAGGCTCTCCTCCCCACGGCGTCCTACATAAGTGATTTGTGGAGAACTCAGAGCGCATGTGTCAAACAATGTAACAATGTAAAATAAATAAATAAATAAATATTGAATCTTCCTACTTGAAATTTCAGCACATGACATTTCACACATTACTTTAAGAGGTCTGGCCCTCCAAACACTGCTTCCTGTTGTGCTCAGAGGCGCTTTCAAGCTCATCCACATTAATAGTATGCGTGTGGATGAAAGAAGTTAGAAATTGTTTCAAAAGAATCACAGACTGACTAAGTCTGTTTCAAATTTCAGCCAGGGTAAGCCATTGGTTACAATTTGTTGAGCTGGCACGGAGTGACCCATTATTGAACTTAAATCACAGTATTTCTTGAATCTTGACACACTTCCAAAAATGCTGAGCCACTATCCACACACATTGTAATCAATGTCATGAGAGAGAGAGAGTATGGCACGGTGGGTTAGTGGTTAGCACTGATGCCTCACAGCATCCACTGCTCCGAAAGGTTGGATTGTGTTTAAGTGTAATTAGGATGGGTGAAATGGAGAGGACAAATTTTGTTGTATGTACAGTATGTGCAATGACAGTAAAGGCCCTTCTTCTTTCCCTCAAAATGTAAAGCTTGACTAACCTTTCTGTTGAAATTTACAGGTTGAAGTGTAACGTGTTTGTCTTAATGCTTACCTTTGTTTAATGCTTACTGTGATGTTTATTTAATGCTTTATCATTTTAGGTGACAGTCGGAAGAACTGTCAGTATTTATGAAAAGAGGAGCAACACATGGTCAGATGACTATGACACCGGCTATCATGGCAACCAATGGCGTGATTATTCTCAGTACATGGATGCAAGAGAATATAGTGGAGAACGTGAATACTCATTTGACGATCATCACTTACTTGACGAAAACCCAGGCTTTGTCAATTTTCATCGGAAATCGCCACCCTCACGAAACGTAAGACAGATTTGGAATTGATTGTTTTTCATTACATTTTGTGTGTGTGTGTTTTAATGACTGCTGTTATAGCAAATCTGAGCTCTGTGTGGTGGCATAAATCTGAAAGGTATATTGCAATTCAGACTAAAATTTAATTGATATACACAATTTAATAGAAATATTAAAACAATGGGGTTGTTTTAATATTTGGATCGCAAATTGTAGGAACTGGAATACTGCATTTATGGCTGCCATGACAAACTTACATGACCAAGGGTATGACCAAGAGTCAATTAAATTGTCAGCCATATATTTCATATCAGACTCAGGCGACTATTGATTCATCACTACAGAATAGAGCAGAAGTGCGTACTCCCCTGTATAATGTCACTTAAATGTTCAATGATGTCACCTCTCAATAATTGTGTTTGGTCTTAGTTGATCAGTATTTCCTCTTATGAACCATCAAAAACTTTCAAAAGACTATTTTGAACATACAGACCCCACAGTTGAAACTCATTGCAACAAAAGTCAGTACACTTTTGCATACATTCATTATTACACATCAAATCACTTTTACAGCCAGTTTGTTTGTTTTTGTTTCCTGAATATCTCTTGGAGTTAATATAAGTTCATCTATATCAGGAAGAGGCACTCAGCGGGTGCAACACCCACACCTTACATGTTTAATTACAAATTCTTTGTGATTCAGTGATAACATAATGTAGGAATAATGTGCTTGTGTGTAGACATGACGTTTTGTTAATTCAGTCCAGTTATCCTTGACTAACTCACAAACCTGGCATGTTTTATCCATGCAGACTCCAAACAGTTTGCATTAAATACATATAACCTTGAATTTTGCTTTTCAAGGTCACAGTGGTGAGACCATATATAATGGTGTTATCGTCGTGTCAGTCCCTCTGTAGCGAGGAAGATTGCTTCTTGATCGATTCTCGGACAGGGTGGTGGACACGGGGAAGACTGAACAGGCCCAGTATTGACACACACTCTTTCTGACAGACACTGCATATGGTTGTTTGGCCACATTTTTACGAAGACTTCGACTCCCGATTGGATCATTGATTGCCAGCTGGTTTGGTCGCTTGCTTGTTGTTCCCAGGCCTTCCAGTCAGTGGAACAGCTCTTAAGATTGTGCTTCAGGAGGTCCTTATAGGGTTGCGTCTGTCCTTCTCTGGACTGTTATCCTTCACTCAACTGGGAATACAATATCTGCTTGGGAAGTCGGCTGTGATCCATCCTAACGACGTGACCCATCCACCGAAGCTGTTTCTTGATGACACACACAATGCTCTGGAGCTTGGCTTTAGCCAGGATAATGATGTTGGTACGGTAGTCTTCCAACCTGATACAGATGATACTCATCAGGCAGCATTGGTTGAATTACTTGAGGGTCTTCAGGTGGCAGTGGGGGGTGGTCAAGATCTCAGATCTGTACAGTACGGTTGGCTTGACAAAAGCTTTGTAGATATGGACTTTCATTTCATGTTAAAGGTCTCTGTTGTTGAAAACATGGGTGCAAAGCCGGCTGAAGGCAGTTTCTGCACACTTGAGTTGGTGTTGGATTTTGCCACCAATGTCTGCGTTTGATGACACATGGCTGCTCAGGTATGGAAAGTCGGTCATGTTCTCCAGGATCTCTCTGTGCAGTTTCACAGCAGGAAGCTTTGGATTGACCATGTTGGGTGGGGGCTGATACAGGATCTGTGTCTTCTTCAGGTTAATGTGAACGACTAGCTTTTTGTATGTTTCATCAATGGTTTCAAGGATTTTCTGAAAACCTTCCGTACAGGATTGCACACTGATGTCTTCGGGATACTGGAAGTCCAGAAATGAAATGGTGGTGATTTTCTTCTTGACTCAAGTCGGCTCAGTTTGAAGAACTTTCCATCTGTTCTGTACATGATGTCAATTAATGGTGGCACCTTGTCCTTGATCAAGTGGAGGATTGTTGAACATTTGAAGGCTTGAATTTTCATGCTATTCATCAGAACCTTGGTGGACATGTCATCATGGAGAAGCCACGGGATCTTGTTAAATTTCTTTGGACAGCCCATTGTGTTCAGGATCGTCCACAGAAGTGGGTGTGACAAGGTGTTGAACGCTTTTGTCACTTTAATGAAGGGGAGGTACAGTGGTTGCTGTTGCACTCTACACTTTTCTTCCAGTTGGCAGACCATGAAGATCATGTCTGTTGTCTCTTGATGATCAGAAGACACGGTTTCAGGAAGGATGGTTTCTGTTCTTGATTTCAGATGGTTGTTGGTAGTCCATTGCCAGTCCTGCAGTAGACAGTAAAGAGATTCTGTGATAGTTTCCACGGTCAGACTTGTCTCTTTTCTGCTTGTAGATGATGACAACCTTTTAGGTCTGCTGGTATTTTTCCTTAAAAGAAAATACCAGCAGTTGGTGAGTTGAGTTGGTGAAGTTGGTGTTGAAGAAAGGGACCTCCTTCTTTAAAGACCTCAACAGGAATCGTATCTTCCCCGAGTGCTTTGATGCTGAGACCCTGATTGTTGCATTTGTCTCTTCTAGACTGGACTACTGCATTGTTCTGTTTTATTTTTTACCGCAGTCCGGCATTAGGAGTCTCCAATTGGTTCAAAATCTGCTGCCAGGCTTTTGACACAATGCAGAAAGTTTGACCACATTGCAACCATTTTGGCATCTCTTCACTGGCTTCCTGTCCCTGTGAGATCAGATTTTAAGGTTCTGCTACTAGCCTATAAAATTGTTCATGGACTGGCACTTCCCTGCTTAGCTGACCTAATTAAACCCTACGTACTGGCGTGGGCTCTGCGTTCTCAGGGTGCAGGAGTAATTTGTGTCCCTAGGATGAATAAAAAGTCTGCAGGTCACAGAGCTTTCTCTTATCGTGCCCCTGTTCTGTGGAATGATCTCCCTGTGTCAATAAAACAGTCAGATTCTGTAGAGACGTTCAAGTCCAGACTTAAGACGGTCTTATTTTCCATTTCGTGTGGCTAGCATACTGGCATAGTATGTTACTATGCTTTTTACTCTTAAATTCATTTCATTAGGAAACAGAGCGTTTTAAAAGGACAGGGTCCTTTATAGCAAAACCAACGTTATGGATTTGTCATTTCACTTTGATCTTAACACAAAACACTTGGACCTTTGTTCTCCTGCAAAGATACTGGTATCGTCGAACACCACTGCCATTTGACCTTATATGCCATATGCCATAAGCACCATATGCCTTATATGCTTATATGCCATAAGTGCCTCCCAGGCGTCTTTCAGTCTCAGAGGCCGCAGACCCAGAGATGTGATAAATGAATGTCTCTGCATGTTCCACACTGTAACCACATACAGATACACTTAGGATGGCTGAGTAAAGCCTTGATGTTAGCCCTGATCCAGGACATTGACAAACCCAGACACTGAATCCTTACTTAACTTCTCAAATGCTGCAATCAGGGTATTCATTGGTTCCACAAAGGTCACAGCATCATCTACAAAGGTAAGGTCAGCAAACCTTCACTTGCAAAAAAGCAAAACAAAAACACCTAAGTTGTTGGTTTCCACAACACTGCCCAACTCCCAGTCCATGCAAGCATTGAACAGTTTTGGAGCCAGAACACATCCCTGACGAATCTCAGTCTGGGAAAAACTTTTTTGAGTCTCTGCCTCCGCTCCATACAGCACTCACAGTATCTGAGTACAGGCTAGCTGTGATGTCCACCAACTTGTTGGGGGTTCTAAAGAATTCTCAGCATGTCCCAGAGAGGAACACGATCAACTGAATAAAATACTTTGTGAAAATCAACATAGGTTGTAAAAAAGCAGTGCTGATATTCATGCTTGTGATCTATGAGTACTTACATAGCTAGAATGTGATCAGTGTTTGACTTTTTGGATGTGAAAACCAGACTGCCAGTAGGTTAACAGGAAATAGCTAAGTACTGCACTCAGTGCTTTAGAACCTGTATGGGACTTAGGTCTTGGGCTTCTTCAAGAGATATTCAGCTCAGTGGAAGAAGAACTGGCCTACCAATATGTAGGCCTGGGTTTGAATCCCACTTGTTCTACTTATCTGTCCTTGGTCAAGACACTTAATTGGCAACAAATGTGTACTGCCTTGGCTGGGGAAGTAACCTGTGATGTATTGGCATCATGTCCAGAGGAGTTACAGCCACTTGTCTGCTTCATACCATTGAAACCGGATAGAAGCAGTGGTTTGATGGCCCCAGTGCTTATAAGGACTTAATACTTACTACTGTGGCATGTATTAGAACAGTAATTTTACAGTAATTTGAGTATGCAATTACTCATTAATTATTTTGTTAATCAATTAATTGTAGTGGGTCTTTTTTGTTTAAATGTCCATATTCTCAATGTTACTAAGTCCTGTTTGCTTTATTAGTTTCTTCTCCTCTCTGGGGGTAGACTGAATATCTTTTGGTTATGCACATAACAAGACATTGGATGATGTCATCTTGGATTTTGGAAACAATGGTCAACAATTTTTATCTTTTTCTGACATTTTATGGACCAAACAACTAATGCATTAATTGAAAAAATAAGCTCCAGATTAAACAGTAAGCAAAGTCATTGTCAGTTACCCCCATAATATTGACTTTTGTTGCATTGAGTTTCTACCTTGGGGTTTATTTTTTCAGTATAATCTGATTGTTCACGAGGAAACCCTCAACTTGTCAACAGCATTTACTGTAACCATAATATGAAAATGCAACATGAAGTGTACCACAAAATTTGAAACTTTTATTGTTCTAATTATAATTCTCTTTCCAGGATGGCTTTTACTCCGGTTATAGTTTGACACAAGATGATTTACGGCATCAAATAGATGCAAGGTATTGATTCTTCTATTTCACATGTTCTTTCACATATTTGTTTGTGAACTTATTATATTTTTGTATTTTCTTTGAGACATAAATTGTCCTCTAGGTGGAGGCAGAGTTCTGTCTTTTGACTGCTAGGTAATGTTGGCTCTGTTGATCCTTAAAGGTCCATTTCTCAAATGACTTTCTTTGTAATATATCTCAGGGAAGTCTAGACGACCACAGTTCATAAAGTTATTTTAGATTAAATTTCTTCTCTAAAACTTTATTCTTATGTTTTGAGTGACGGCTAACCAGACTCCAGTCACTGAGTCATAGTAGTGACTTGGCAGTAACTCCATCCCCAAAAACCACAACAGTTGAAAAAGTACGGAAAATAATAAGGAAAAAATGTTTTACAAAATCCATTCACATTGTTACATATTGTGAACGCCTCAAAAACACATTTATGAAAATATATCAAAACAACATTTTTAGATGTGTAACAATGTGATGTGATCAAAATCAAATCAATTTTATTTATATAGCGCCAAATCACAACAAACAGTCGCCCCAAGGCGCTTTATATTGTAAGGCAAAACCCATACAATAATTACAGAAAAACCCCAACGGTCAAAACGACCCCCTATGAGCAAACACTTGGCGACAGTGGGAAGGAAAACTCCCTTTTAACAGGAGGAAACCTCCAGCAGAACCAGGCTCAGGGAGGGGCAGTCTTCTGCTGGGACTGGTTGGGGCTGAGGGGAGAGAATCAGGAAAAAGACATGCTGTGGAAGAGAGCAGAGATCAATCACCAATGATTAAAAGCAGAGTGGTGCATACAGAGCAAAAAGAGGTGAATAAAAAGAAACACTGGGTGCATCATGGGAAACCCCCCAGCAGTCTAAGTCTATAGCAGCATAACTAAGGGATGGTTCAGAGTCACCTGGTCACCTGAATTTACTGCTGTGGTCAGGTGATGGAGCTTAAACTACACTCTTCAAGTGCACCTTGCAGTGCACTGGGACCCACGGTAGTATCGCATCAGCTCACACACCAACTTCAGAAGCCCCGCACTGCCCTTGAGGGCTCTGATGTGTTACAAAGGTGCAGGGACATCCCCCTCTAAGTCAACAAGGGATATAGCTACTAGAAAACAAACCAAGATAAGCTAGAGAGATGTCATTTCAGAGACTGCCCAAGCTCTTAATTGCCCTGTTGATCTTACATGCCCTCAGAAGGATCCTAGGTTGCAGTCTTTCCCAGTTGTCATCATATATTTCCCTGCAGTCACTGGGATGTCCCTGCAGTCTGTCCAAAGATGAGGTATAATCTTTAAATACACCTTGCAGTTCAGTGGGACCAAGAGTAGTATCACCTCAGCTCACGCACAAACTTCAGCAGTCCTCCACTGCCCTTGGGGGCCCAGATGTGTTACAAGGTTGATTACATTAGACCTCAAGACATGCCGGTGACTGTTGGCACACAGGGAACCCAGATAAAGCTTCTTGTTGACTTTTCAGCTAACCTGGTTGTTGAGGGTCACCTCAGTGGACCCAGTACAGATCTGCATTGGGATGTGACACATTTTACACCGGATGCACCTTCCTGACACAACTCCAACTCAACATGGAGAAACACACACACAGCCTCTGGCCTGCCCTCGCAGGTTCCCACCAAAGTACTAATTAGGACCCACTACACTTCACTACTCAGATCTGATGGGATCAGATGTACACAGAGCAGACTGGCTGCAGGAAACCTAAATGCTTTCTTTTAATCATAGAAGTAGAGGGACTGGAATGCTAACTCAGGATCTCGTTCCATTAAGTTCTGTTTGTGAGCTTGCGACCCCGAGATTTCAGCCACTCAGCCGTGAGAGTTGGAGTAATTCACTTCCGGTCGTCTGCCAGCAATAACACCAGATGCACTGGTAAAGGACACTTTCTGCGTGTTTTCGTGCCTTTTCTGCTGTGGCTTCAACAAGTTATCCCCCCGAAGTATGTTCAGAGTGTAGCTTTAATGAAGTTCTTGTTGATTTTAAATCGTATTCAGGATAAAACTTGCTAATATTATTGATAAGAGCATGCAGACTGTCAGCAAATGTGGCGGAAAATCATGGTCAGTAATCATTAATTATTCATAAAACGTGTATAAAATACAATAAAAATACATATCATTCGTCATTTAAAAAGCATCATAGTAAAACTCATAAATATAACCATATAAATCAATCATCAAACACCATAATGAAATCGTCGATCAATAAAAATCAAACACCATAAAATAATCACAGTATTCCTTTGAAGTAATAACACTTGGAGCATTTACTACATGATGAGGGAGGCTGTTCTACAAAGTTACCACTAAATATAAAATCATTTCTTGAGTCATATCTGCATATTTGCACCTCAAAAATGTGAGAATGACCTCTCAAACATAAATAAACTCTATTTTGGGAAAGAAAAATTACGGCATCAATCTTGGAGATCCTGATATTGTTCCAGAAGAACCACGTTCTTTTGCTGAACAACAAAACTCATTGTTAAGAACAATTCACATTTTATTTTCAGTCATAAATTATTATACAAATAATGAACTGTTTATGAGTTCAATAGTACTAACAAACCATTCAACGAGGCGAATTAAATATTCATTCCATTGAAAGAATGTAAAAACATTCATTGTTTGTTTTACATAACGGCTAAAATAGATCCTTGTCATTTGACATTTTATTAATTTATAAACAACAGAAAAGGGACTTACATTTTGGTGTTCCACTGCTGCTAAAGTCCAAATTGTGATGTGTAATCCAGTGATGCTGTGCACTGATTTCAGACTTCCATTAAAAAAGAAAAGACTTTGTGTAGTTCCTCAGTCCAGCCAAAAATCACATCAGCTTTTCATCTGAACAGCTCTTCATGCATCCAGACACCTTACAGTGGAGTGCATTTTGTGTGTGTGTTACAAGAATTAGCAGCGTCAGTTAGCTCAATCAAATCGTTGTCATTGTGTAATATCAAAAAAAGACTGTACATCCTCAGTGCAGCAAAAAAAAAAAAAAAAATCACGTCAGAAATTAGTCCAGCTATTCATTCTTTCTTCCTGCTAACAGCCTCCAGACAGCGCAGTGGATTTGTTTTATGTGTGTTACAAGAATTAGCAGCGTCAGTTAGCTCAATCAAATCATGTCTCGATAGAGTCGTTGCCCCCCCCCCACACGCCCACGCGTACACACACACACACACACACACACACACACACATGCAACCTGGTCGGCACTTGTGCGCGCGTGTACTACCAAAAAATGTGGCATACAAAGCACCAATCAAATGACAAGGATCCACTCAGCCATTATATCAGGTATCACACAGTCAATACGATGAAATATGCATCATTTATTTCAGTCCACACAAATCAAAGAAAATGATGAATAAAAGGTTGTGAATAAAATAAAATTTAATTTAATTTAATTTGGAACACCATCCCAGTGACTGTACGCGAACTGCCATCACTCAGCTCTTTCTCTGAGCAATTGAAATCATGGCTACTGGATAATGAAGTCTGCACTCACAACTGAACTTATATGAACAAAACTGAGCATTTTTGCACACAAGCTGGGTATATGTAATCATATTTATTTTAGATCTAAATGAACTAAACTGAGCCTTTTTACACACAGGCCGGGCACTTTGCAATTATATCAATGTTAATTCTAAACAAAGCTTTTTGCACATAAGCCGGGGACCTGCAATTGTATTTATACCTGCACCTTGTAAATAGTGTGTAAATACTGTGGTTTTGAATGAATGATAGTGAGGATGTGTTTAACCAATTTGAATGAAATGAGAGTGAGGACTTGTCCTAACCTTTTTAATACTATTTGTCCATCTGTGTGTGTGGGTTTGGAGTGTGTTGTTGGGTGTTTGTGCCTGGAGTGTAAGAGAGAGAGATGGGGTGACTATGGATGTCTTGTCCCATGTTTTATGTCGGGCCATGTGCCCATATGGGGACAATTAGCTTAGGCTATAATCCTGTGTGTTATGGATGTGTCTCTGTACATTGTCTTTTTTAACATGCGCTGTCCCTTGATAAATAAATCGAAAGAAAGAAAGAAAATATGAGGCATCATGAAGGACCTGACACCTGCCTTCATTTTTTTATCAAGCTGCCAAAACTGTGGAAAAATCACCAGCAAGCCCACCGGGTTTGTATACTACATGTATACTACATTTAAACTGACGCCAAAGCTTTATAGTTTCGGAACTGTACACATTGCTAGTTCTTGCATCATGAAGAGGTCCAGGATATCTGGGGTCAACTGCGAAGCCTCACAGGCGGCATTCTACCAGACGGCGGCTGACAGGATGATGCAGATGACCAGAGACCACCAGCTGACTCTTGGATGCTGAGTCAAGCAGTTCTCAGTCTGGCAATGTGGACAGCCTTGTTCCCTCAGATAAAATAGTATTTAGAGATTGATTGAGTTAATTTTGTAAAATCAATATAAACACAGAAAGGTGAATATATCCAAGATACACAGATGACACAATAAAACAAACGCTTATTTCCATTGTGGTCCATGAAAATTCAGTAAGATATATCTTATATATTATATTCCAATTCTAAGGTGGAACTATGCTAGTATACTAAGGTATATCTAAATATCTAAAAAGGAAGAGTAAAATAGAAGAGTAGAAAAGAGTAGAGCCACTTAGGTGCTTGGTCTTGAGAACCAGGGATGGTAGGTTGAAAAGCTTTTTTGTGAGGCTAAAACTTGACAACACTGAGGAGCTCGATTAAACATGTAAAGATTACAAATACATTATAATCTCATCAATTAATGTAAGTAGCAATAAGTGTGTAGTTTATATATATAATTTACACTGGGATACCAATAAAATAAAATCAGTATAAATTGAACAGAGAACAATAAGATCTTAATAAATTAAAATAAATAGCAACTGTATCCCTGTAGAAGTGTAGACAACAAATTTAGCACCACGTTTTGGACAAGAAAATAATGGACTAGAAGATAAGCTCGTCTTTTGGACCAGAAATCACATTAAAAATAAAAATAAATAAAAAGCTGGTGTGATCCTCTTCCCTTAGCTGACTGAATAAACTTAACTTTAACTCTTTTAAAACTTGCCTTGTTACTAATCGACTGCATGATCTATGTTTTATATAAGATATATTTTATCTGAATAGTTCCCTTTTCAACCTAAGCTGTTTGCAAACCTTCTCAGCAATAACAGTTTGGCAATAACAGTTCCGACACATTTTATTTTGAGAGCAGCGTGACTTTGTGAGTGATAATCGGGGCAGCTACAAAATGTAAGGCTCGATAAATTATTCAGATTAATTGATCAAAACCTTTAACCTTATTTTGTGACATTTGCTATCGTCAATTCCCATCAGAAATTGGAGTTTACGATACCTGTCAATGAAGCGCTGGCTGCAGAGCAAAACACCAGAAGTGAAGAACCCAATCTCCTCTTGCGCATGCGCGGCACAGCCTCAGCCCCATCCCTCTACTTCTATGCTTTTAATCTAGTGCTATGCTAACGGCTTTAAATGATTTACAATCTGGTATTTTTCTGTGCTGCACTTTCTGGTACTATGTGTAGTACTGTAGCAATATTAGTCTTGATCTAGAGGCAGAAAATAGCAGCTTTGGCGGTAATGAAACTGTAAAACCCTCATGATATAGTCCACTGTTTTCCAAGCAGTGTGTGCTGCACAGCCGGCAGGAGTGAACTGGTTTTAAATAGCGACAACACGCGACTGTGTGCACACATTAAAAAGCGAACACGCAGCTACAAGCAGATCTTCGCACACGGAAAAAGGCTCAGTATGCGTGCATTTCGGGCGTATTTAAATGAAACACAATGCCGCAATACGCAGCTCTACGAATATTCCAATGTGAAAGGGGCTTACCCAACACCCAGACCACTGAACACTGAACGGTTAGAATGGATTTTGTAAAATACTCCCATTTTGTTTTCATGTTTTTTCTTTAGAGCATTTTCCTTACTTCACCATCATTTGCAGTTTTACAATTGTGTGTAGTTTTACTAACTATATTTCAAAAAGTATAATGTGTTTGTTAAAGATCAATGGTGTAGTCCTGAACAGAGCAATTTGATTCAGCATGTTTCTGTCAGCAGGCATGCATGGTGTGGGTTCAACATACCACCACTTTATAGGCTAAAGTCACCTTTTCCAGAAGTCACACCAGGCTACAGAATGGACAAAGGTTGCTAGTGTCTACTCAGTGAAACACCCCTACCCCCATCCTAGGAGGAAAAACAGCTGGATCTCTCTCCTTCTTAGGTCAAAAATCCACAAATACTGTACTTCAGAAATCAGTAGTGCTTGCTCTGTGTTCTAGTGCATTCATATAAGCACTGCATCTCTAAAACATTTTAATCTCACATTTTTGTGAGCTGTGGTGTGGTAGGATTGTCACATTACAGCAAAACGTCCTAGGATTAAGTCCAACCTGGGGTCTGATGCACAAACTGTATGCACCAAAAACACATACACATCTTCACATATGAAAAGTGATATTCATAAAGATCAACAAGATACATCAACCAGATACAGTTTTATTATTGCTTAAGTGTTTTGGTTACCAAATTTTTATTAAAATTTTTGATAGAAAGAATGGTACAATATAATAATAATAATAATAATAATAATAATAATAATAATAATGGTATAATAGTGGTCAGATGTACAACAAAATCTGGATAAAATGAACATTTCTCATTTTGTGGCTTGATTTACCAGATCTTTGCATTGACCTGTTGATTTTCCTGACAGTCACTTCATTATGCATTCCTTTTATGTATGCAGTTTTTCCATCAACTATCTTTCCATTCCTGAGAAATCTAAGGGTTATTCTATATCATGTGTTTTTTTTGTTCCTGAATGAAGTACTTAACTGTTTCCCAGCTGTGTTAATTGAGATGAAAGTCTGCACGGATGGTATTTCGGTGTTGGGTAAATAGTAAGCTGAGCCTTGGTTACTTCAAACAGATCACGAGTCATAAACGTTTAATGCCTTGTTAGACCTGCTCTTTGTGATGTGGCTCGAGTTCAGGCAGAGGTCATAACAACCAGGTGCCACTGCGTCATTTATAGCTCTTGAACTAAATGTTGTTATTTGGACATAAGCTTTCAGAAAATTATTAAGCAAACGGGAGCAAGATCAATAATGTTTCAGTGTTTGTGTGAGGGTCCAAGACATTTTAGGTAAATATTCATAAATCTGGAAATCCTTCTTTATATTACCCGTTAGAAAAGGGATTATGACTTTCCTTTCTGACTTCAGTTTCTCATTTAGCTGATTTCATGGTCCTGCTATACAGTATCATACAAAAGTGTGGGAACACAGCCGTTTAAATATTTTATGCAAAGATTTTTGGCTTCCCTGTATTGACATTTCCAAAAGTGTGCCACTATAAATCACAATGTAAACAAATCTCTACAGCATGATATAAATTAAGTAAAAATGCAAGCGTCAAATTAATGAAATTCATAGGTTCATCAAATAATCACTTTTGCACCTACATTTTTCTTCATACACATGGATCCATGAACATGTCTAAGTAACTGAATATGGATCTAGAATTTATTTACATCAGTTATTAATAAATGGATACAGTGGTAAACTCGCTGTTAAATTTTTCTGGAGTAGGCAGCTCTCAAAAACTGAGACACCTCTGAAACGTCTCAAGAAATTACAGGTTTCTGTAGCTGTAATAAAAAAAAAACTGAGTGCATTTTTTGTCTGTTGCATCACCAGCTATACAGATTCATGCTGAAGTGGAGCATAGAATGACTGTGTTACAAGAAAACCAATAAAAATTCAGCTTGGATCAAGTGTGTGGTTGGTGGCAAACTCTAGCTGAAATTTCATGTCTTCCCTTTGAAAAAATATTCTCTGCCGCTCCACCTTGAAGTTTGGTTACTGCTAATACACCAGACAAAGGTTGTACTATGCACAGTTTCTCCAATTACAGCAACTGAAGCCTGTGGCTTCCCTCACTAACGTCCTTCTTACATGGTCTGTCAATGAGAACTGCTGATTTGCCAGTTGCCATACATTTTTATAGTACTTTTTAAAATTCTTGATAAGTATACTGTAAATGAACTCCAAGACATATTCAGTGACTTGGAAAAGTGTATTTTCCCATTTCTTTCCTTGTCTAAAGAAAACTGGCTGTCAGTCTGATTATTTGTTATACTCAAGAGCAGTGGTGGGCACACTTCCGATAATCCGATAACAGATAATTATCGAAGATAATGTTTTCATTATCGGATTATCTTTTTAGATAAATTTAAAAATCATCATCGGACTAATTATCTTCCGATGAATTACTGTCCGATAACTTTTAGACCGATAACGTACTAAACTAAGCTGAACAGTGAAAAACATTTTTAAAACTGTTAAAACTGTTGAGATCTAACTGTTAAAAGTTTCCTAATAGGCATGTTGTTCTACCCTCTGCAATCAGAAACCACTCTATCATCTGTAAGCAAAGGAGAACTGGTGACCAAAAAAAGTAATTCCTTTAACACCATACTAATGTAATCGCAATGTCACCAAGTCATCCAGAGGCATACATATTTAACTTATGGTTCAAATTTTAACCACTCATTTAGACAAGTTATTTAAAATTACTGTCAAGTCTGAAGTTTATAAAGTGAAAATATCAGATATATGTTTTTTCGTTTTAAAGTAATGTGCTAATTTTTAAGGTTTTGTGAGCACATGCTGTGCCAGGCAGCAATGCATTATGGGTAGCATAAGGTAATCTCAGACGTTCACGACAGGACAAATGCATTTCAGACACTCTGTTCAGGGTCCACAGATAACAGCATTAAACTCTAGTGCCTAAAACTCTCGTGAATATATTCTCTGGGTTTATAGACATTAGTGTATTTGCGTTTGTTAAATTCCACGCATCTTAAATGTAGCAGACACGGATTATCTGGAATTTTGTTTGACATTTTTTCAAGGCCGCTACTGGCATCTACTGGCCAGGAGTGTTCATGGCAGTATTAAACGTCTGGGTACATGGCTGCTCTCAAAGTGTTGGTATTGTCCATTGTCCAGGCGCTTTTTGTGTGCATATATGTTAACTTTGTATTCTAAAACTACGGTTAGAAGTAATTCCGACTTCTTATCGGTCCACACGAACGAGGTTGGCACCATGTTTTTAGTTTTTGTGGAAGTGACGACGAGAATAAGGCTCCTGATTGGATAGAATTTTAATCAGTACCGCCACCCAAAGGTTTGGCAGACTAATTACAACACATTTATACGGTTCGATGTGGATGGATTTTTTTTTTAAACGACGTAGTGTGGATGAAGTTTTTTCCCCAAACTGAAAGGGTAAGATATTCTGTTTTACAAATACCCGACAACGTGTGTACTTGGCCTTATGTCTGTGAAAGGCACTATATAAATAAATTTACTTACTTACTAATATTGAGTGCACATTTTACAACATCTTAAAAGTTTTAAAACATGCAATTGCGATGACACTTCCAGGGCTCCATAAAAATGCCTGTTTTTACAAATAAAAATGGAAATTTTACAAAAGCACATTTATCTTTAAACCAACACACAACACACGTCACATTAACGTGTTGGTTTACATAATGGATTACTGAACCATTCACTGTTTAGCACTTTTACCCAGAATGCTTTGCGGTCTGTGTTTGTTACAAAACCTCAGAATTTGTGCCTTATTCAACATTAAAAGATATATGTTATATTTTAACTTTGTACAAATGACAGAATTGACATTAATGGAGTTATTCTATAAGTATTTTCAAAAAACCATAAGTTAGTATGACTATTTTTCAAGACCTCCACCTGACCGGAGTGTTGAAATTGATAGGGAGCTGGCCTTATGGCTGCTCTTGGTGTGCCTCTGTGGTGGGAGCGCTGTTGTAAACAAGAGTTTCCAGCAGGGGCAGAATGTTGAAAGAAAAGTGATTATGATTAGTAAAACTTTAAAATCCGATCTTGCAGAAACAGGAAGCCAGTGCAGGGACACCAAGATTGGCGTAATGTGGTCAAACTTTCTGCTCTGTGTCAAAAGTCTGGCAGCAGCATTCTGAACCAGTTGAAGACCCCTGATCCTGGACTGCGGTAAGCCAGAGAATAGAGCATTACAATAGTCCAATCTAGAAGAGACAAACGCATGAATCAAAGTCTCAGCATCAGCCATAGACAGAATAGGACGAATCCTCGCTATATTTCGCAAATGGAAGAAGGCAGTCCTTGTAATGTCTCTAATGTGGAGATCAAAGGACAATGCAGGATCAAAAATTACTCCAAGGTTCCTCACTTTATCCGTATGATGTATAACACATGGACCTAAGCTAAATGCTAGCTGATCAAATTGATGCCGATATCTCGCTGGACCAAAACCATAACTTCAGTCTTATCAGAATTTAAAAGTAGGAAGTTACTAGACATCCAACTTCTTACTGATGCAAGACAATCTTCCAAGGATTTTATGTGAGTAAGATTACCAGCAGTTATTGGCATATACAATTGAGTGTCATCAGCATAGCAATGAAAGGGAATCCCAAAACGCCGCAATATATTCCCGAGGGGTGCTACATAAAGAGAAAAAAGCAAGGGGCCCAAAACGGATCCCTGAGGAACCCCAAACTTCATGTCTCTACGATCGGAGGAGGTTCCATTACACAATACACAGTAGGAACGACTGGACAGGTACGACGTCAGCCATGCAAGAGCAGTTCCAGTAATCCCAAAGTGATTCTCCAGCCTATTGAGTAGAATATGGTAATCCACAGTGTCAAATGCAGCACTAAGATCCAGCAGTACCAGGACGTAGTGATATCCGAGTCCATTGCTCGCAAAAGGTCATTCACTACTTTAGTAGGTGCTGTCTCTGTGGAGTGAAATTTTCTAAAAGCAGACTGCAGTGGCTCAAAAAGATTATTCTCAGTGAGGTAGTCCACGAGCTGTCGCAAGACCACTTTTTCCAGGATTTTAGAACAAAATGACAGATTTGATATCGGTCTATAATTCTTCAATACACTAGGGTCGAGATTAGATTTTTTAAGTAATGGTTTGATCACTGCAGACTTAAAACACTTAGGAACAGATCCAGAAGTTAATGAGAGATTTATAATTTCCAGCACAGTTGGTCCAAGAATGGGCCACAGGTCCTTAAACAGTTTTGTTGGTATAGGATCAATTAAACAGGTTGTGCTTTTAGTAGACGTCACGAGCTTCGTCAGTGCGCCTAGCGAGATACCATCAAAATCTGTAAATCTGGATTCCACCTCAGTTGGTGCATCCACCTCCACAGCAGTATGCAGTGGTTGGGCCAAAGCCTGCTGAGATATACTCAACCTAATATCCTCAATTTTCTTCTCGAAGTAATCCAAGAAGTCTTGTGCTGAGAAAGGAGAGTGAAGAGTGGCTGTCCATGAATAAGAAGTGCTACAGTTTCAAACAAAAACTTGGAATTATGCTTATTTTTATTAATCAAATCACAATAATAGGCACGCTTTGTAGCCAGTAGTGCCTGCTTATAATCCAAGACAGCATCTCGCCATGCAAGATGGAACACCTCTAACTTAGAACTACACCATTTCCATTCAAAACCTCAAGCCTTCTGCCTAAGGTCACGCAGGTAACCATTAAACCAAGGTGAGTATGCCTTGGGAAGGCGTGTCCTCAAGAGAGGAGGCGCAACCTTGTCCATTGTGGCCTTGTGCGCTGAGTTCAAGCCATCCGCAAGACTATCTACTGATTGAATATTCTCTAACCTTGAGGCCAAAATTTCAGGCAGTCTGGCTTCGAGTTCTATCATAATTGAAGGAGTAATGCGTCGCCGCAAAGAAAGACAAGGCTTTCGATCCTCTAGGCGCGGCAACATAAATGCACACCTAACAAATGAGTGGTCAGAGATCACCGAGGCAAGAGGCAAAATGTCAATGTTTGTGACAGCAAGGCCACGTGTGAGTACCAGATCAAGGGTATTTCCACTAGTATGTGTTGAATCCCGAATACATTGCTGGAATCCCAGCGCATCCACAAGTTCCATAAATGACTTGCAAAGGGGATCAGAGGGCTTATTTATGTGAATATTAAAATCACCAATAATCAAAATGTTGTCCACACTAGCTGACAGGCTAGAGATGAATGCACCAAATTCATCTAAAAATTCAGAATATGGGCCAGGAGGCCTATAAACAGTGACAACATGGCATGACTGATTTCCATACTTCTGACCCTGACAATATGTAGCATCATGGGCAGAGCGGAGAGTCAGATGCTCTCAACAATAAACTGCAGTGAGTGCAGCATCCATTGTGGTGAGAGAAAAAAAAAAAACAACTTTCCTTATTCAAATTCATTCCAGTAGTATTCTGCTCTTACTAGGATGCAGCAGTTTTCTAGCTTGGCAGATAGTTCTGGAGGAAATCACTGAAGAATTTAACAAATTGAAAATATGGTTTGACCGAAACAAACTGTCATTAAACTTAAATAAGACAGGGATGAAATGGAGGTGTAAGAGTCACTAGGTGTTCACAGGAAACATTTATTTCTGTATGTATGTATATATGTATATATGTATTTATTTATTTATGTATTGTTCATTGTTAGTTGGTTTTATATTTTCTGTTGTGTTTCTATTCAGGTTCTTTTTGTCTCTTTCTCTAAAATTGTATATAATAACTAATCATTAGATTATTAATATATAAACAAAAATAAATTTAAAAAATATTACAATTTGTAATACATTTGACTCTTTTATGACAACAAACGCTTGACAGCTGCAACTGCTTAATGCTAACTTTAACATTGAAAATACCATAGACATGCTAATGTGTTAGCATCGGTCCCGTTTTTAAGTTATAAAATACATCTATCAACTGTTTCAGAAGACCATAACAGGTTGGTTTAACATAAAAAAGGTAAATAATACTCACAGCCATATGCTCTTTGGGGTTTTAGCAGGGGAAAATTGAAAGAAAAAATGAATCAACGAAGCAGTGATTCGATCACAGAAAAGTTGATTACAGACCTGCTGCAGGGTCTGTAATCAATGTAGAGAAATTATCATTTTCCTACAACGGCCACTCAGAAGGACCGATAAGGGAATCGTTATGTAAAAAGGTTATTGATGTTGGTGGATCGAATCATTTCTTAACAATACCCGAAAGGAACTGGTTCTCAATACCCATCCCTAGCTGTGTGTCAGGTTTTTTTACTGCATCTTCATGCTTTGGTACTATGCTGTCAGTTAGTATCATCAGTTGACATCTAAGTGTGTATTTTTTCTTTTTACAGGAGCAGTAACAGAGATCGGCCTTATTGCAACAGAGGTCGAAGTTTAAATTATTCATCGAGGTCAGTGGTAGACAGAAAAGCCAGGTTAATGCATACTAGGTCTGTTACAAAAGTATCGGACCTTTTTATATTTTTGCAAAAACCTGATGGATTTGAATCACGTTTACTTGCATCAGCCAACCTTGAACCTTCGTGCGCATGCATGAATTTTTTCACGCCTGTTGATTACGTCATTTGCTGGCAAGCAGCCTTTGTGTGAGGACGTGTGTAGTGCGCTCGGCGGATTTTCATTGCAAGGAAAAAGATGGAACGACTGGAGCAGCGCCGCATCAGATTTTGCCAGAAACTGGGCGACAGCCAGGTGGAAACCATTCGGAAGATTCAAACAGCTTTCGGTGACGATCCTATGGGCATCACACAGATTAAGGAGCGGTACAACCGGTTTAAAGACATCCTCACAATGGTGGAGAGCGAGCCATGCTCCGATCGGCCATCAACATGCTGAAATGACCAGATCATTTCCAAAGTGAACGCTGTGGTGATGTGGGACCGTCATGTGACTATCCAAAAATTGCGGAGGAGGTGGACATCAGCACTTTTTCGGCACATTCCATTGTGACAGAAGATTTGGCCATGAAAAGAGTTGCAGCGAAATTAGTGCCGAAGCTGCTGACAGTGGAGCAAAAGCACCTTCGTGTTGAAGTCTCACAGGACATGCTGTGACATGCCCACCTCTTCCACAATTTCTCAGTCACACGACTGAAAAGTCACAGAAAGTCGTCTGAATCATCCGAATAGTTTCCACCTGGCTGTCGCCCAGTTTCTGGCAAAATTTGATGTGGCGCTGCTCCAGTCGTTCCGTCTTTTTCCTTGCAGTGAAAATCCGCCGAGAGCACCACACACGACCTCACACAAAGGCTGCTTACCAGCAAATAACGCAGTCGACAGGCGTGAAAAAATTCACGCATGCGCACGAAGGTTCAAGGTTGGCTGATGCAAGTACACGTGATTCAAATCCATCAGGTTTTTGCAAAAAATAAAAAGGTCCGATACTTTTCTAACAGACCTCGTACACCCAGCACTGTACATGTTCTGTTTCTTCCTACACCACACACGGCTTATTAGTTCATTCTGGTGCTGTTCAGCTTGAAATGAAAAATACATCGTAGTTGGAGGACTTGAGGGAAATCCTGGGAAACACTTTCTGAGCAAGCAGTAATAAGTTATGTCAAGTTATCTAAAATGACACAAAAGTGATGTGAAAAATAAGGTATTGCTTATTTAAGAGATTATATGTAGAGACCAGTAGTTGTCAGTATTGCACTTTAGGGCCCTGCCTATTTGGGCCCACCTAATTTGGGATAATCATTTTTGGGTAGAGCAGGAAGAACTGGACATTGATATGTACAAAACATTTCAATGAGAGTATTACTTATTTTCCCAGAGAGGACCATAATGACTACAGGAGGCGAGGCCGAGAACCCCATGCACATGGTCGCCCTTCCCAGCAAGTTGAAGTTGTTTATTCCCGATCAAAGAATAGAAGCTTTTCCCCTAAGAGGGACAAAAGCTACACACTCCATCAAAGCCAGCGGAGGGGTAAGTATTGAGTTTACTGTAGTTGGTTTGAAGAACTTAAAGGGAGATAGACCAAGTCATCTTAATCCCAAACCCAGTATTAATAAGTCCTATTCTGATATTTCTAACACTGTTTCCACAGTATCTAAAACCTGTGAAAGCTTTTTTCTTTTCTTTAATTTTTTGTTTTTGTTTTGTTTTTTAAATGGATTCAATTCCCAGTCACAGTACTTGTCTGTTTTCTTAGACAAGACACTTCATTTGCATTGTTTCAGTCCACCTAGCTGTAAATGGACTGCATTTCTGTAGCACTTTTCTATCTGAATCAGAATGATGCTCAAAACAATGATGGCTCATATTCACCCATTCATGCTCTTTGCTGCCATCCAAGATACTCATCTGCACACCAGTAGCAATTTGTGGATAAAACTCCTTCTCAAGGGCCCTTAGTGATTTTGCAGCTTGACCTCAAGGTCATGGCTTTAACCTGGAGACCGTGAATGCAGAGTTTCAACAAAATATCTCAAATTCTTTGTTTTTTATGATTTATTTTTCCCATTTTTAAATGCTTTAGAACTGATTGTAAGTGGGGAGATACTATAATATGTGTATTGATTTGTGTTTTTCAAAAGGTTTGTTTTACAAGTGATTTGGCATTGGATGTAATAGCATGAGGCTTTCAGAAAAATGGTGTGGATGTAATGTCTCCTGTGATACAGTCTATTGTGACAAGATACATTAAAACAGTGAGAAAATGGACATCCTTCCTAACTCCACCTCTATTGTAGAATTAAAAATTTGGTCAGTAGTTGAGAGTACATAGAAAAAGCTTTGTTTGATAAATGGACTGCATTTATATAGCACTTACAATGATGCCTCAAATTCACCAATTCACGCAAATACACTCACACACCGATGTCAGGGCGCTGCCATGCAAGGCGCTCACTACACACTGGGAGCAACTTGGGGATTAAGGACCTTGCCCAAGGGTCCATAATGGTTGTCCACCCAGACTGGGGGTTGAACCAAGGATCCTTTGGTCTGATCCCACTGCTTAACCACTAGACTATCACCTCCCAGTCTATGATCTATGTCTGGCTGTACAAAGTTGAAAGCGTGTACCCCAGGAAATTGAGATGAACTGATGATTGGTTGTTCAACTCAAAAGGAACCAGTTGAGGTCGTAGCACCTGCTTAGGGTGATCCATAATAAGTACTTGTGATAGTTTTTATTACATTGCCAACTGGAAGACCACAGGTGGCATTTATTGCCATTAAATTGCGTAACATATATAAGTGACACAAGGGGGAATAAGCTGTGGCGCTGTTGTACCTTTTGTTAAAATGTCAAGTCAGTTATTGACTTATTTCAGTAGTTGCTAGTCTGTTTTATTTTATTTAATCTGGGAATGGATGTGCTTGTTTGTTCACTCTACCTTTGGTTTATATCTCTCATGTCATTTTATATATAGAAAAGCCCAGTGTGACAACTGACAACACTGCCAGCATTACTGTGGAGGACTCCTCTCACAGCTCAGGATCTTCAAAGGTAAAACCTCCATGAAGGCAGTCTAAATTTGTATTGCTGCCACAGCAATATTTGCAGCTAATATGAGTTATGGAATTTCACTTGTACATGTAAATAAACTATAATTACTTTGTCTTTACCTGTATTCTTAGAAATGAAGGCGGTTTCTTTATTTGACTCACCTGAAGAGTGCACAATCATATATTTGATGTGGCCATGCAACAGAGAATTATTGTGATTCTGATATCTGGCAGTGAAATTAAAACAGTCTTTGAATGCAAAAGGAGAAATTACAATGATATTGTAACAACAAAAGAGCCTTTCAAATATTTATTGTATTTGATGAAGTGCCATCTTTTGTAAAGTTCTCTCTGGAATGGCACAAGCATAAATATCTCCAAATCTACTACACCCTACTACATAAAATGCCTGTGTATAGGACTCACCACCTTGGGTTTTGACATGTTTTTGTAATAACACAAAGTCATCCTAAAGATTCATTCTCCTGTGTAGGTATCGGCATCACGAGAAATCTCTGTCCAGCGAACTGTTGACAACACAAGCTCTTCCCAGGCATCCCTCAACCTCAAAGACCAAGATCTTTCAGACAAGAATGTTATTACTGAGGTTAGTGAATGTCTTTACTTGGGGTGGGCAGTACACTGGTGTCACAGTCATCACCGGTGTGATAGTGCGCCATGTTAGGATTTTTCCCCTATAGCACTAGAGAGCCCCTGCCATACCAGAAATATTTTTTTAATAACATCAGTGAAAAAATAACACTGGTGAATTCATGAAACATAATGCCAAATATCCACTAATTTGGAAGTTAATAATTTCTACACAGCTCTGATCAGTACTGCAGCACAGAGACTGTGATTGGAGACAGAGGTGGTCTGTATGATCATTAACTCCCTCCTCCCTGTCTCTTGAGCTCTGCACGACAGTCAAAACACCCCTTAAATACTTTTCAGGCTTTCACATCATTTTCACGTGATTCTGTTGTGTGAACCAGATTTTTGCACTGTAGGCTCATTTAAGCTTTAAACATCGTTAATTAAACACAGTGATGATTTGTTAAACATTTAACTGTGTCTGTGAAGTTTTTCCCTAATTTAGCTTTGAGGGAGCAGATTTTAAACTGAAAATAGTCTAGGTTATACTCTTTGTCAAATAAGATAATTATTTAAGGTGGCATACAGTGCAAAACCATTAATGCTGTGATATAATATGTTACCATCCAAAAAACAAAAAAATACCACGAGATTAATTTTAGGTCATATGGCCCACCTGTCCTCCCTGCAACACTAGTTTCTGACACTTTGACCGCAAACAGATACGCTTCTAATGACCATGTAGCCATTATAGCCATATAATAAATAAATTACTAACCTTGCTTGTTTGGTTAATAATCTTTTATTAACTCCATTACAACAGTTTTTCCCATGGAAAAAGACTAAATATTAAGCATTTTATGAACATTTGATATATGTATAACCTATAAATATGTGCAGTTTACCCCATAACTCACAAGGTAATAACTCCTAGAGGCAAGTTAGTTGGAAATCACCTCTCTACATTTGATATATGTACACTCAACAAAAATATAAACACAACACTTTTGGTTTTGCTCCCATTTTGTATGAGATGAACTCAAAGATCTAAAACTTTTTCCACATACACAATATCACCATTTCCCTCAAATATTGTTCACAAACCAGTCTAAATCTGTGATAGTGAGCTGTTATGGCTGTTTCAGCTCGTCCGAGCTGCATGGACTCATCCGCAAGAGGAGCCAGAGGTCCCGTCGGAGGAGTCTCAGTGGGGCGAAGAAGAGGCGGCCCTGATCTGTGTCGGAAAGCCCCGAGACGGAAAGACCCACTCAGATGTCCGCCCTCTCTCGCGTCCATGCTCCTTTATCCGATCATCTAGACGAATAACCAAAGATATTAGCTCATCTAAATCTTTTGGTTCGTCACAGACTGCTAGCTCGTCTTTTAATAAATCGTTCAAACCATCCACAAACACTCCTCTCAAAGCTGCGGCATTCCAACCGGACTGAGCAGAAAAAATTCGGAAATCAACGGAATAATCCGCCGCACTCCGCCTCCCCTGCCTGAGATTCAGCAACCGTTGGGCAGTGGTATTTGTTTTCACCGGATGGTCAAAAACCAATCGTAACTCCCGGGAGAAATCCTTAAAGGATCCTAACAATGGAGAGTTATTGCTCCACAACGCAGTGACCCAAGCTAGGGCGTCACCTCGAAGCACATTTGTCACATATGAGACACGGCTACCATCAGAAGAGAAGGAAGCCGGTCGCTGAGCAAAAACCAGAGAACATTGCATCAAAAACGGAGCACAGGCTTCAACGTTTCCCGCATAAGGTTCCGGATGACAAATAATTGGTTCGGAAGCCGACTCTCTGGGTGACGGAGTTATCTGCACCGGTATCGATGGTGCCGCAGCTGGAGCAGCAGGAAGCGGAACGGCTTGCGCTGCGAGCTCCGTAACGCGGGCATCTGTTTGTTTAATTTGGTTTGCGAGATGCTGTAATTGCTCCCATATCTTCTCCAAGTGTTCTTGAACTCTTTCCGCAAATGGAACCGCTTCTGCCGCTGGGTCCATTTAGTACTGGCCGGGAACTACTGTTATGTGCTGATGCGGGTCAGAGAACCGAACCAGCATCTGACAATGGCCCAGCGCTAAATAACCAGAAAGCGGTTCCAAGAAACAAATTTATTCCCCCTCATGTGCAATAATCCGTGTACAACATAAATAGTCAGCTGTCTTGGCAAGGTGAAGGACGGCGCGCTCTCCAGCGCCCAAAGTGTGCCTTAGACTGTCCACAATATAAGGCCACTCTGAAAGGTGCAGTTTTGTTTTATTGGGGGGGATATCTGGTGTGACCACCATTTGCCTCATCCAGTGCAACACATCTCCTTCGCATAGAGTTGATCAGGTTGTCAATTGTGGCCTGTGGAATGTTGGTCCACTCCTCTTAAATGGCTGTGCGAAGTTGCTGGATATTGGCAGGAACTGGTACACACTGTCGTATACGCCGGTCCAGAGCATCCCAAACATGCTCAATGGGTGACATGTCCGGTGAGTATGCCGGCCAGGCAAGAACTGGGACATTTTCAGCTTCCAAGAATTGTGTACAGATCCTTGCAACATGGGGCTGTGCATTATCCTGCTGCAACATGAGGTGATGTTCTTGGATGTATGGCACAACAATGGGCCTCAGGATCTCGTCACGGTATCTCTGTGCATTCAAAATGCCATTAATAAAATGCACCTGTGTTCTTCGTCCATAACAGACGCCTGCCCATACCATGATTAGTGCACAGGTGTGCCTTAGACTGCCCATACCATAACCCCACCGCCACTATGGGCCACTCGATCCACAACATTGACATCAGAAAACCGCTCACCCACACGACACAACACACGCTGTCTGCCATCTGCCCTGGACAGTGTGAACCGGGATTCATCCGTGAAGAGAACACCTCTCCAACGTGCCAAACACCAGCGAATGTGAGCATTTGCCCACTCAAGTCGGTTATGACGACGAACTGGAGTCAGGTCAAGACCCCGATGAGGATGATGAGTATGCAGATGAGCTTCCCTGAGACGGTTTCTGACAGTTTGTGCAGAAATTCTTTGGTTATGCAAACCAATTGTTTGCATAACCAAAGATCTTGGATCTTGGAGGTGAACATGCTGGATGTGGAGGTCCTGGGCTGGTGTGGTTACACATGGTGTGCGGTTGTGAGGCTGGTTGGATGTACTGCCAAATTCTCTGAAACGCCTTTGGAGACGGCTTATGGTAGGGAAATGATCATTCTATACACGAGCAACAGCTCTGGTTGACATTCCTGCTGTCAGCATGCCAATTGCACGCTCCCTCAAATCTTGCGACATCTGTGGCATTGTGCTGTGTGATAAAACTGCACCTTTCAGAGTGGCCTTTTATTATGGACAGTCTAAGGCACACCTGTGCACTAATCATGGTATGGGCAGGCGTCTGTTATGGACGAAGAACACTGGTGCATTTTATTGATGGCATTTTGAATGCACAGAGATACCGTGACGAGATCCTGAGGCCCATTGTTGTGCCATACATCCAAGAACATCACCTCATGTTGCAGCAGGATAATGCACAGCCCCATGTTGCAAGGATCTGTACACAATCCTTGGAAGCTGAAAATGTCCCAGTTCTTGCCTGGCCAGCATACTCACCGGACATGTCACCCATTGAGCATGTTTGGGATGCTCTGGACCGGCATATACGACAGTGTGTACCAGTTCCTGCCAATATCCAGCAACTTCGCACAGCCATTGAAGAGGAGTGGACCAACATTCCACAGGCCACAATTGACAACCTGATCAACTCTATGCGAAGGAGATGTGTTGCACTGCATGAGGCAAATGATGGTCACACCAGATACTGACTGGTATCCCCCCCAATAAAACAAAACTGCACCTTTCAGAGTGGCCTTTTATTGTGGACAGTCTAAGGCACACCTGTGCACTAATCATGGTGTCTAATCAGCATCTTGATATGGCACACCTGTGAGGTGGGATGGATTATCTCAGCAAAGGAGAAGTGCTCACTATCACAGATTTAGACTGGTTTGTGAACAATATTTGAGGGAAATGGTGATATTGTGTATGTGGAAAAAGTTTTAGATCTTTGAGTTCATCTCATACAAAATGGGAGCAAAACCAAAAGTGTTGCGTTTATATTTTTGTTGAGCATATAACCTCTAAATATGTGCAATTTACCCCATAACTCACAAGGTAATAACTCCTAGAGGCAAGTTAGTTGTAACTCACCTCTCTATCAGATCTTTTTTCTTGCATTTTAAACTTGCAATTCTGTACTCAACTATCTTTTTAATTCCACTACTGTTGCTGCCTCAAATGGTGAGTTAATAACAGCTCCATGTACATCTTCTGGGTCCAAAATTGGCTTCACAGTATCGCATCTGTTTTTGTTTATATCCATGGATGCCGGCTGTAGGTATACAGACTATCTCATGATGCGTTTTGCAAGGGCTACTTCCTTCCAGGCATGCTCACTGACACATGAAATCCCCTGTTACATGTATAAGCGACACTTTTGTGTGCTTCTATAAAGGGGTTGACATGTTTGTCCATTCAGATATTTCATCACAAAATATTTACTCTAACCAATATCTAATACAGTATTTCATGAGCATGCACATAGAGCTGTCATTTGTATTTAATGTAATATAACAGTGAAAGCCCAAGAATGTCAGTGCTTGTTATCGGTACTGCCATTTCACTTATATTACCCACCTTAATTCTCTTAAAGTAGGATAGTGTGAAATAAAAAAAAAACAGTGAAACCAATAATAAAAATTAGGGATGGGTATTGATAAGATTTTAATTGATATTGATGCCATTATCGATTCCGCTTATTGATCCGATTCCTTATCGATTCCCTTATCGATACCTCTTGTGAATTTTTTGTGTACTAAAGGTAGGCTTTACAGGTTTTTCTATGTCAACAACATTTTAAATTGGTCACTGGATCCTTGATCTCTGGACATAAATAAAAATAAACAAAATCTGTAGTTTCTGTCAAAAGCATTTCCTCAGACATTTTGGCATGAATGTCTCTCCATACCTCTGAGCTGAGCTCAGCCGGATGCTGCACGTCAGCGCAGGACGTCTCATTTTGGGAGGCAAAAACGTTTTGATCGATTTCAGTTTGTTTGTATTACAATGTTTGGAAAGAGGTGTCATTTGATTTAAACAGCGTTTCACTTTGAATTTATTAATTCCTACTCGACTCTATCGTTCTAACTTGACTCGGCAGAGAGCCGCGCAGCATTTGGAGCTGTGTGAACAGAATGGAGGACAATTTAGGGCTGAAACAATTCGACTAATTCAAATAATTTGATTACAAAAAATGTTTGAGGCAAATTCTTTGCCTCGAGGCTTTGTTTAAAGCTGTAGTACATACGCCAGGCCTGTATGTGGCACTGTAACGCTCCCACAAAAAACACAGAAGAAGACCATAGTGCTATTCAATGTAGCAGGCGATGCTACAAGTTTGCAAGGCCACACGCTGAGTAAAATAAAGCCTTTTAAGAGAAAGGGTCTGCGTAGATTGTCTGAAACAGACTTATTGCGCATTTAAAGTGAAGCAGTGTGTTTGTATATATTTTTTTTTAAAAACACGTTTTGCTCCACTGGTCGTTCGCCACCTCCGCAAGATGAAGTGAAAGAACGTGCACTTTAAATGAGTCATTTTTAATGATTTAAAAAAAGCTTTAATTCAGATTTAGTAAGAGTTTTTATCAACAGGCAGCTTTTGTGGAAATGCTGCAATCCACAGCCATTTTTCAAAGGCTGTGTTATTCGCCAAGTATACACAGAAAAGGAATTTGACTTTGGTTTCAGCTACACTCTGTACGGCATGTATAAATATACACTAAAGACTGAATAAATCACAGTAATAAAAAATGCAAATGAAATATGCAATAAGAAGGAAAAAAGAATGCACTGTCCGCGGACTGAAGATTTCACAGACTGCCTGGGCTTATGGTTTGGCAAAGCTCTAAAACTCTTAATATGAAAAAATTAATAACCCGGCAAAACAGAGAGAGGGAACACCTTAAACTTAAAAATCTGCATGATGGCACAGAAACATTGTGCCACTGCTTTAGGGAGAGCCCTGCCACTACTGATATTGTTTAAAAACACAAAGGTACTTTTTATCCGATTACTCGATTAATCGATAGAATATTCTATTCCAAAAATATTCGATAGCTGCAGCCCTAGGACGATTCTCATTTTTTTCTCGCAACAAGACAGGAGTCCCAGTTAGTGACTTTAATCCGCACAAAAGTGACTCACGATTGACATATTCAGGGATGAAAGCGTGTGAAAAACTAAAAAAGCTGAAACCCAAAATTATCCCCCAAAACCACCCGCACAGTAATGTTTGAATTCTAGAAGCTCTGAAATGCAATCTGGGACTATTCCAGACAATAAACTGCAGTGAGTGCAGCATCCATTTTGGTGAGAAAAAAAAGCAACTTTCCTTATTCAGATTCATTCCAGTAGTATTCTGCTCTTACTAGGATGCAGCAGTTTTCTAGCTTGGCAGATAGTTCTGGAGGAAATCACTGAAGAAATTAACAAATTGAAAATATGGTTTGACCGAAACAAGTTGTCATTAAACTTAAATAAAACAGGGATGAATTGGAGGTGTAAGAGTCACTGGGTGTTCAGGAAATAGTTATTTATTTCTGTATGTATTTATTTTCATTGTTAGTTGGTTTTATCTTTTCTGTTGTTTTGTTTCATCTAGTTCTTTTTGTCTCTTTCTCTAAAATTGTATTGTAGCATTATTAGTTGTGAGTTATTATTACTGTTATTGTTGTTGTTGCTATTATTATTAATATATGAATAAAAATAAATAAAAAATACAATTTGACAGTTTTACTACAACGAACTCTGAGCCATTATTATACAGAAAACATGCACATAAACGTGCTGAGATTATAACACCTTAATGCTAAACTTTAACATTGAAAACGCCATAGACATGCTAACGCTTTAGCATCGGTCCTGTTTTTAAGTTATAAAATACATCGATCAACTGTTTCAGAAGACCATAACAGGTCGGTTTAACATAAAAAAGGGAAATATTACTCACAGACATATGCTATTTAGGGTTTTAGCGGGGAAAATTAAGATAAAGTGAAATAAAACAATGAACCAACGAAGCACCAGATTGATGCACTGCTTTGATCTACGAATCACTGCTTCGATTGGTTCAAGGTTCAGAGCAAAGCTACGCTGCAGAAAAGTTGATTACAGACCCGCTGCAGGGTCTGTAATCAATGTAGAGAAATTATCATTTTCCTGACAAACACCCCCAAAAACAATGGCTACTCTGAAGAACCGATAAGGGAATCATTAAGCAAAAAGGTTATTGATGTCGGTGGATCGAATCATTTCTTAATGATACCTGAAAGGAACTGGTTCTCGATACCCATCCCTCATAAAAAGTCAGTACAAATCTTTGTTTTGTACATTTATATTAATTTGTGTTAACACAATAGCACCCTGTTCTAAAAGCATTGTCTAGCATTAATAATCTGACGTGCATTACATCTGGTTTCATGTCTCTGTAAGTGGAATTCCACACAGAATTCATGCTTTGTCTGGTGCTTAAATCCCAGTACCCTTGCTTTGCTTCATGTGATTGTACTAAATGAAGCATTCGATTTGGTCCAAACTTGTGAGGACTGAAGAGCGTCTTCTGTGGTTGATGGTTATTTTGGTTGTGTTCTTTTAATTTTATATTTGTGTACATGAGGTTTTTTTTTTAGCTGTCAATAGCCTTTAATCGTCGATATGTATTGGAAATGGTAAATAAATTCTGGTGACATCCAGCATGTATAATGAGGAATGTATTGTAGTATTGAAACACCAGTTGGAGAGCAGAGGTGTGCGTCTTCAACTCTACTACACACTTTGAAATCAAAACCAGTTTCTAAACCTTTTGACCTTACTATTAACCCTTCCTCTTTGACCTGCCAGGAAAAAAGTGTTGCATCTGTGGAGGAGCCAGAGGAGGTGGTTGCTGCCAGCGTGGAGCCGAAGTCGACACCAGAGGAAGACATTAAGGCTCGCCGGTTGGAGGCCATTAAAGCTAAAGCTCTGGAAATTGAAAAGGTACTTGGATTTTCTTCATGAAACAGCCTCTCTTCTTAATTTTGTATTCTGTTGAATCCATTGCCTTTATTTATATTTTGGCATAAGGCAATCCTCAATAAATAAACAAGTTAACCAAAACAACAACAACAAACATCTTCAGTTATTCCCTCCTCTCCAGTAGATCCTGTGTGACATGGATCAAGAAACGGTGGTGATTCCAATGTAGCTTTCTTCATGGCAGTAGAAAATCATTCAAAGTTTCATACTGCTGTCGCCTCTTATTTTCATTTGTGTGTGTGTGAGTGTGTGTGTGTGTTTTGTTCACTTTACGCTGTGTATCCTGATCCATCTTAAGAATCAGTTGAACCCCCCCAACTCTTAATAGTCTAAATGCGGTACCTTACCTTTGGGAATCAATGGTCTGCAATATTTAATGAATTGGTGAGGAGTTTAAGACAAGCTAATGTCAGTGGCTACGTTTACTTGCCGTTAATATTTGGGATAAGGTCAATATTCTGGTTTGTGAATCACTAGGAATAACCCGTTTACATGCTTAAGCAGACAGAGTTGCTCCTGTATACATGGTCATTAGTATTATTTGGAATATCCCCATCTAAACAGCAACGCACGTCCTCCACTGGTGCTTGATTTGGTCTGATGTACGTGCAAATCCTGCTTCGCGTAACTTTTCAGCCACCTTCTTGTAAATGTCGCTATCTCTGTACTTTCTTTTTTTTTTTAAACTTTATGTTTATTTAAGTTTTAGTTTTTTCAAACATAACAAAGAAAACACAAATCATAATTAAACAACATAATAGACCGATTTTACCAAAAATAAGATACATTCAGAAATAAAGATATTGAAAGCCATCATACGTTGCATCATCTCTATGTATGTCTGTGTCATTAAACAATTGCTTACATCAAGAGTAAATATATGATGTCCATTTTTCCCAAAACAGTTTCCCTTTGTCCAAAGATTGTCTCAGAGAAAAAGTTATTTTTTCCATCTCGTATATTTCGTTAACAATGTTCATCCATTCTGTAAGGGTGGGGAGTTCTTCTTGTAGCCATCTTCTGGTTATTGCTTTTTTGCTGGCTGCCTGTAATATCTGAAGGAGGTAACGATCCTTTTTTCTCATCCCGGTAGGTACAGCCCCTGGCAAAAATTATGGAATCACCGGCCTCGGAGGATGTTCATTCAGCTGTTTAATTTTGTAGAAAAAAGCAGATCACAGACATGACACAAAACTAAAGTCATTTCAAATGGCAACTTTCTGGCTTTAAGAAACCCTATAAGAAATCAAGAAAAAAAAGATTGTGGCAGTCAGTAACTGTTACTTTTTTAGACCAAGCAGAGGAAAAAAATATGGACTCACTCAATTCTGAGGAATAAATTATGGAATCACCCTGTAAATTTTCATCCCCAAAACTAACACCTGCATCAAATCAAATCTGCTTGTTAGTCTGCATCTAAAAAGGAGTGATCACACCTTGGAGAGCTGTTGCACCAAGTGGACTGACATGAATCATGGCTCCAACACGAGAGATGTCAGTTGAAACAAAGGAGAGGATTATCAAACTCTTAAAAGAGGGTAAATCATCACGCAATGTTGCAAAAGATGTTGGTTGTTCACAGTCAGCTGTGTCTAAACTCTGGACCAAATACAAACAACATGGGAAGGTTGTTAAAGGCAAACATACTGGTAGACCAAGGAAGACATCAAAGTGTCAAGACAGAAAACTTAAAGCAATATGTCTCAAAAATCGAAAATGCACAACAAAACAAATAAGGAATGAATGGGAGGAAACTGGAGTCAACGTCTGTGACCGAACTGTAAGAAACCGCCTAAAGGAAATGGGATTTACATACAGAAAAGCTAAACGAAAGCCATCATTAACACCTAAACAGAAAAAAACAAGGTTACAATGGGCGAAAGAAAAGCAATCGTGGACTGTGGATGACTGGATGAAAGTCATATTCAGTGATGAATCTCGAATCTGCATTGGGCAAGGTGATGATGCTGGAACTTTTGTTTGGTGCCGTTCCAATGAGATTTATAAAGATGACTGCCTGAAGACAACATGTAAATTTCCACAGTCATTGATGATATGGGGCTGCATGTCATGTAAAGGCACTGGGGAGATGACTGTCATTACATCATCAATAAATGCACAAGTTTACGTTGATATTTTGGACACTTTTCTGATATTTAAGGATGATGAAATCATTTTTCAAGAAGATAATGCATCTTGCCATAGAGCAAAAACTGTGAAAACATTCCTTGCAAAAAGACACATAGGGTCAATTTCATGACATAGGGTTAATGTCAACGAGCAGATGTGATTTGATGCAGGTGTTAGTTTTGGGGATGGAAATTTACAGGGTGATCCCATAATTTATTCCTCAGAATTGAGTGAGTCCATATTTTTTTCCTCTGCTTGGTCTAAAAAAGTAACCGTTACTGACTGCCACAATCATTTTTTCTTGATTTCTTATAGTGTTTCTTAAAGCCAGAATGTTGCCATTTGAAATGACTTTAGTTTTATGTCATGTCTGTGATCTGCTTTTTTTCCTACAAAATTAAACAACAGAATGAACATCCTCCGAGGCCGGTGATTCCATAATTTTTGCCAGGGGTTGTATATTTCCTAAGTAAAATACACTGAAAGTTTCATGTATTTTAAGTCTGGTTACAGTCTTGATTATTTTTAATATGTCTGCCCAATAGGTGGCGATTTTGGGGCAGTTCCAGAATATGTGGTAATGTCCAGCTGATGACTGTCCACAATTCCTCCAACAATTGCCCTGTATATGGCTTTTGGTGATGTTCTTTGATTTTAGGTGTTGTAAAATATCTCATTGTGTTCTTCCACATAAATTCTCTCCACAAATCTGAGCTTGAGGTTGTCGTGATAGTTTTACATATATTTAGCCAATCATCTTCTGTTAATTTAATTCCGGCCTCTTTTTCCCATTTCTGTTTTATGTACATAGTTGAAATTGTTCTTCTTATTTGCAAAACAGAATATGTGGAGGAAACATACTTTTTAGTAAGTTTCCCTTTGCATACGTCCAAGATAAGTCCGACCAAGTCATCAATTTCTTGTTTTGTATTTCTGATATTATTATTGAAGTGATGTCTCAACTGAAGGTACATGTAGAAATCATCCTTCTCCAAGGCGTAATCAGTTGCTAGTTGTTGGAAGCTTTTTATGTTGCCATCTGATATTTTCCAATACGCAGTTATCCCTTTGTTACACCAGTATTGGAATTTGCTATCAAATTTGGAGGGAGTAAATTGTGTATCATAAGCAGGCCAACGCAAAATTCATGCAGCTTTTTCAAAGGCCTCTTTTCTAGATTCTTTAAACCAAATATTTAATGGTGTTTTTATGTAAACATTTACACTGTTTAAAAGTAATTTAATTTTCTGTTTGTCTCCCAAAATAGAGGGAAGGGGAACACCAGTCTCTGCTTGATCAATTCCTTTGCATTTGGCATCCTCAGTTGAGTCACACCACAAAACCAAAACTCTAAGCTGTGCGGCCTTGTAATAACTTTCAAGACAAGGGAGAGCCATGCCTCCTTCGCTCTTACTTAATTGCATGGTTTCATATTTTATTCGTGGGCGTTGTTTATTCCAAATGAAACTAGAAATCATTCTGTTCCATTCAAGAAATTGCCTGGAGGACACTTCGATTGGTAATGCCAAAAATAGATATAGTAATTTAGGTAATATGGTCATTTTTATCATTTCAATTCTATGATACATGTTCATTAATATTGTTTGTCAGGGGGTCATAATTGTATTTGAAAAGGTCATTTGGATCCTTGGGTATTTGGACGCCTAGGTATTTAATTATACAGTTGTTCCAATTACACTGTAAGCGTTTTAGGACATTTTTACTCGGTTTATAATTGTAAGTGAGGATTTGAGTTTTTTGGAAATTTAATTTGTAACCAGAGTATGATCCAAATGTATCGAGTAGGGTTATTAATGTGGTTAAGCTGGTCTCAGGTTTGGTAAGTGTAAGCAAAACATCGTCGGCATATAGACAAATTTTATATTCTTTGTCTTTTACAAAGACGCCTTTCATATTATCTATTTCTCTAATTGCTTGTGCTAGTGGCTCAATATACAATGTGAATAAGGTTGCACTGAGGCCGCATCCTTGCCTACATCCCCTTTTCAGTGAAATTTCACAGGAGAGATCCCCATTCATTTTTATCGTGGCTGTGGGGGAATGGTATAGTGATTTGAGACATTGGATGAATTGATCATCAAAGCCAAAACGTTTTAAGGTCAGAAATAAAAACTCCCATCAGACAGAGTCAAAAGCCTTTTCAGCATCAAGGCTTAAAACAACTGACTCTGTGTTTGTCATGTATTTTACAAGGTGAAGGGCTCTGCGGATGTTGTCGTGTGCCTGGCTCCCTTTCACAAATCCCGTCTGATCAGTATCTATTAATTCTGGGATAATGTGTTCTAGTCTTTTTGCAAGGATAGTTGTAAATATTTTATAATCTACATTTAGTATTGATACAGGCCGATATGAGCCGCATTCAGTTGCATCTTTCCCTGTTTTTGGTATTACAGAGATAAGGGCTTGATTCCAGGATTTAGGTATTGTACCTACTGTGAGCACATAATCAAAGCAAGATTTAAGCAAAGGTATAATTTTTTTGTCTAAAATATTTGTACCACTCTGAGAGAAACCGGTCGGAGCCTGGCATTTTGTTTCCCTTTAAGTTTGAAATTGCTTTATCGATTTCTTTTTCTGTTATTTTTTGTGTAAGTTTTTTGTTTTGTTCTCTTCCTATCAAAGGTAAGTCTAATTTTGTAAGAAAATTCTCTACTATAGTTGCATCTGCTGCAGATGGCTGAGAATATAAATTTGTATAATAAGTAATAAAGGATGTCTGAATCTCTTCTAAATTATATTGTACTGTGTTATAAAGGATGTCTGAATCTCTTCTAAATTATATTGTACTGTGTTATTAACTGGGTCTCTTATCTTGTGAATATTGCGGCTGGCTTGTAGTTTTTGTGTCCTCCAGGCAAGTAACTTTTTAGCTCTTGGTCCATTCTCGTAATAATTTTGTTTAATAAATTTTGCTTTCCTTTCTATGTGATCGTCATATAGATTGTTTAATACTTGTTTAACTGAAAGGATTTTTTGCAGCGTATCGTTGTCTTTGTTTCTCGTGTGTTCTAAGAATTTTAGTTCAGCAGTCTTGTCTGAAATTAGTTTCTCTTTCTCTTTCTTTTTAATTGATGACCACATTATAAGCCTTCCTCTCAAAACTGCTTTTGCTGCGTCCCATATCACACTAGGTGAAGTTTCATCGTTATCATTATGATATGTGTAGTCTGTTAATTGTTCTTCTACATATTTTTTAAGGTCTATATCATTAAGGAGGTTATTTTTAAGTCTCCAAAGGGTTTCTTTTCGCTTGGTATCTAAATGTAAAGTCAAATATACTCCTGCATGGTCTGAAACATCTCGTACTCCAATTTCACATTGAATAATTCTGTGCCTGTCTGAGCTGAGCATGAAAAAATAGTCTAGTCTAGATAACATAGTACGTGAATGAGGAAAAAAAGGTAAAGCATTTCTCATGTGGATGAAAATCTCGCCACACATCTTTCATACCCACTTCTTTAAGCAATTTGTTAATCAGTATTGCTGGAGGTTGTATCCTCTTATTTGTGGAAGAGTCAAGAGAAGGGGATAAATGAGCATTCCAGTCTCCAGCACGTACTAGTACGCCAGATATTTCAGTACATATTAAGTTGAATATTTTTTTTAACAAACTGCTTATCATTTCCGGGAGGGCGATAAACATTAAGTAATGTCAGTTTTTTATCATCAATCAAACCCTTTACTAGCACATATCTTCCTTCAGTGTCAGAAATTTGCGAAGTTAACTCAAAGTTGATTTTGTTTGAAATAAGAATTGCCACTCCTCTCGCATTTCCTTTTTTGAAAGATGAATAGTAAGTATGTTTGAACCATTTTTAATTTTTTAATGCTCAGTGTCGTTAAGATGCGTCTCTTGCCAAAATATCACTTCTTGTTTCTCGCGTTTAATTTTACTGATTATTTTACTACGTTTTATTGGGTTATGTAAGCCGTTTACGTTAAGGGAAATAAAATTATACTTTTGTCTATTAATTTTACTTAATCAAGTCAACACAATGTAAATTATAGAGTATGTGGCTAAGCATAAACAAAAAGGTTGGTCTAGAAGAACAATAATAACAGTGATAACATTGATGAACAACATAATATAACAGTGACTTCCACAAGTGAAGTGGATTATCCACTTTGAAGTTGAGAGGAGAGTCCCTGCGGAACAAGGGAGCCCCTGACAGCGCGGACTGCTGGTCCATAGCAGTGCGCAGAACGGAAAAACAAGCAATCGCTATCCAGTGTCTGGGTCAAGATTGACGTTTGGATAAGGAAAGTGTCATATATCGTTTCACATCGAGTAGAGAAGAAGCCCTTAAGAAGCATCTGCGTCACGTAGAAACTCCTTTAATCTTTCTTGGATACTTTTGATCCTTGATTCCTGTTTGCGTCGTGGAGAATCCACTTTTTGCCAATGTGGTTTGGACATCCTCACGCCCGCTGGTCTTCCCATCGTTGTTTGTGTCGGGATGTTTCCGTCTATCACTCCTTTCCGCTTTAAGTCTTCTGCTGTGTCTCTTGCGTTGTTGTAGATCACGGGGCCAGTTTGAAGGTGGTAGTCGTGCAGGGTGCAGTGTCTGGAAATTAATATTTTTTTTCTTTCAGCGCTCTCCGTATGGGGATGTATGCTTTTCTTTTTGACAGAGTGTCTCCTGTATAGTCGTGTTAGAAAAAAACACGTCTTTCCTTGAACATAATGACTTTCTTGTTCCATGCTGATTGAAGTACAAGTTCTTTAGTCTTGAACTCGAGAAAGCACACTACTATAGATCTTGGGTTGGAGTCCTCGGGAGGCTGAGGAGCATTGGAGCGGTGGCAACATTGTATTCCCAGAGTGGTATGGGGAAGAGACAGTTCAGTTTTGATGAAATTCTCGATGAATCCCGTCATATCATTCCCTTCAGCTTGCTCCTTTATTCCGTGGATCCGGATGTTGTTTCTGCGGGAAAATGCTTCAAGTGATTCAAGATGAGTTTGAATCTCGTCCTGAAGATCAAGTGTGTAGGATAAAGCATCTTTCACATCCGTGCTGAATTCCTCCATCTCCATTACTCGCTCCTCGGTTGCTTCGATTCTTTTATTTGGTTAACATTGTTCTCCACAATGTTGAGTCTGGAGTTCATTTCTTCACTGAACTCAAAGAGGTCATTCTTAAGTTGTCCGGTATTGTGACTGAGTTATTGGACTTCCGTGTATACTTTTTGAATTTCGGCGATAATGCTGTTTCTCATAACCTCCATGCTATCGGTTGTTAGCTTGTTAGCTTGCGCGCTACGCTCACCTAGCTTGTTGCTATCGCTCTGGTCGCCGTCACTTTCACTCGGTGAAAAAGTCTCTTCTTCTTTGTCAACTTGAATACGTATTTCCTCTTGTCTTTCTTTTGTTGCCCCCTGGCATATTTGTTAAGCTGCTTTCTGATTATAATTTCAGTATATAAATGCCAGGGGAAGTTGGACCCGCTGGAAAATGTAAAATTAAGCAGCTGCTCGTCTATCCGCCATACCGGAAGTCATCTCTGTACTTTCTACTGTCAATAAAAGACATTATATTCATGTCTTGCACAATACTAATGAAGTACTTGGTTTCCTCCTTGCTCCAAAAGTGTGGTGCTGTGCTGCCGCGTCTGGATTTCCCCATGCTTGTTTACCTCTGCTTCTGTGGTGTCCGGTGGGTTGCGCGCGCCGCATACAAGTAGTTGCCGTACTCAAAAGACCAAGATTCCTTGCGGATAGGACATGCGCAGAACACAAAATAATGTTCCTTTCTTTGGGGATATTCCAATGCATGTTTATATGACCTGATATTCGGGTTAGAAAAGGAGTAACCCAGGGGTCATATTCGGGTTTTTAAAAACCGGAATATGAGCATGTTCGAGTTTTTGCGGGTGTTTACATGGCTGTGTGCAATCGGGTTATTGCTATTATCATCTAACTATAAATGATATGCCAATATGATTGGATAAAACACTAAAGAATAAATAGCAATACACACTTTTCACAGACGGGTAATATTTTTCATACCACCCGAGTTATCAGCCAATCCGGACAGCGGAGCAGCGTCTCGAGGAAGAGGAACTGTGAAATACTGGTGAGTCACTATTAATAATTTCTTACGTGTCCAACCTCGTAGGTTGATCGTTAAAATTAAATTTGATTCGATCAATTTATATGAAAGTGTTCTTTTTTCTACTAAGGTTTGAACTTTGAGTGTTTACACAGGAGAGAAAAGTGAGAAAATGTTAATGCCTGTTTGAGAAAAGTGTATAAAGTGTGTAGTGAGGGGCTTTATAGCCTTAAAACATCTATAATAATTGGAAAAAAATAACGCTGACTACTTTGCGGATTTCGCCTATCGCGGGTTATTTTTTAGAACGTAACTCCCGCGATAAACGAGGGACCACTGTATATGATAAAATTGTTATCAAGTTGTTCACCAATGAATATGGCTTTTTACACCCTACAGAAAACCATACAACATTTATCATTTATAGGTATATTTATACAGTAGTGTTCAGAATAATAGTAGTGCTATGTGACTAAAAAGATTAATCCAGGTTTTGAGTATATTTCTTATTGTTACATGGGAAACAAGGTACCAGTAGATGCAGTAGATTCTCACAAATCCAACAAGACCAAGCACTCATGATATGCACACTCTTAAGGCTATGAAGTTGGGCTATTAGTAAAAAAAAAGTAGAAAAAGGGGTGTTCGCAATAATAGTAGTGTGGCATTCAGTCAGTGAGTTCGTCATTTTTGTGGAACAAACAGGTGTTAATCGGGTGTCCCCTATTTAAGGATGAAGCCAGCACCTGTTGAACATGCTTTTCTCTTTGAAAGCCTGAGGAAAATGGGACGTTAAAGACGTTGTTCAGAAGAACAGCGTAGTTGATTAAAAAGTTGATTGGAGAGGGGAAAACTTATACGCAGGTGCCAAAAATTATAGGCTGTTCATCTACAATGATCTCCAATGCTTTAAAATGGACAAAAACAACAGACGCGTGGAAGAAAACGAAAAAACAATCAACAAATTGAATAGAAGAACAACTAGAATGGCAAAGGCTCGCCCATTGGTCAGCTCCAGGATGATCAAAGACAGCCTGGAGTTACCTGTAAGTGCTGTGACAGTTAGATGACACCTGTGTGAAGCTAATTTATTTGCAAGAATCCCCCGCAAAGTCCCTCTGTTAAATAAAAGATGTGCAGAAGAGGTTACAATTTGCCAAAGAACACATCAACTGGCCTAAAGAGAAGTGGAGGAATATTTTGTGGACTGATGAGAGTAAAATTGTTCTTTTTGGGTCCAAGGGCCGCAGAGTTTGTGAGACGACCCCCAAACTCTGAATTCAAGCCACAGTTCACAGTGAGGACAGTGAAGCATGGTGGTGCAAGCATCATGATATGGGCATGTTTCTCCTACTGTGGTGTTGGGCCTATATATCGCATACCAGGTATCATGGATCAGTTTGGATATGTCAAAATACTTGAAGAGGTCATGTTGCCTTATGCTGAAGAGGACATGCCCTTGAAATGGGTGTTTAACAAGACAATGACCCCAAGCACACTAGTAAATGAGCAAAATCTTGGTTCCAAACCAACAAAATTAATGCCTCGCAGATGTGAAGAAATCATGAAAAACGTTGGTTATACAACTAAATACTAGTTTAGTGATTCACAGGATTGCTAAAAAAGCAGTTTGAACATAACAGTTTTGAGTTTGTAGCGTCAACAGCAGATGCTGCTATTATTGTGAACACCCCCTTTTCTAAATTCTTTTTACCAATAGCCCAATTTCATAGCCTTAAGAGTGTGCGTATCATGAATGCTTGGTCTTATTGGATTTGTGAGAATCTACTGAATCTACTGGTACCTTGTTTCCCATGTAACAATAAGAAATATACTCAAAACCTGGATTAATCTTTTTAATCACACAGCACTACTATTATTCTGAACACTACTGTAGGTATATGATAAAATCGTTATTAACCATCATTATCATCAGTCGTTATCAAACCTTTGGCCTCAGGGTGTATGGTTTTCTTCAGGGTGTATAAAGCCATATTCATTGGTGAACAACTTGATAACTGATAATATTCCGGTTATGAAAGGGTTATTGGCTGCATGTAAACATAGTCAGTCTGTTGCTTTCAGTCAGGGCTGATTGACCTTTTAATGAGCAGTGCTTTGAATGTCTGCATCTTGAATTGGGTGCTGTTATTTTTGGACTATTTAATGAAATCCGGGCAAAGTATGGCTGAAATATGATGTTGTCTTTTTCAGAAAATCCTTCCCTGTGCCTCTACCCTATGACACTGTTTAGTTGGTATCGCAACAGACAAAAGTTGCATTGTGCGCAGATTCTCCAGTCACAGCCATAGAAGCATATCCCAGAGTTGTCATGTGTGTCTTAGCGGCTTGTCTCACTGGTCTCCTTTTTGCACAGCTTTACAGATTTACTGTATAGTACCATCTTGTCTTTCCACGTATCATGTTTGTCTTTCAGCTGCCCCCTTTTTTTGTTCAGGGTTGCAAACACAAAGCAGAGCCAGCACAGATTTCCTTTGATGTCTTGGCTGTGTACTTAGGGTCATTGTCCTGCTGAAAGATGAACCGTCACCCCAGTCTGAGATCAAGAGCGCTCTGGAGCAGGTTTTCATCCAGGATGTCTCTGTACATTGCTGCATTCATCTTTTCCTCAATCCTGACTAGTCTCCCAGTTCCTGACACTGAAAAACATCCCCACAGCATGATGCTGCCACCACCATGCTTCACTGTAGGGATGGTTGTCCTTCTAGAAGGTTCTCCTCTCTCCACAGAGGAAAGAGGTGCTCTGACAGAGTGAACGTGGGGTTCTCACCTCCCTGACTAAGGCCCTTCTCCCCTGATTGCTCAGTTTGGACTTGTGGTCAGCTCCTTATATATATATATATATATATATATATAATGTACACACTGTGAGGAAAATAAGTATTTGAACACCCTGCGATTTTGCAAGTTCTCGCACTTAGAAATCATGGAGGGGTCTGAAATTTTCATCTTAGATGCATGTCCACTGTGAGAGACATGAACTAAAAAAAAAAAAATCCAGAAATCACAATGTATGATTTTTTTAAATAATTTATTTGTATGTTACTGCTGCAAATAAGTATTTGAACACCTGTGAAAATCAATATTAATATTTGGTACTGTAGCCTTTGTTTGCAGTTACAGAGGTCAAACGTTTCCTGTAGTTTTTCACCAGGTTTGCACACACTGCAGCAGGGATTTTGGTCCACTCCTCCATACAGATCTTCTCCAAATCTTTCAGGTTTGGAGTTTCAGCTCCCTCCAAAGATTTTCTATTGAGTTCAGGTCTGGAGACTGGCCAAGCCACTCCAGCACCTTGAAATGCTTCTTACAGAGCCCCTCCTTAGTTGCCCTGGCTGTGTGTTTTGGGTCATTGTCATGCTGGAAGACCCAGCCATGACCCATCTTCAATGCTCTGAGGGAAGGAGGTTGTTTGCCAAAATCTCGCAATACATGACCCCATCCATCCTCCCTTCAATACGGTGCAGTCGTCCTGTCGCCTTTGCAGAAGAGCACCCCCAGAGTATGATATTTCCACCCCCATGCTTCACGGTTGGGATGGTTTTCTTGGGGTTGTTCTCATCCTCTAAACATGGTAAGTGGAGTTGATTCCAAAAAGCTCTATTCTGGTCTCATCTGACCACATGACCTTCTCCCATGCCTCCTCTGGATCATCCAGATGGTCACTGGTGAACTTCAAATGGGCCTGGACATGTGCTGGCTTGAGCAGGGGGACCTTGCTGCCCTGCAGAATTTTAAACCATGACAGCATCATGTGTTACTAATGTAATCTGTGACTGTGGTCCTAGCTCTCTTCAGGTCATTGACCAGGTCCTCCTGTGTAGTTCTGAGCTTTCTCAGAATCATCCTTACCCCACAAAGTGAGATCTTGCATGGAATCCCAGACCGGGTGAGATTGACAGTCATCTTGTGTTTCTTCCACTTTCTAATAAATAATCATAACAGTTGTTGTCTTCTACCAAGCTGCTTGCCTGTTGTCCTGTAGTCCATCCCAGCCTTGTGCAGGTCTACAGTTTTGTCCCTGGTGTCCTTAGACAGCTCTTTGGTCTTGGCCATGGTGGGCAGGTTGGAGTGTGATTGATTGAGTGTGTGAACAGGTGTCTTTTATGCAGGTAACAAGTTCAAGCAGGTGCAATTAATACAGGTAAAGAGTGCAGAATAAGAGGGCCTCTTAATGAAAAATTAACAGGTCTGTGTGAGCCAGAATTCTTGCTGGTTGGTAGGGGATCAAATACTTATTTGCAACAGTAACATACAAATAAATTATTAAAAAAATCATACATTGTGATTTCCGGATTTTTTTTTTTAGATTATGTCTCTCACAGTGGACATGCACCTAAGATGAAAATTTCAGACCCCTCCATGATTTCTAAGTGGGAGAACTTGCAAAACCGCAGGGTGTTCAAATACTTATTTTCCTCATACGTGTATATGTATATACATATATATATATATATATATATATATATATATATATATATATATATATATATATATATATATATATATATATATATGGTGGTGGTGTATAGACAGAAAATGTCAAACATTGTGTCCCTGTCCAAATCTGTATGTTCCTGACTGTACACCTACTCCACCAGGTGTTATCCAGACAATTTTAAGGTTGCAGTGCATGCGTGAGAACAGCTCTACTGTAGCACTTACCTGTTTCTGTTAAAGCAGTGCAGGAATTACGGTACCCTGCAGGAGGCTGACGGCCCACCCACAGTATGGTCCCTCTCTTGGCATGAACACACACATTTTTACTCTGCTATTTCCAATAGTTTCTACAGACGTAGTGAGAGCTGGAAACCACAGATGTGCTGTTTCTCTGACATCTACCTCAGGCTCACCTCAGTGATCTAACACAGTGTTGGATAGCATAACCCAACAGATACAGCTGTAGACAGGCGTCTTCTTAATCAACTTACAGGAACTACTCTGCATCACTGCAGCTTTCACTGCTATGCCAGTGTCAGTGTCACAGTATATTTATACAACTCTTATTATTGTAGTGCTAGGTCAGTCGGTTCATTTCATTTGATTTCAGGTTGTTAAAACAAGTTTTATTACATGTAACCATAACCAACAGGTAGTTGTTTTATAAGTATTTCTTGTTTTCATTTATTTTTGTAGTGCATGTGATTTAGCATTCTGAGTGTTGACCACAGAATAACTGGTTATTTTATTATAACAAATATGTAGTATCTCAGAAATTGTAATTACAGCTTGACTAAATGTCTGGCAGTGATTATCAGAGAAGTCCATTCATCATCTCAATCAGTGCAAATGAAACATATCCATTTCAGCTATTAGCTCCTCCATGGAGCAGTCCAGTTTGCAGCTTGAGTGATTAAATTGGCGCTTTTAATATCCCCTAATGTGTACCAGGCCTCAAGTCATTACCCTACTTCCCTTATTATGTCGGACCCCTGTGTGCATCAGCGCTCGTTTAAACTGAGCCTCAGTAAATGTCAATGTGAGAGCGGTATGTGCAGTCTCACTCATACCTCTTGGTTCTTGACCACCACCCGGTATCCCAGCACGCACTCCTGATCCTTATGTTCATCACCACTAACATCCGCTCTGGACACAAGCCCACATTTTGAGGCTTCTTAAGGCCTGTGGTGCTGCATTCTTTCTGGAGCTTTGGTTTGTCATGTGTGGCCTCACAGTATCGGGCTTTAAGATCAACCCATGCTTTTCTCTTGAGGAAAAAAGCATAGGCAGAAACCCTCCAACCTTTTCGCACAATACAGGGAGCGCGGTAAGGGCAGAAACACCTTTTCTGTTTCTTCACATCACACGATCACTGTTCAAAACCAGCAGGCTGTTGGAAATCATTCCTCTCTCTTTGGTTTTGTAATAATTGTGGATTGAGGCCATTCGTCACTTCACAACTGATGGATCTCACGTCTGTAAATCTGTGCACATGATGGCTTACAGTTTTCTGAGTCTCAGTGCCATCCAAGGAACTGTCTTTAAGTTTATAGTTCATTACATTGTCACATTTTACACTCTGTGCCTGTCCTGTTTTGAAATGAGAAGGTGTATATAACTGTATATGAAGTGTGATTAAGCTTTAATATGTAATCAGTGTCAGTGAAGGCTTAAAGTTGGAAGAAGCTTAGGAAGACTTACATTTGAAAGATGGCAAACATAATTAAGCTTAAACGATGAGGGGGTGCTGGTTTGTTGGGCGCCATATGTTTCAGTCTAATTTAGCCCACATTTCCTCTCACATCTTCAAACCTGGAACCGATTTTTGCTTCTCCAAAATAATGCCTTCTTTACAAAGGAGTAATGTGCATTTATGAGGTGGTATAGAACACCACTTTAAATTTGGGTGGCTGAAGGGTTTTAGCCACCCAAATGCTAGGCTTTTAGGATAGAAAATGCTCAGAATAGTGTGCCAAAAAAGTAGCTTGTACTGTTTGTAGACAGAGAAGGGAATGAGTGTTTTGTAGTGAGGTTGACCCTGCTGGCCACACGTGTCGTGAGTCTCTCACTTCCTTGTGGTCAGCACTGAAAACTATCATTATGTGGAGCCACAAATTCGCTCGACATAATCTGCAGACACTAAAGCATCAGAATGAGCCCAGACGTCACCCACAGTCTGAGTCTGGTCTATTTCTGTCGATTTACTTTTTACTTGTAGCAGAAATTCTAGCTTTCTGTTCATTAATTTTTTTATTATTGTTTTTTAATTATTATTGTTATTATTATTTGATTGTCTGGTGGTTAGGAGAGGGTCCAAAAGGTCATACTGAGGGGCACAACAGCATATGACACAGTTGTATCTAATTAAAAAGTAAAATTCACTGTTTTACACTTGTTATTCTGTATCCTTGAGAGCCACAATGGAAATCCTTTTTTTTTTTGGCAGCTTTATTGTGTTTGTTCTTGGTAGTAGATTTTATGTATATTTTATATGTAATTTTATTGCTGAAATAAAAGTCAAAGCTTAGACCAAGAAGTCTCATCAAACCAAAAAAATATTTTCAAATGTCAAATGCTCAAACATAAAAAACTAAGATTGAGGGTTATTTTAGTAGTCATTTGCTTATCTATAATATGATGTATATATCATACTGAGCAGCATGGTGGATTAGTGGTTACCTCTGTTGCCTCACAGCAAGAAGGTCCCAGGTTTGCTTCAGACCTGTTCTGTTTTGTAAGGTGTATGCATGAGTTCCTCCCACCTCCAAAGTGAGATGAATTGGAAACTTTTTAGATTGAACATAGTTGTGAGTGTGAATGAGAGTATCTATATGTGTTGGCCCCATGATTGACTGGTGGCCTGTTCAGGGTGTTACTCCCCAATGCCCTATGCCTGCTGGGATAGGCTCCAGCTCCCCAGTGACCTTTGTTTGCAGTAAGGAGGTTACAAAATGAGTGAATGTATATTATATTTGTCAATTACATGCACAAGCAGACCTCCAGTCCAGAGGATGAACAGTTTATGTATTTAGGTATTTCATCATGGAAGAGTGATTACCATCAATGTCTAATACATGCGAGCAAATAGTATTTATGCCCCTCTTGGTTGTGACAAACAAGAAGCAGACTGGGGGCCAATTGGTCTATAAAAGTGACCAGTTATTTTTGCGCCCACCCTTTCTTTGCCTTCCTTTGTATGTGTGTGATGGCAATTGGGTTTCAGTTTGTTCAAGTTTTCAGAATAATGGAGCAACATTGATCATGATCTTTCTTTTATCAAATAAGTCTTACACCTGGATAAATTTGGTGCTGTAACAGGCCCAGTTACAACTTGGTGTACCTCATCTGACTTTTCACTGTGCAGCAGTCAACTGGTTGTTTGACACCAAGTCCTCTTAAGCAGGCACACCACTCAGCACAAGTTGGGAAAAATAATTTTTTGCCTGATCTTAGTGAAACTCGGTACTACTAAGTCAACATTAGGGTTGGGTATCGAAAACCGGTTCCTGTTTAAGAATCATTAAGAAATGGTTTGATCCACCAATATCAGTCGCCTTTTGGCTTAACGATTCCATCGGCCCTTCATTTGACATTACGCCGGAGTGGCCGTTATTTTTGAGGGTGTTTTTATTGGGAAAATTATCATTTCTGCAGCGGGTCTGCTTGAAGCTTGAACCAAGGAAGCAGCGCTTCTGATACATTTTGGCTCTGCCAGTCCTGTTGTCTTTTGAAAGATGTTGAAACAGTCGCACTTGGTCTTGAATAGCGATCACTGTATCATGTTATTTTCACCACAGTTTGTGTTCCTTGAAAACCATGCAAGATAACAAGTGTCCTTTCTGTTTAAGATGGGATAATTTTGTTTGAATGACACAGTATGGTTCTCTTGTTGCACTGTTTTCATCCATATTGCTCCATCTGTGGTTTTTCCAACCCTGTGCTCATAGTGGCACCAGCCAGTCATTCTTAAAATATTGCACTGAAATTTCTTCACTGGGGTGTATTTGCTTGCTCCCTTAATTTCCTGCAGACATTTTTGGAGGATCGTATGTTTTGCTGTTGTGCTTGTCATGTTGATTGATTGATACACCACCATGTGTGGATCTCAGCTCAGTAACAGCATTTGTGATTTTAAATTGTCCTGTGACTGACAGAACCATAGAATATTGCTGTCTTAACAGCTATCCTCACACTGTGTATCAGAGTGGACTTGAAAGGCAACATTTTCCCTTTCAAATTGACCAAAGCTGATGATTTGTGCTTGTATTACATTTAAAAGTCAGTTATGGTTAGATGAGGCATGGTTGCCAAGTTTTGTTCAAAGCAATGCATCTGTAGACCACATGCCATAAAGAGCTAAGCGGTTTAAACCTCCCACAGATGAACAATATCTCTGAGGAGGCTGCAGCTGTGTGATGAAATTTTTATGCTGAGGAATTCAGCCATATCTCTTGACAGTTGAGTCAAACTTTTGGGAAGAGCAGCTGTTTTCTGTCAGACAGTGCACAAAGTTTTACAGCTAAATAAGCAGTAACTCTTTAGCCTCGTCATGAAGCAGAATGAGGCTGGTGTAATGGGTATGTCTGTCTGTCTATCCACAGTGGTATCTTTAAATCTCAAAGAGCAGTTTCAGTCAGACTTGGTGGGTATAGTCAGTGGACTATCCTCTTGCAACACAGGTCATGTCAGGGTCAAAGATCATGGTCACAGAGCAAGTCTTTGCTGAAAATATGTTAATGGCCATATCTCAGGAACTACATAACACACTGAAATGTTATTTTTGCATAAACATTTGCTCTCCTGTGGTTAACAATTGTAGAAGACCCTCAGATGTCAGTGATGTTATGTGATGATGTCAAATAAACTCAAAATATTAGCTGGCAGCGGTGAGGCACTGTAACCATCTGGATGCCTTTTTGTGATAGATAGACAGTGATAGATGTTGGCCAAAAATATGAACTTGTCAAGTTTCCCATCTTTAAAAAAAGCCAAAATAGCTCCAAACAGCTGATTTAAATGTTTTAGGTGCGTCAGAAACATCTTCCAACTGCTTGCTGCTGTTCTTGCGGGTCTTCATTTTAAAATAGATCTGTTGCGGTAGAATTGTGCTTTCAGGCTTCCGTCAGTGATGGTGCATTCAGTGTGCCTCCGGGGAAAAAAAAAAAATCGAAGCAAGCAAGCACACACCGACCAATGCATCGCGATTTCAGACGACAATTGAATCGATGCACAGTGAATTAATCAATACACTCACATCACGCACGTTTGTATCTAGATACCAATTCGTATCGATTAATCTCCACATCGCTATAAGATACGGTCTTACGGTCTTGGCTCTGGCTGGGCCCCAGTCTGATTTCAAGAGCGCTCTGGGGCAGGTTTTCATCCAGGATGTCTCTGTACATTGTTCCATTCATATTTCCCTCAATCCTGACTAGTCTCCCAGTTCCTGCCGCTGAAAAACATCCCCACAACATGATGCTGCCACCACCATGCGTCACTGTAGGGATGGTGCCTGATTTCCTCCAAACATGACACCTGGCATTCACGCCAAAGAGTTCAATCTCTCTCTCATCAGACCAGTCTGGCCACTCTACCATACAGGCCTGATTGGTAGATTGCTGCAGAGATGGTTGTCCTTCTGGAAGGTTCTTCTCTCTCCACAGAGGAATGCTGGAGCTCGGACAGAGTGATCATCAGGTTCTCGGTCACCTCCCTGACTAAGGCCCTTCTCCCCAATCGCTCAGTTTAGATGGGCAACCAGGTCTAGAACGAGTCCTCGTGGATCCAAATTTCTTCCATTTACAGATGATGGAGGCCTCTGCGATCATTGGAACCTTCAAAGCAGCAAAAATGTTTCTGTACCCTTCCCAAGATTTGTGCCTTGAGTTTAACCCTGTTTCAGAGGTCAACAGACAATTCCAATTGCTCTGACATGCACTGTTAGCTGTGGAACCCTATATGTAGACAGGTGTGTGACTTTCCAAATCATGGCCAGTCAACTGAATTTACCCCAGGTGGACTCCAATTAAGCTGTAGAAACATCTCAAGGATGATAAGTGGAAACAGGATGCACCTGAGCTCAGTTTTGAGCTTCATGTCAAAGGCTGTGAATATTAATGTACATGTGATTTCTTAGTTTTTTCTATTTTTATTTTTAATAAATTTGCGAAAATCAAAAAAAAAAAAGTGAAACGTTGTGAATACTTTCCGGATGCAGTGTAGCCTTTTCTCTCCAGGTGATAAAGATATTGTGAGCTTGCACCTGGACCTTTATTGAAGAACTTAACAACCATTTTGTGGAGGCAATAAAATCTGAGTGGGATGTGAAAGCTTGTTACGGTCTGGTGTGAAAGAATGCAGCACTGTTGCTAACACACTTTTGACACCTCATCTCTCTTTTGTTGTTGGCAAACATCCACTTGAATAGGCTTGCATACACATGCGCACACATCTGTTTCATTAAATGCACCTCTTTACCGGGAATGGGTTCACTAGGTTCACATTGTGCCATGGATATATATAAGCCATGAGACAGAGCTGCTTGTTTGTGATGTCAGTTTGTATTTTTCCCTCTAATTAATATTGCTAAATAGTAAGAATTAGCATATGGACAAAAAGGATGCAGATTTGACTGGTATAATGCTCCAAAGGTATAAATCACCTACAAAATCAGTCATCTTTTAAAATGTTTGTGCATGTGAACCATGTGTACCAATAGAGTGCAAGATTGCAATACAACAGTCATGATGGATTCCATAGTTCTGACAACAAATGCAAATTGCATGCATGCAGTATTGAATTGACTGTATTGGTGGATGTGGGGTGTACCACTGTTTATGATGGACATTGTTACTTTGAAATGGCATGTTTGACTACTGGTGAACCGTATTAAAGAACTGACTAACCGCATTTAGGATATGCCGTCACACTATACACAATTGACACTAATCATAAGCAATAACCTTGCTTACTATATGTGGTTAGCAAGTGCAGTCATGTGTCAGTGTTACTGATACTAATGGGTAGCACCATCCTGGTTAGTGTGACTGCATATGCTAACTTTAACCACAAACATATGGTTGCATGCTGATGCTAAGTAAAATTGACATCGTAAATAGTGGTAAATTCCACCTTCATAAATGTTGGAATGCTTAGAAAACTTTACTGATCTTAAGAAGTTGGTAGTTTTGTGATGATTGAAACAGCACTGATACATTAGATTTATAAAAGAAAAAAACATATTAAAGACCGCTTGCAATTGGAGATTAAAAGGGAAAAGGCAGATGTTTATCCACGTACCAACCTCACATACATGGTATGTGGAAAAACTAACTTAGAATGATCAACGATTTTAACACAAGAAAACTCCAAATCTAGGCTAGAGTCAACAAAATACGGCAAACACCACTTCCTTCCATTTGAAATTATTTTCCCCCCACATACAGACAGGTCCATAATTATTTGAATAGTGAAACATTATTTGTAATTTAGCCTCTGCACCCTCTTTGCCCTTTCTGGAATGTGTTTAAACACCACTGGTCTAAGACATATTCACTAACTTGAAAATGCTCATGTATCCATCTGCTGATTTCTTTAAAGAAAACTGGCAGTAAAAGTGATTTGAATTAACAGTACTACTTATATTTCATGTGTCCGATTATGCATTGCTTACTTTGTATTACCTCAATTTTTTGTTGCTTTTATGTCACTAATTATTGACATGATTATTGTTCTGTTGAATGTGCAGCATTACAGGCAGGACTGTGAGACGTTCCGCACAGTGGTGAAGATGTTGGTGGCCAAGCAGCCCAGCTTGGAAAATCTGCTACAGGCTCCACTCGATGAGAACTTGCTGGAGCTGAAGCAGCATTGCCTAGATGCCCTTAAGCACTTTGTGAAGGAGCTAGACCAGGTTTTACTATCACAAGAGCCCAGTGCCTTGAAATGAGCCACAGGTTACAAAACACATTCATGTATTGGCAATTTGGAGAATTGAATGGAATGGAAAAAATGTTCCAGGTACAGGGTGACTCAAAAAAAAACAAAACAAAACAAAACAGAACCCATGGAAATTGTAATAAATCCTACAAAGGTCTTAAACTTCAGACTATTGTTCCAGTTGTCTTCCCCAACATGTCTTCGTCAACCAAGGAAAAGACATTTTGCCTGGAGCCCTATTTCATCAGTAAATCATACCATTTGGAGAATAATTTTGAAAGAACATGACTTTTATGCAAAGTGAGCAAGATAACTGAAACTTTGAGGAATGATTGTACACAGACTGAAGTTAGAAATTTGCTGGACCGTTGTAGGATTATTACAATTTTTTGAGTTGTGTTTTTTTGGGTCAGCAACTACTTGCTCATGCTACCAGTTTTTATGAATTGTTATGATTTTTGTTTTTAAATAAAATACTGTCTTTTATTCAGATTTAAGTAAAATGGGGAAAATGACAGAATTTCACTTTTCAAAAACAAAAATTAAGATCTTAAATGATTGTGGCTATATTTTTACAGTGTGAAGTACTTCTAGTATTGAGGTAAATAGGATAAAAATGAAATGATTCAGAGATAGGAAATTATGAATTGCTTAGAATCTATTTTGTGCTACCATTTGCAGTTGATATGATTTTGAAAAGTGACATTAACATTTCATTGTGCCAAAAGCTTTGTTTATGTTTAGATTCTAATGATTTAAGCTTTATCAGAAATACTGAGTGTATTTAACAATTTCTCTTATAAATTTTCAAGGTTTTTATTGATATGTCACATTATCTGCATTCAGTATCTTGTGTTTTTCCATCTTTGAAATGGAGGAAATGGTGTATTTGTTTAATACTTGCAAGAACATAATGAGTGCTAACTCTAATGCAAACTTTTTTATACGAGCAGTGTTGAATTTTAATGTTAGATTCATTTATTGAATTTTGATTGGTTTTAGATTTTCATGTACCTTGTTTTTTGGGGGGTAAATAAAAGTCAACATCATCAATTAAGCAAAAGATTCTTTTATATATATGTACGCTGAAAATATACTGGTGCAAAACACCCCCACAAAATTGGTTGATGATATATGTAGACATTTATTAGAACTGTTAACTGTCTCAGCCGTATATTCCAGTCTGTGCATTTTTACAGATTACAATGATACGCTTGCAGTACATTATGATCCATAAATACACCAATCAACCAGGCCTTTTAACACTGTGTTTCTGTTAGCGCTGCGCAAAAAGGAAGAAATACGGAGCTTCAGTCATGGCACATCTCTTACTAGATTTCTGACACTCACAAAAATAGCTCTAACAACCATTCATAGGTTCATCTTGATGCCATTTTAGTACAATGAATGTAAACTCAAACATACAAAAATAGCCATTTTGTTTTAAACTCTACAATATATACATTCATATCAGTAATGTTAAATAATCTCAGTCTAGGTGATGTTTCATAAATATCCATAACACTGAAATACTTAGTAACTTTACTGGCAGTTTATAATTCTACATGAGAATACATCTATGAAGAATTAACAACTGCTTATCAACTGCTTATCCTGGATTGGGCCGCGGGGAAAACTGGACTTGTGTCTTACACAAACAACTTTGTAAATTGAGTGCTGTGAAACAGTCTCAAACAGAGTGATGTGACATTTTGCACAGTGGAAATAAGAGGCAGAGGTGAGCGGCAGAGAATTAACCTAAAGCTGATTATAACTGCATTAGCAATCTATGAAATAATACAGTTTTTCTCCTTATGCCCTTTCTTCTTTCTGGACTTAGTCCTTGGGCCATAAGGAGGAGAGGGTATGCCTCCTACGGGGTTTGGCAAGTCGTCATTATAGTAGTGTCTGTGGGGCCTAGGCTGAGGGATGGGCTGACCCAGGAAGAAGCCTTCCTCATCAGAATCAGAGGAAGAAGAAGAGCACGTGGAGCACCAGTCATCGTCATCCCCATACAGCCTTAAAAACTTTCCTGTGGCTGTGTTTTGCATGTTGTATTCAGATATTGAAGCAGGATTGTGGTGGCCATGAAAGGCTTGACGCCCCTTGGGTCCAGACCCATTTCTTCTCTGTTCCACCCTGTAGTCCATATGGGCCCGTTCCTTTGGCAGCAGGTTAAGCGCATTGTCAGACCGAGATTTGCGACTATGGTGCCTCCTGTGGTGATGATGGTGGTGGTGTTGGTGACTACCAGGGTGAATTTCCTGGGTGCGCTCGTCAAAGTGGTACACTCGCCTTCGAGTTCGTTCACTCATAGGGGGCTGACGTACTTGGGAGTGACCATAATGACCATTGTCCACCACGTCATCAGAAAATTTCACTTGCTGATTCCTAGTTTGTGAACGTGCCCTTCTGAGAGCAGGGACATGAGGTTTGGGTTTGTCTTCCGCAGCTTCCTCTGGAAGATTCTCCTCTACCTCCCCATCCTGCTCAGAAACAAGACTTTTGAGAGAGTTTGTACTTCTGTGTAACACTGAAGAGTTCAGAGTACCCATATTGCTGGTTTTTTCACAGTCCTCCGTCTCCAGTTCATGGTAGCCTTGCAAGGAATATACCAATGACCTGTCTTTACCATCACCATCAACTGAGGCCCCTGAGAAGAAGACCGAACAATTTGAATTTTTTCAAAGGTCAAATAATTACATGCAAGACTATTTCCTACATAAAATCTGAATGAATGTTAAAAAATATGACATTCTCACCAGTAATATTGGAAAGAGCCAGTGAGTCCATGGAGTCTCGGACACTCTGCTCTGTCTTTTTGAACTCATCACTGATACACTCCAAGGAGTCATTGTACCATTGCTGTTCCTCTCCCTGGAAGCCTCCTCCAGCACCGTGATCAAGCTCCAGCTCCTGGATCTTTCTGCTGCTTGCAGGTCCAGGGTGACTTCCATAGGCTGAGTCACCTAGTCCATCTTGGGACTGCGTCCAGTACATGTCAGCTTGGTATTTCTTACTTGCCAAGCTCCCCCTTCCTCCAGAACTGCCTCCGGCACTAGTTTTGAGGGCTCCTGCTTTGCCTTCACATCCCTTTCAGGCAACCAGAAGTCTGTAGGTCTCGAATCACTGGCTTGCTGGAATAATCCGTGTTCTCCAAACTTCAGCAGTAGCTGAGTCATGTAGTCTTCATGCTCTGCCCATTCCTCCTCTTGGTCCTCAGGTGCTTCTGTCTCATCAGGACGTCCCCTCCAGAAGTGCTCATCAGATAAAGTCATGTGTGCTAGTTTGTTGGTTAGGGTGTCTTCAGCATTTCCAGTCAAGCCAGGAAACTTGTAGTTAATAGCGGGGGAAAAAAGTAGGGACTGGCGGCACTGGTCAGCAGAACGGCTACTCTTGCCCACGCGCACACTGCGACGAGACTCTCTTGAGCGTGCTGACTGGAAAGCAGAGTCAGAGGAATCGGAGGCATGAACATCTTCCCCAAGGCTGCATGCTTTGGAGCAGTAAATGCGGCCCTGGTGTGGCAGGAAAGGACAGCCCAGAAGAGAGCTCTTACACTGAACACAGCTGAAGCAGGTCTCGGTGGCATGCCAATGGAGTCCATCATAGGTCATCTGAGCATGATCCACACCTGGAGGAAAAAAACATTGCATATTGTAATTAATTAAACTGTACATCCATGACAACTGCCAGATTAGGTGGGATTGGGAAGCACAGAATTTTTGTGGATTGCTGCATTATTTTGATGACCATGAGTAGCACACAAGGCTCTACCCTCCTGGATTTATTTGTAATAATACTAATGGGGTCCGTATTATTTGGAGTGATGTTTGTGCCAGTGTTGCCACCAACCTCTGTTGTGACATTGAATGTAACAAACATGTTTTGATGGTGGGAGGAAATCTGAATATCCAGAAGAGAACTACACAGACACTGGGAGAATATGCAAAGTCCACACAAACTGGGTAGAAGCTCAGGCAAGAATGCTAACAACTGCACCACTGTGCTGTCCATGAATCAAACTAATATAACTCTGGTTTAATCAAAAACTAATGGATTTTACAGTCAGGTACATAATTATTACATTAATTATAATGTGTTGTCAGCACACATCAACCCAGAGATTTGTTGAGGGGGGGTTGTAAGTTGGTTGGGTGTGCTTAAGTCACACATCTACAATGGGGTCCAGAAAGCTAAATACTGACTACAAATCTATATATTAATTGCCAAGTGGTCTCTGTGTACATGTATGTGTGCGTGCATATGACTTTGATCATGGAGAAACTGGGGACAGTTGACATTTGCCGTTTGGAATGCTTATGTATTTTGGAACAAGGATGAATGCTTTGAAAACAAAGTTGATAGGACTAATATTTTTGGAGAAATTAGGGATATCGGGTAACAACAGTGAACAATGGACGTTGATAATTAAATTCTGGACTCACTCGCCATTCCAGCAGGGTGCAGTAAATCATCTATATATTAAAAGCCAAGGTATGCTCATGTATTTTGGATCGGGGTGAATGCTGCAAAATTTGATAGGACTAATATGTTTGGAGAAATTAGGGTTATTAGGCAAAAACAGTGAACAATGCATACAATACCAACTTCATTTATAAAGCACCTTAAAACAGCCAGTGCTGACACAAGGTGCTATACACTACAAACATAATACAAATTAAAGACAATAAAATAAAAATAAAAACCACAAAAATGCAATTAAAAATATTATCAAATTAAGCCTCAATGGTGTCAAAAGACAAGTTTTTAAATGAACTTTAAAAATGACCAATGAGGATGCCTCTCTAACACTTTGGGAGCAGCACAAGAAAAAGCCCTGTCCCCTCTGAGCTTTCTTTTCAACCTAGGCACTTGCATGAGCAGCTGGTCAGCTGACCTGAGAGACCGACTAGGTACATAAGGCCGAAGAAGACCAGAGAGGTACAATGGAGCTAAACCACGGAGGGACTTAAATACAAACATAAGAATTTTAAAATGAACCGGCAACCAGTGAAGTGCGGCCAGGACAGGAGTCATATGCTCCCTCCTCCGAGCCCCTGTCGGAAGCTGTGCCGCAGTATTCTGGGCCAACTGCAGATGGGAGAGAAGTGACTGATTTACTCCCACATAGAGTGAATTGTAGTAATCCACACAAGATGACACAAAAGCATGAATAACCATCTCAAAATGTTTCCTGGAAAGAAAAGGTTTCACTGTTGCCAAACACCTCAAATGATTAAGCAGATTTCACCACTGCTGCAATTTGACTGTCCATTTTAAGATCGCCATCCATCTTACAACCAATATTACGAGTAAGTGTCACACAGCAGTGTGAGGCTCACTCTGTGGTACAGAGAGTCCCAAACAGAAAGTGCCAAATTTTGAGTCCACAGTGAAACAGGAAATGTCAAATGCCAAACACTTCCTGGATTGACAGAGGAGATCTTATGGAATCTAGTGGGAACTCAGAGGCAAGTTCACACTGAAACAGGAAGTGCCAAATTTTGAGTCCACAATGAAACAGGAAATGTCAAATATTGGCATACTGGCATGGGTGGAGCTAGAGCAGAGGCCAGGGTTGCACTGGACTCCCTTGAAATCTGATTGGACACAGATGATTGACATGTCACGGTACCACACGTCTGGTTGAAAGAGCTGCATTTTGAAATCAGTGAGTCATATTGACTTCTAGGTTCCTCCTGTCCAGTAGTTGGTGCTGTGTACCACAAAAAGTTCTAATCCACCTTTGTAGAAGAAGAAAAATATACCTTAAATTTGAACTGAACACGTCATTTGAACCATGGTCTAATAATGACACCAAAGTTATATTGGTGAGCAAACAACCGTATTTTATGCCAGAAATGAGGT